>NC_083351.1:45769239-46074130 GCF_030254825.1 Meriones unguiculatus
ACAACATCGAAATCCTGTTTCCAGTTTGGCTGAGAAATAGGAAAGAGATTCACTCATCATGAAGATGAAAACTCCAGGGACCTCTGGAAGAAGGGCTCACGCAGGAGAGGAGGGCCTCCTCAGCTCCGCATGGCCATGGGCTGGCTTTGTTCTTGTACAGGGCTCTCCCCCCTTGTAGTCTACACCTTCTGTTACAGCTCTGGGTGAGGTCTTCTTTGATGACCTGATTGAGTGTCTTGGTAGCCCAGGCACAAGAGGACTTGATATCACGAATGGTTGGGATCGTGGGGGTTGGTGGGAGGAAGTGGGGATCAATTAACCGAGCATAGATTATTGTCCCATCTCTGTGCTGGGAAGTGGAGTCAATACCAATCAAGCCTCATGTCAAAGGAAAATGACATCCCAGTGCTAAAGAAGGAGGGAGAATGCTGCACAGGCAAACAGCAGAATGATGTGCATCTGCTTATATATACTCTACATTTGCAGCGAGTGTCTTCTCTCTCACACATCCTCTCTCACCCTAGATGTTGAACCCCTCTATGCTTCCCCTGCAGGCATGTGTTCCTTTTCTCTGCCTGGATGGCACTTTTTCTTCCCACTCTTCAGATCCTGAAAGACCTCCTTTCAGAAGCCTCCCTGCCTGTCCAGCCAAGTAGTCTTCAATAATTTCTATTCCATCTCCTTGTCTATTTCTTCATAGCATTAGCATAATCTACGATTATCTTGTACATCTCTTTGTTTACCTTTGTTCTCTCCTACTGGTTTATAAACCTAAGCAGGGTTGAGGACCACATCTAGTCTGTTCCCTGCATTTCTTTTCTCTAGTGCATCACACACAATTTGTAACATGACAGATGCTCATCAAATATGTATGGAGTGAAGAATGAATGGGTGGGTGTTAGTGTTTCCCTTCTTTGGGGGTTATAGTGACTCACTGGGTTACAGCCAAAGCCCTACACATCTTATTTATTAGTCAAATTTATTTGGCAAATATTCACTATTATTCCAGCCCATGGGCTCACAGCCCATAGACCTGGAGTCTGCAGAGATCAAACTCTGACTTCAGTTTGTTTCTTTCTAACTTGTATAAGTCAGCAGAGAGCTCTTTTCCTGCTCTGTTTTCTTTTATAGCACCCTTCCCTCCCTGGGGATCGAAGAGCAGTGAGACTCAGAAGTGAGTGGGATGTGGCTTGGCTCTATGATATTCAGGGTTTTTTTTTTTTTTTTATTTGTTTGTTTTGTTTTTTGCCAATGTCGCCTTGCCTTGTTTTTTGCCAGTAGATCACTTAGATCTCTGCTGGCTAGGATTTCAGGCTACGTCTGCTTTGGACTCTTTCCTCTCCCTTGCTTGTCTTGTTGCTAGTCCCACTTCTGTTCTTACGGAGATGACTATGCACGTGCATATAGACACAGTTTGCTGGGCTGGGGATGGTATCCAGGGTTTACATGCACTAGGCAAGTGCTCTAGACACTTCTGACACTCTCTCGGGCTCTGTATTCTTATTTAGTAGTCAAATCTGTGAGACAATATCCATGAGTGTCAGGAGGTCCCAGCCCCAGAGTTGGGCTCTGGGTTATGGTGCAAAGACCTAGTGTAAGGCTTCACTGGTGTCACTGTGTACATAGTCAGGGGAGTGGGGACCCACATGAAGAGACCCCAACCTAACAGACTTCCGGTCTTCCTGAGTTCTGCTTGCTCATTTACAAGGTGCTGGGGCTCTGGCCTTTAGTGATATTGAGTGCATGA
This sequence comes from Meriones unguiculatus, assembly GCF_030254825.1. Lineage (NCBI taxonomy): Eukaryota > Metazoa > Chordata > Mammalia > Rodentia > Muridae > Meriones > Meriones unguiculatus. Next base: position 45,770,987 of record NC_083351.1, read on the forward strand.
AGAACTGGCAGGTCATCAACCGTAATGTTTATTTTTTTTTCAATTAAAAAATTAAAATGCCCTTCAAAGGCCCAGAATTGAAAACACCAGGCATGGAAATCACTAAGTTTCTCACTTGGTCTGGACACAATGGCTAGCTTCCTCTTTCTTTCTCCCTAGAGGCCCAGGGTGTTGGGCAACTGCAGGCCAGCTCTTCCTCATTCAGCTAGGCCAAGGGCTGAGAGAAGCCTTCTTCCAGGGCCTCCATGTGAAGAAACTGTGTCCTGTCCTTGATTTCATCATTGTGTGAAGGCGAGGAGTCCTCCAAGTGCGATTCTCATGGGAATATTGTTTTCTTTCTTTCTTTCTTTCTTTCTTTCTTTCTTTCTTTCTTTCTCTCTCTCTCTCTCTCTCTCTCTCTCTCTCCTTCCTTCCTTCCTTCCTTCCTTCCTTCCTTCCTTCCTTCCTTCCTTCCTTCCTTCCTTCCTTTCTTTCTTTCTTTCTTTCTTTCTTTCTTTCTTTCTTTCTTTCTTTCTTTCTTTCTTTCTTTCCTTCTTTTAAATAGTGAAAGCAATGACCCTAAGGCCTCATGTAGAAGTATGTGCTCTACCACTAAGCTACATCCCTACCCCTTGTCTTTGTTCTTTTTTATACATTTTCTGTTCTGAACTGGTGCTAGACTCATCTTGTGCTTCAGAATTCAGGAAGTTTGTTTATTTTTTATTTTTATTTTTTATCAAGGGTCATTTAAATTTCTCCTGGAGATGTGGTTACCTGATTAGCAAAAGTTTGTACATGGGGCCGAGTGGATACTTAGTAAATCTCTCTTTAAATCTTTCAAAGCTCTTTATTGTTGGTGCTGTAGTTGAATGTGTGCTCATGCACATGGCAGTGAATGGACACGTGCCCAGTGCTCATGTAGAGGTCAGAGGGCACTTTTCCTTTCACTGTGGGTTCTGAGGATCAAACTCCGGCCATCAGGCTTGGATGCAAGTTCTTTTACCTATTAACCCATCTTCTCCCCTTAATCCTGACTTTTTTTTTTTTTAAAGGACGTATTACGGGTTACACATAGTGCCTGATGAATGTGAGGCAAGAACTCTATCACTGAGCTATAACCCAGCCCCTAATTATCCTTTTAAGGGTGTGTGTTCCAACTCTATGCCTCTCTGAAATCTACACACTGAAGTACTGATGGGGATGATGATGATGATAATGATGATGATGATGATGATGATGGTGATAGTGATGATGATACCTTCTCAGACTAAACTGAATAATAAAGAGAAAAGGATATTTTTATTGACCTCAGAACCGCCCTTGTTGCCCCACCAAATTTTTGAGCATACAGTTTTCTTCTTGAGCACATTGCAGACACCTCTCACTTTGTCTCAGGGGGGCTGTGCAGTTTTGGGCCTTTGGCTCCTGTCTTGATCTTTCTCTTGTTCCTGCCTGTCATATTTTCTGCATTCATGCCTTGGACTCAAGCTTTGACAGGACTGACAGAGTTTTGCAGTCCCCACACTGCTTCCTGGTCTTCAGTCCTCAGCCTAGAATGCTGAGTTGCCTCACCTTGGGCCTGGATGTCTCTTAGGGTCCAAATTTGACTGGGTGCTTACTAGTTTGTCTGACCTGGCTAGGTCACATGAGGGGCACCTCGTTCCATTGTGGGATCCCTCTTCCTGAAAACACAGAAGACTTCATCCCCCTCTCCCTCCCAACAGGTGTCCAGTACACGGGTTGCCTAGGGTACAGCAGTAAAACAATATTCTGTGCTATAAACCCAGAGCTCAGCTGCGAAGGTCAGTGTGCTCAGGGGTGTAGCCAGCAAACACAACAGCCATTTACAATGGAGCACACCAGATCATAAATTATTTCACAGATAACACTAGCCCCTTATTTACAGAGGAATTGGAGGGGGCTGGGGTGGGGAGAGATACACTGCATGCCTACTTTGTGTGGTGAGAAAGTGAAATTCTGCTTTTCACCCATGGACTTCATGCCATGCTTCTGATAAATTATTTCTTTCTTTCTTACCTGTCACTTTAACATTGGGATTTTAATTTATTTTATTTTGGTTGATAGGCCCAAGTTGGTTTTTGCTGTTGTTCCTTGTTTCTGTTACTTACTTAGTTTATTTTCTTATCATTTGTCATAATTCTGAGCTTTGAAAGGAACTTTTTTGGTCCAAATTGCCTGTGAAGAGAGTCTCCTAGGCTAAGCCTCTGTCACTAATAGCTAGTGAGTTTGGATTTTACAGATATGGGCTACCTTGAGCATTGGCGAGAACTGCCTAACTAACTAACTAACTAACTAACTAACTAACTAACTAACTAACTTTGGTTAGTTGGCTGGCTTGGCACTGGCTAGCCTGGTAACTTATTATGTAACCCAGGCCTCAGACTTGTAATCCTCCTGCTTCAGCCTCCTGAACACTGTGATTACAGGCATGTGCTCCATGACTGGCTGCATGTGTGCACTTCTGCTGTCCAAGCAAGGGCTTCTGGGAGACAGATCATTTCTGCCACAGTGAAGTCTGTCTTGTCTCATCAATGTGCAGCAAACATGCCTCAAGCAACCTGCCAACTGGGTCATTTTGCTACCAGGAGCCCTGTTCTTTTCATGCATGCTGCCAGGCACCTTATTCTGCCTGTGTTTGCCCTTGGATTTTGGTCTAGGGCATTGGAAATTTGATGGAGGAGGACTGAAAAGTTACAGGTGGGAGACAAGGGTGTCTGGTAATGTATGAGAAAAAGTCAACAGAGATGGAAGCAGCCATCTTCCACACAGATTAGAGCCTCAGCTCTGCTGTGGTCCAGCTGCTGTGTTCACTTGGGTCTCCTCAGGTCTCAGATTATTCACTTGTCAGGGAGCCTATCAGAGTCTTCCTTAAGGAGACTCCCTTAAAGAGATAAAATAAGACTGCCTGTGGAAGAGCCACGTGCGTTCTGTGTGGAGTGCTGAGCTGTGTGGACTACATGGGGCGAGGGGCTCAACAAGCTTCCCAGGGTCACACAGCAGTTTATCCTCCTCTCCTTACCCCGAGAAGAGCTGAAATAGCTAGAGACATTCCAGGACTAATGGGCTCTGGTTCCACACAAGGTGCTCCAGAGCATGGCGGACTCAGGGTGTGTGTGCGTGTGTGGGGACTGGGGTAGTTGACCTGCAGAAGTTTATCTTGTCTCCCCTACTTTTCTGATGCAAGGAGCTTGAGTTAGTTACTTTTCTCATAGTTTATTTTGGAGAACAGCTTAGGGGTACACTCTGTCATGGTGGCAGGGGCGTGAGACAGCAGCTGGTCGCACTGTGTCCTCAGGCGGGAAGGAGCACGGGACGAATCCTGGCACTCAGTTTGTTATCTTTTTTTTTTAGGAAGTCTGAGACCCCAGGCCACTGGAATGTGCTACTGACTGTTAGGATAAGTTTCCTCGTTTCAATGAGCCTAATGCAGAAAATACCTCGTGCCCATACCAAAGGCATATCTCTTCAGTGAGCCTGGGCTCTGACAAGTGGACCGCATTAAGGACGGAGCTCACTCTCTGTGCTGAGAAGACCGGGGGCCCTCCCAGTCCATTCAGCCGAATAGCCCTTATGGAAGGCGCCAGAGTCCCATAAAATACCAGGATGTTTCTGTAGGCATTTGCAATAAAGGACTTTTTCTGACTTCAATCTAAGACTTCTTTGCATCTGGGAGTGTCTCACTTCTTCTAATTCCTGCACTACAACAAAAGCCAGATCCGTTCTAGTTTCGTCTAGATAGAAGTCCTGTCCCTTTGCAGAGAGAGAGACTAGCTTTTGCTCTCTTACCTTTGATACTGCCCTAAATCCTGTAGCAGCCCCCAAAGTCAGTCAGCATGGGGACCTGAGGCCCACTGAGGTGAGGCTCACCCAGGTCTTTCATCCAGAGAGCAGAAGCTCATTTCTAAACCCTGGCTCCAAAGCCCAGTATAATTTTGTTGCCTCAAAGGCCACAGAGAAAGATGATACAGGAGCTATGATGAAGGATATTCATCGGCAAGGAGAGTGGTAGGGGTAGGAAAAGGAAAATTTTGAAAGAAACGCATGCAGCTCCTGCTTCATCGAGGTAGATGAAATTTTCTGGAATGGGCTGGACAGTGGTGAAGCTTACCCTGGCAAGCTCAGTGTTTGGCAGCCCGTAGAGCCTTTGTGGTGCTCCTCACAGCGCAACTTCACTCCTCCCCAGCCTCCAATGGGAGCTCTGACGGTTGAATTATGATCTTATTGATAGCAGTGGGCATTTTTCTTAATCAACCACCTCCATCGACAGTTCTGCAAACTTATGTGTGCCACCTCGTAATAAGAGACTATTATCTAAGTGTCTCCTTCAAAACCCTCTTTCTCTCTGTCTCTCTCTGTGTTATTGCTATTTCCCTTATTTAAGCAAGTATAATGTGCTCAAGATCTAACAGCTGGTAATGATGAAGCCAGAGGCAGAACTACTTCCTGATCCCAGCACCTATCTCTTGTCATCATCCTGCTTTCTGGAGAAATGGTCTCAGAGTTAATTATCGTAATTATCTTGGAAACTCAGGTTCTGTATTGATTATTTGATGTATGGCTTTTTGAATCAAGGTTTAACTGTGTAGCCCCGGCTGGTCCGGAACTTGTTATGTAGAACAGGCTCCTGTGGCTGCACAGAACTAGAGAATTCTGGGATTGCAAGTGTGGAGCCCGATTCCTAGTTATTTTATCCTTTTTTTCTTAAATCAGGAATACATTTTATTGTATTTGAAGCCCTATCAATCACATGACCCTTAGTCCTACACTAAGTTGATATATTTTTATTTTTTTAAAGTTAGCATAAAAGTAGTGGGTTCAACTATGACATTTTTGTAGATAAACATCATCATACTTAGTTCTAATTTGCCATCTCATGCTATGGGCTTAGTAGTCTATTTTACACAGGATTATTTTATAGTGAAGGTAAATTTCTTGACTAAGACCCCACAGGTTCCCAATTCATGGCAGCACTTGATCTGAGTTTTAATCTTGTGGTTCCATCTACTCTATTATGGTTATGCCATTATGCCATTTTCATCTAAGCACCAACCCATTCACCCAATCTGTCTTTCTATTTATGAGTCACCTGCCCATCCATCAACTTACCCACATCATTCATCTATCCACTTTCCATATACCCACAAACCATTCACCAATCCAACCATCCATCCATCCATCCATCCATCCATCCATCCATCCAACCTTTCACCCATACATGTATCTATCTACTCATCTGCCCATCTCCTACCTATATGCACCTAACTCATCCATCTCATCATCCACCTACCCACCCATTCATCTATCCTTTGATCATCCACTCACCTATCCATCATTCTTCCAACCTATGGACCCGTGGACTCTTCCCCTACAAACCTACCAATTCACTCATGCACCTACCTACCCTCTTTATTCTCCAAATCATCTGTTCAGTACCTGCTTTGTAACAGGTCTTATGTTAGCTAGGTCCAGGTAAAGTAATACAATTTCAGAAAGTCTGTCATTTGCATATAGGATGCTTTGGCTTATTGACAGAGCAAGCCATCAGTGTCATAGTAAGGTGCTGAGTGAGTGTGGTGGACAATATGTCGGTAGAAGTGGATTAAACATGCTCAGCTGATTGGGAGAGCCGTGATCTCTGTCCCTGCTTGGTAATAATTTGTTCTGAGCTGTACAGCATGCATTTTTTTTTAAATCTCCTCTTAATTCAATGAGGCACCTGCCTCGGTGGCATCCTGGTGGGTAGTGGCTAAACAGGAAGTCATCTTCCATGTGAATTAGGCTAATTTGGTGAAAATGAAATGAATAGTTGTATAATCTGGGCTGATAGCGTGTCCAGAGAACACAAAGCTGTGCCGTCAGCAGAAGTTGCTGAGTCACGACCCTGGACTTTAGCAGGTTATGTAAGTCGTCTTCAGGTGAGAACTGAGTGGGGCTCACCCAGCTGACAGGAGCGGGACTGCCTCGTCTTATTAGGCTCTGGAGTGCATTTTTTATGACTGCCCAGACAAGTAGAACTGTCTTATTTTGGAGATCACAGGTCCTAGGAGGTCTCTGGGTGATGCCAGTGACCTGTGACTCTGAAATTGAATGCAGAATGCTTTGTAGATATACATGCAGCACTCTGGGGGAAGGGTTATAATTTTAATCAGTTTCTCAAAATGATCCCTGAGAAAAGTAACATAAAAATGATACAAGATAGTGGTGTTGTTTCTGGCTCTGCCCAGTCAACGTTTTGCTTATTAAGTCTGGGGTGAGAACCAGATTGCTGTTTTATTTATTTATTTATTTATTTTTATTTTTTCTCTTTATGGATTTCCAGGTGATTTTTTAATGCTCACCCAGTCCTAGGAGCCAATGAATAGAACAATACTTCCCAACTTTAATGAGCAAATGCTTGGGGATCTTGTTAGTAGTCTGATTTTGATTCAGACTGGGATGGGAAGGGATAAAAGACAGACGATTCTGTGCAGCTAGCCAGCTTCCAGGGACCGCCACTGCTGGTGGCACTGCTGGCTCCTTATGCTTTGAGGAGATAAGTTTTGGCTAAAAGCATATGTTTGCCTGGGTCACTCACAGGACATTGGTTAGATTCAACCACACCCAATTCTTTTGCTTGGGATTGAGGCTAATTACTCAAGCCACTTCCCTTTGGGGTGGGGTTGTGTAGGGAGGTGGACACAATTAGAGGGAAGTTAAGAGATTTGCTAGGAAGTGTTGATTACTTAATAGTCCAAAATTCTATTTCCAGGGGCTGTATGGTTAAAAAGAATTGGGTGAAGAAAACTTTGTAGATATACATGTTGTACTTTGTTAAAAAATAAGTCCGAGGTTAGTAGACTTAAGCATAAATCCTGGATAGATGGATCTTCCATCCATATATCCACCTACCAGTAGAATGACTGGCTGACACATGAACCAATAGGGTTCTATTTTGCATGGATGACAAGAAGACCTTAATGAAATTGGGATTCCTAACCAAAACAACAACAATAGCAACCTACTTAGAAGAGTCCATCTTGGCTCCAAGTGTGAAGGCTCAGAGTCAATCATGGAGGGAATCCTGGTGACTTCCTCTTCTTTTTCCTTTTTATAATGTCTGCGACTGTATTCTTTGGGATAGTGGTTCTCACCTCTTCAGTTAAACCTCTGTGGGAACATACTCACAGATATGTCCAGAGCTATATCTCTCAAGTAGCTCCCAGTCCAGCCAAGTTGAGGACTGCTGTACCTCTACCATGTTGCTGATAGAGGAAGTGGGAAAACATTTAGCATCAGGTCTCCATCTGAAGCAATACAGGCTACCAACTAGAATCACACTGCCAGCCATTCCCAGTTGGAAAAAAAAATCTGGAAAAGAGTGATGAGTATTTCTAGCTTCTAAGAGCAACAAGATAAATGAGATTTAAAAATTGAAGCTGGGTTCTCTCTCAGTAATGCCTGCAATAGCATATGATCTGGGCAATTTATTGAATCATCTTAAGGGTCAGTTTCCTCATTTGTAAAATAGGTGACTACTTCCTTCTAGCAATGGCTTGCTAACTGTGGAGAGTGGTTCCCATACCATCCTCCAGGCATTCACCCAGAAGCTTGGGCCTCTGAGTCAGACACTTGGAAGGTAGAGCCCAGCAGTTTGTCTTAACAGGCCTTCTAGGTGATGCTGATGAGTGCTGAAGCCTGAGAACCACTACCTTAGAGATCTATGGGAAGGCTAGGTAAGGTAATTACTTATGGCATTGACTCTAAGTGTTTCTAGCTGTCAGCCTGGGAGTTCACATCTTTAACTGAAGCGAGCTGTGATGGTGTTTCATGTTTGTGTGTGTGCTGTTTGTTTGTTTTTAGAATGCTGAAACTATACTTCTTTGAATAAGAAGTTTAAAGTCATCCTAGACAGCTTCTTCAAGAATTCTTTAATTAGCACCCCTCTTTAGTCAAGGCACTGAGCATAGGCAATGGAGCTGAAGAGAGTTGGGAGACTCGACTAAATCCCTTGACTTCTCAGAAATTTTAGATTTATTGATATATAATTCATACGTTATAAGATCATCCTTTGCAAATTCATACTTCAGTGGTCTTTATCACATTCACATAGTTGCACAACCATCACTAAGATCAAATTTCAGAACAGTTTAACAGCTCCAAGAAAAACCTTATACCTAATAGCAATTATTCTCCTTCTCTCCTCTCAGCCTCTGGCACTACTGCACTTGCTGTTTCTAAGGATTTCCTTTATTTATTTATTATTTAATTTTTTACTGACTTGTTTACCAGGAGGACTTCCAAGATTAATACTGACATCACTGATGAAGAGATCAAAATTCCTAGACTAAAGTCTACCATGAGTTCATCCTATGAAATCCAGAACAACAATGATGATATTGTTTATTGTTGTGAACAAATGTGGTTGTGTTCTCTTGGGCATCAGTGCACTTGCTTAGATAATTACATATCACATCTGTAAGGTAGGCATCCCTATTTGGTCTTTAAGGCCTCTGGCTCAAAGAGTTTAACTTGTTACTTATACTTGTTGGAACCAATCAGAGATTCTGCCCACTGCTCTGTGTCCTGACCCATAAGTGGGAGGGAAAGTGTGGAGGTGATCAACCTAGGAAGGACCCTGAAGCCTTGGACTTAGAAGAAACTAAGGTTTCTTCTGTGGGTCATGATCCCTTTGGGGGTTGAATGCCCCTTTCTCAGGGGTCGCCTAAGACTTTCAGAAAACAGGTATTTACATTACAATTCATAACAGTAGTGACATCACAGTTATGAAGTAGCAATGAAAATAATTTTATGGCTCAGGGTCACCATAGCATGAGGAACTGTATTAAAGGGTCACAACATTAGGAAGATTGAGAGACATGATCTAGCAGAAGGAAGGTACTGGGAGGTTAGGAACATTGCCAAATTTCTACCTTGGGGAGCAGAAAGCAGATGAATTCCGTGGGTTGTCAGGGCACAAGCATGTCTAATGGTGTGTTGTGGGTCAATGCAAAAGCAACTCTGCCACAGTTAGAGGTCAGGTAAGGTGTGGGTTGGTTATTTTGGCCAGGAGTGAGCACCCTTACCCTAGAGTTATGCTCTTGGGCTGGTGTTTCAAACATCCATTGGGGATGGGCTACAGGCCTATCATATTCTGGCATAATACGATCTCACAGATTCACAAAGTTCTGGCATCAACATGCAATAAGCATACACAGAAAATCCTTAGCTTCTTACCTCCCAGGACAACAGTCTATGGAAAATAAGGAAGTCTGAACCTGTGACTAGAATCTACCCGTTTCTAACTAGCATTTGGTTTGCCAGTAATGGGGTTCGCTCAAGATCTATGGATAGGTGGGAAAGGCTGAGTGCTGGCCAAAGGCTGGAGATGAGGATTAGGAAGGGAATGTTTGCCTAGAAGGACTCATGTGCACGAAAAATCTGTGTGCTTTGCTCTGAGCAGTGGAACTTTCGCCCCCTAAGGCAGGAATCGAGTCCAAGTGATGGCTAATACTGTTGTGAGTTTGCCACTGTGAAGTAAACACATCTGGGAGAGATTTTTAGACTGAGTTATTTGAGGTAGGCAGACCCACTCTCAACGTAATTAGCATCATTCCCTGGGCTGAGGACCCTGACTGACTAGAAAGAAGGTGAGCCAAGCATCTGGACTCCTTTCGCTCTCTTCACAGTGTCTCATACACCTGCTTCATGCTTTCCCCTTTGTGACGAACAGCATCCTCAAAGCGTGATCCCGATCAAGCCTTCTTCCCATAAGTTTTCTTTGTCAAGTTCATAACAACTAGAGAGGCACCTAATACTTTGGGTCAAGTATGCTTAAGAAATCTCATCGCTGGACATCACTGAAAGGCAAACTTTTCCTTGACTGGGGCTGCTTTTCTTTGGGGCTGCTTTCTGTGCTATGTGGACCCCATCCAGCAGGTCTCAGGAGGGGTCCTAGGCCATGTTATATGTCTTAAATGAACACCACAGGCAAGCTTTTAAAGCCTGTTGTCCAATGGCCACATGGCGAGTCCCCTCAGAAGTTTCCAGCCACCTTGTCTTCACAAGATGGCTTTGTGGCTCTGCTCTAGCTTCCCAAACCACACAAAGTTCTCAGAGGAGGCTCAGAAGTACAAAGACAGATGTCCTCTGGAGCGTTAGAGAGAATGTGAATGTGTCTAATGGACTGCAGAGATAGCTCATTTGGTAAAGTGCTTAATTTGAAAGCTCAAGGACCCCAGCGTGGTCCCTAGAACTCATATGAAAAAGCTGTCTTTGGTGGATACACACTTGTAGTCCCAGTGCTGGGGAGGCACCGGTGGGTCATTCTATGGGTCTCCATGGCCAGCGAGCCCCATTGGTGAGCTGCAGGCCAATGAGAGTCTTTGTCTCAAAAAAATAAGGTGGGTAGTACCTGAGAAATGGCAGCTAGTTGTCATCTGACCTCCACAATCACTCCTATATACATGTACAGGCGCATGCATGACATGTGAACACACACACACACTTTTTTTTTCCCAGGCAAAACTTGTCTACCAGGTGCCTTATGGAATAGAATGAAGTGTCAGGTGGGTCAGAATCTGAATACTGGGTGACCCTGTCCATGGGTGGGCATACGGATCTCATCTTCCTTTCAGAAAGCTTGGATGCCAACTCCGGGTGTCTGAGGTGACAGCGATAGATAGAATGTAGAGATCACCAGGTTCTGTGGGCACAGTGGCTTCTATCCACTCTTCGTATCATGTTTCTATTCTTAGCAGCACCACGAGCAGGGTGTCCTCCAGGGGCCTCAGGGTGTGAGTGGAGCTTATGAAGGCCTCCTGGCTATTGTTCACCCGGTGGTGTCTTCCGCAGACAAAGGTTTGGACTGAACTTCACCCTCACACAATGAGGAAACATGTTTTAAAGGCCTCACTTGTCAAAGGAAAGTTATAAAACAGACTTAACAAGGCTCCCAGATGCAGCTGGCCCTGGGATTGGCTGCAGTGGGGTGACTAAGGCTAAAATTCTGGCCTTGATGGCTCCTGCCCTTTCTGCTGCCTGTTCCACACCTGGCCTGACCTGGCCTGCTGGGAGCTGTGTGCTCTGTCTAGCTGATAAAATGCTAACAGGCGGGTCACCTGAAATCACTGGCTGTTAATCGCAGGTCGTGTGGAAGCCGGAGGCTGTACTCCCTGACGGAAAGTGTAGATAGCTCTTCAGTTTGGCACTCGATGAGCCTCTCTGGATGGAGATGGAACTGCTGGATCCTGCAAGACAGGACCACCCTGCGCTTGCTCAGTGGGGAGCCTGGGCCCAGAGTGAGTGGGGCAAGCTACACGTGTTTCCTCACAGTCTGAAAAAGAGAAAAGTGGGCTGGAGTTGTAGCTTGGTTGCAGATGACATGTCTAGCATGCACAAAGTCCTGCTCACGTATGTAATCCCAGCACTGGGGAGGCAGAGGCAAGAGTCGGTAATTCAAGATCACCTTAGGCTACATAGTTAGTTTGAGGCCAGCCTGGGGCACATGAGACCCTATTTAAAAAAAGATAAAACAAGAAAGCACAGAAGAATAGACAAGGCCTTTTAGAGATAGTTGGGGCAGAGTTCCCAGGATTTGAGCTGGATGAAAGTATCTTTCTTTCCTAGTCCTTATTCTTTTCTTTGTTTACCCTCATAGAGAATGCTTATGCTCCCAGCACCAAATGAAGACGGCAGTAATTCTCATGTAATAGAAACATATAGCATAAAACATATGTTGGAGGTTAGACCATTGTTTGGCTTGCCCATCAGTGTTTCTTAGAACCAGCATTGTCAATCAAACTCAGGGCCTCTGACTTCTCAGTCAAGTGCTTTGCCTCTGGGTTTCTCTCCTGGCCTTGATGCTGCATTAAAGATAACCATAATTCGTCTCAGGAGAAGAGCAACTTCTCCAGAGTCATCAAGACCCACCCTTGATGACTCCACAGGAAACCATGGGTCGTGTTCAACTGCTGACCACTGCCTGCCTGTGTCCAGCTTCATACCATTCAGGTCCATTTGTGAGCCCCGTGACCCTACTCTCTATAGGAATGAGGTGTCTAGATGAATTTGGGAGGTATGCTGGACCCCTTGGGGACTGCTGGGGCAAGCATACACATTTGCCTATTTTATAGCATTCCTAGGATCAGTTTCTAATCCTCTCCTATCTATTGACTATTTTTCCATGCCTGCTACACAGAATGTTCTCTTAAGTGCTTGCTAAGTGAGTAAATGTTTTCTCCAGCATTGTTTTATGTAGACACTTCCTCATCTATACACAGGATCCTACTTCTCCAGGATGGGTTTCTCCGTCTCTCAGGCCTACAAGCCAGGACATTGTATCTACAGAGGGCTGCGTCACATCAGCCTCAGGGTGGACAAGCAAACACAGATTTCTTTCTTTTTTTTTTCCACAGATTTCTTTTGAAGCTACTGGTGTTCAACCACCTGGCTAGATTCAGTCTATAGACACACTTGGGGCTGCCCTTGGAAACCTTTTCCTCCTCTTACACGGATCAAGCTGTTGCTGCATCCTGACCTTCTAGCTGCTTGCCACTGTGAACTGTGAGTGAAACTTGAGAGCACCCTGTAGAACACGTTATCTCACTGAAGCAGAACCAGAGCCCAAGGAAAAGGGGCTGGGGGCATGGAAGGCAGTGCCAGCAGGAAAAGGCAGCAGGAAATGGAGAAGAGGGCACATCACGCTGATGTCCCCTGGAGTGTTAGAGAGAATGTGAATGTGTCTGCAGAGGTAGCTCTTTTGGTTAAGTGCTTAATTTGAAAGTGCAAGGACCCCAGCCTGGTTCCTAGAACTCATGTGAAGAGCTGTCTTTGGTGGTACACACTTGTAGTCCCAGTGCTGGGGAGGCAGCGATAGGTCAATCTATGGGTCTCCACGGCCAGCTAGCCTCATTGGATCAAGGACTGGATTCAATTCAGTAACATTTGAAAATCACACCATCCAAATTTCTAACCAGCGTTATTAGCCAGTGAGGCTCTCCTCCCCATCTCCACCCTATCTTCTGGTCAGAAGCAGTCTGGACTCAGGATTGTAGGTGATGTACTGTCAAGGGCTCAGGCTTCTTGTGCTATGTTGCTATTCCCAAGGTCACCTCATGATCCAAGATAGTTGCTTGAGGCCCAGCCATTTCACCTGTGTTTTGGAAAGCAGGAAAAGGGAAAGGTAGAAACAAGGTAGAGCACACTTGAAGCACATTTCCTGGAGTTCCTCCTGTCTTTTCTAATTATATCTCATTGCTTAGCACTTAGTTGCATGGCCAGATATGACAACGAGAAAGAAAGGCAGCAATATATTCTGGATAGGTAGTATGCTCTGTTAATATAGGGGGTTCCTGAGAGAACGGGTGTCTCAGTCTGGAGGACAATTTGAATCAGCACTGCAGATGTGAATGCCTTTCTCTGTCCCACTTCTGGGCCACAAGGTGAGGTTTTACTGCTAATTTAATTTTTTTTTTAAAAAAACAAACAAACAAAAAAAACAACATCTTGCTATGTAGTGCAGGCTGGCCTCAAACCCATTATCCTTCTGCCTCAGCTTCCTGCCTCCTAGCATTACCAGCCTCAACTCAAGTTTGTATGTTTCACTCAGTACTGAAAATGACGCTCATGACCTCACACACACAGGCTGTTATCCCCTGAGCTGTATGCCCAGGCAAAGTTTAAAGAAATCTGAAGACTTGGCTTGCTCAAGTCAGGGTTTGTCATTGGAAGAGTTGGGATTTGAACCCACATTTGTTTGCCATGGAAAACCTGTGGGATTTATATCATGTGCTTTAAAGAATTACTAGCTTGTATTAAAAATTTAAAATGGCTTTGGGCCAATGAGATGGCCCACCAAGCTTGATGACCCAAATTTGATCCTTGGGACCCACATAGTGGAAGAAGAGAACCAACTCCTGTAATGGAAACAGGACAACACACACACACACACACACACACCCTATAACAACCGTTATACATGCACATAAGTTATTTTTGATAATATCCACCCTGCCCCATTAACCTCCTCTTCTCTCCCTCCTTCCTTCTGGTCTACTCCTTGCTCCCCAATAGCCCTGCTTCTTCGTCATGACAACCGGCCTTTTGACTGAAGTTGGTTTTCCTACCTCTTCTGGTGTTCAGTGAATGTTTTTTTTCAGCGATCACAAGGCAATGTCATTCATGTGTATGTACACTCTGCGCACACGTGTGCTGGTCACCCCTCTGCAGTCAGCCCCCTTCTTACTCTTCTTTGTATTTCCTATGTTCCCACAGGACCCACACGGAGAAAATGCCTCCTACATCATGCCAGCTGAACGAACTGATAAACATTTGTTACCCGGGGATTTCTTGAGCACCTTCTGTGCTCGGAGAGGCAGACCTTTTCTAGATGCCCACAATGCCCACAGCAAGCAGGCCCCCTGTGCTGTCTGCACTCTCATCCAGGCAACCTGCTGGACACCAGGAGTCCAAGAGCGGAAGATCCTGATCATTTTTTTTAAAGAGTACTTGCTCTCCTGCTTTCTGCACATAAGCATTCCTGGTTCACATAACCTTTGCCGTGAGTTTTGTGGGAGGTGGTGTTCTCATTTTAGACAGGGGAGATTGACCTGGTTAGCAAGTGATGGTGCCAGGCAGCCAGCCTGAATGTTGGACTGCAGGTCTTTTACCTAAGCATCATTCACCCATTTTTTTCAGCCCTTCCAGAGGGGACAAGCCAGCCCTGGGAACAGATGCTTAGCTTTAAGGAAAAGAGGCAGGATCTGGGTGAAGGACAGTTAGAAGCCTGGTTTGCTGGGGTCACATGCTACCCAGGCATTCCCTCTTTGCTTCCTGACCCCTGTATCAGTGCAGCCATGTTACTACTTTTCTCATCTCCCTGCCTCTTGTTCATGCTTCCCTTGTAAACTAAGTCACATGGAACTGCTTTACTCCTGGTCCTTAGGACCTTCCAGCCCCAGCCACCTTTTCTAAGGGTCTCATGAAGAAGAATGCTCCAAGGCCCAAAAAGGCTGTATGATGACTCAGCCTGGCTGGGGTGGGGGAGTTTCAGGGTTCACTGGTCTGAGCCACAATGCTTCAATCCCCCAGGTCCTACAGCTCTCTGGGGCTATGAAGCTCCTGGTTCACTTTGGTACACACGTCAGGGTCCACCGTCTGACTTGGGCTGCCCTTAGTGTTGCTGAGGGCTTTTCTGATATGTCTTTTATTCCTGATGACCATGCTAGTTCCAGAAAGATGACTTCACAGGGAGAGCAAACGTCACAGCTCAGAGGAAGGAGGCCTGCCAAGGGAGGGAGGAGGTCCCAGGGCTCCTCTGGGCACGCTGAACTTATCTAATCACACATTTTTCTGGAACTTTTCCAAGCCAGACCCTTTTCTGCCTGCTCAAGACCAACCATGCTGGCTTCCTGTGCATCTCTGCGTCCTGGCACCTCCCAGGCCTTTGTTTCGGGTACTCTTCAGACTCCCCCATGGCTCCATGACTGGTTTCTTGCCATTTGAATCTCAGCTCAATGTCCTTTCAGGTAACTTCTCTGGTCACTTAGTGATAAAGCCACCAAGTTCCTCTCCACCATACAGTGTGTCTTTCACATATATGTTTAAAAGTGATGTTTCCCCTACCCTTGGAAGCAGTGAACTTGTGGAGCAATGGAGCTTATAATTGTGGATAGGAGCAGGAGGGGTGATGGTTTACCTCCTTACCCCCCCACTCCTCCCATTCTTTCCCTTTTCTCTCCCTTACCACACCAACTTTCTTTCTTTCTTCCACCTTTTTCTCCTTTAAAAACCCAATTTGTTTATTTTTTTTCTGTATATATGTGGGTACAAGCATGTTCCATGATGCTCCTTTGGAGGTCAGAGTTCAACTTTCTAATTTTTAGGACTCTCTTTCTACAACAGGGGACCCAGAGATAGAACTGTTATTATTAGTCTTTTGACAAGAACTTTTACCTTATGAGCTGTCTTGCCTGTCCCTCCTTCCATTTTTGGCTCTGTCTTACCCACTATCCCAAGCTGGCCTTGAATTTAAGGCAGTTTTTCTGCCTCAGCCCCCTGGGTGCTATGATTATAGGTATGACCTATCCTTCCAGGCTGTGGGCACTATCTGTGAAGGGCTAGTAATAAATATCCCTTGATATTCCATTGTTTCTAGTGTAGCCACTCAACTGCCATTTTGCAGTAGCCACATATAAAATGAATGGTGGTCGTTATGTTTCAGTAAAGCTGTTCGTGAAATAGATGGCAGACAAGTTTTATTCCATAGGCTACACCTTGCATACCCCTGGTTCAGTCTTGGTTGGTTCTAGAGCCTCATGCCAATGCTTTAATATCGCCTGTTTCTCCTTCTGAGAGTTCCCTTCTCTGGTTCTTGGTTTCTCTAGCTCACCTGCTCATTGAAGATATTAATAATACTAATATTCTGGAATACTGTCAACATGTAAGGAAGTCTGGCTTCTTCTCACCTGGGGCTTGCACACAGTGTGAATTCAATATGGATAGCTATTAAAAATATGTTTGACTAAGTACCTACTGGGTGCCAGGCCCTGCAATGGAGTCTGGACACATGTGAATGATTACAGCCGCCAAATGCACTCAGTTTCAGGGCCATGGATAAAATAGTCCTTAGAGCTCGGGACATAAGCAGGTGACATCAATAAGCAGGAAGGAAATGGTGGGATATAAGAGCATGTGGAGGATTCAGGTCTCACCCGATTTCTGTCACACTAACCCTAACTCTAGAACATTTACTTTAATGGCCACTGGCTGAAGAGGCGCATGGCTGCTAGTTGCATGGTTTGGTGACCTGGAGCTCAGCCTTCTTCAGAATACTACCTTCATCTTTTCTTCGAGCCTTGATGATTGGTTAGTGCCATCTTCGGAGGGCTGACTCCCAAAGAGGGTCACAGAAACCTTATCTGATAGGCTGCTGCTTCTTATCTGTTTCCAAGGCACCTCATCATATTCTTTTCTGGCGCTGTCTTCTCATTTTCTACGGCTTTGGCATTAGTGTCCAGAAGAGGATCCTGGACCTCAAGGATCCTTCTAATGCTCACACCAAATGACCGGTGAGAGGGAGGGTGAAGGGTCAAATAGATATGATCTCATTTTACAGCGGGGTTTGATGGGCTGGGCATGATTTTTGGACTCATAGAGCACTGGGTTGGGGTTCTGCCTCTGTTGCCACTAATAGCTGGGTGATCTTGGAGAAGATTCATCTCTTCTCTTGACCTCAATATCCTAATCTTTGAAGCAGGTGTAAGGGTCTCTTTCTCAGGCCAGGTGTGGTTGCACGTGTCTGCAATCCCAGGACTTGGGAGGCACAGGCAGGAGGATCAAGAATTCAAGGTCATTCTTGCAAATACGGTGAATCTGAGCTACGCTAGGCTGTATGTGACCCTGTCACAAACAAACAAATAACAGAAAACCTCTGTTCCTTGTGGAATCACAAATTGTATGGAAATACAAGCTATACCCGGAGCTGACACATGACTCCTATGCCAAGCACACTTCCAGTGGCAGCTCTCTGTCTCCTCCTCCCTCTCTTCCTGTCCTCTTTTGCTCCCAGCCCTACCCTGCTGCCCTGCTGTGGCTCTATTGCCTAGATGCTGAGAGAAGTTTTTGGAACCTGGGTGGGACTCTGCCCTTACACCCCTCTCCTGAGTGCCAGGGCTGCAAAGGAAGGGTGTGGGCATAAATTACGCCCATCTGTTTTCTCCCCGCTGGGGGGGAAGAGAAGGTGAACACTCGGGCCTTAGTGGATGTTCTATTTTTCTTTCACAGCCTGTAGGAACAATGGAAAGGAAGAATGTGATCTCCATGAGGAGTTCACCCCACCCTGCCTCTTGTTCCTTGCTCTCGTCTAGGGATGGCAGACATGGAGAGCTTTGAGAGCCCTGCCTCTGGGGATCAGAGAGCCTATCTGTCTCATGCCAACCCAGGAGGAACTCCTGAAGTTCATACGCATTTCCACATTCATTGTTATTCATTCATTTCTTCATTCCACACATGTGCCCTGAGGACCAGTGTGTGTGTGTTTGATTTGATACAAGTTTGCATCTTGCCTCCTATTTCAGTGGGAGAGATAACATGGAAATCAGTCATACTTAGATGCCATGGTGAAATGTTTGTGCAAGGTTGTGTGAAGATAGGGAGGAAAGACTTCTCAAGGTTACTCTTTGATCTCAGTGAGAGCCGTCCTCATTGTGGTCAGGGGGAAAGCACCTATCACACATAGGAATGCGTAGAGTGTTTGGGCTGAGTGTGTGCCCACACGGTAGTGCATTGTAGGATGGTGATAGCTCCTCTTCTGTGTCCCTGGATTCTTCTCCACTGGATCCTCTCCATCATGATGGACTGTGCTCAGATACGTGACTTTAGAGCTAGTCCTCCCTGTACCTCTCTCTGGCTCCCATCTTATCTGTTTTCTTTCTAACCAAATTTCTCAAGCATCTTTCTAATGCACAAATTCCATTTCTTTTCCTCCTGCTCACTACCCTCTCAACTTCTACTTCTCACTGCTTCCCAAGGGTGCCGTGACTTCTACATGCCCAACTCCATAGGCATTTCCTAGTTGTTAGATCTGATTCCCCGGTGTCATGGTTCATGGCGCATGATTCTGTCCTGCCAGCCACTTGATTTTCATGCTTCAAGACCCCACAATCCTTGTTGGTTTTTTGATCTTTCTTTTCAGATTTTTGTACACTGGGATTCCTTAAGGCTGTAGTGTGGGTCCTTCTGTAGGCTTTTTGTTTTCACACAGACTCTCTCTAGGTTACTGAACCCACCTCTATCATTCCATTACCCACTCTGTGCTTATGGCTTCCAAACCCAAAATTGTCTGACTGATCTTGAGGAAAGAGCCTAGCTAACCTCTCCACTTGGCTACTGCCCTAATATCCCAAACTCAACTACTGAATCTGTTGCCCTCTCTCCAATCCCACTACCTTCTAAAGAGTGGTAGCATGCCACAACTGATAGACCAGCTCAGATGCATGGCTCCATCCTTCATCTTCTCCCCAACATCTGAGCACTAGAACTCCTACATCTTGGGAAACTCCTCATCCTGGGCCTATTGGATTGGTTGGTCACTCCACTAAAACCCATAGATCTTTCCCATGATCTACAAGATCTTGTGTGATCTTTTTCCTGCTCATTTCATCCCTTTCCTCCTTACTATTCTCTTTCCCAGACCAACCTTTCAGTATTAAGAACATTTGAACATTCTCTTGCTCCCATTTTTGCATTTGTCCTCTCATTCTTTGTAATTTCTCCTCTTCCCTCAGATAAAAGATCAAATATCCCATCCTTGGCTCAGAAGAATCCATCTTGACATCTCCACGGGTAGGTGACTGTGTCCTCATCCTACACTCTCTTAGGATCTTGCCTTGGCTCTTTCACAGTATTGGCACATGAATGGTCTCTCAACATGAATGTGACTTCCACTTCTACA
The DNA here is from genome assembly GCF_030254825.1 of Meriones unguiculatus. Lineage (NCBI taxonomy): Eukaryota > Metazoa > Chordata > Mammalia > Rodentia > Muridae > Meriones > Meriones unguiculatus. The sequence continues at coordinate 45,790,416 of NC_083351.1, forward strand.
ATTTTTTCCCTAGTGGCCATCTTCTAGTCCAGAATATGAGATGTGGCCCCTAAACAGTGAGTTAGCTGCTTAGTGCTCTGGGGCCCGCGTGCAATGGCCTGCCTGGGAGGCTTTGATTGTGGGTAATGAAGAAGGTGTGATGGTTGGGTAGCTTTATCAGGGGAGAATGGCGAGCTTCTGCCTGTTTAGAAGCCTGGTTGAGAGGTGCTGTTGAGGCTTCTCGGTTGTTAGTTTTTGAGGCAGGTTCTCATGTGGCCCAGGTTGGTCTCAAACTCAGTATGAAGCCAAGGTTTACCTTGAACTAATCATCTTTCTGAGCGCTGGGACTACTCTCTACTACTCTCTACTACCACATCTGACTCACTGAAGCATTTCAGTGAGAGAAAACAAAAATAAGAACTGAGGAGTAGCCTTTTCATTTCTCCCCACCTCCCAGGATGCTAGCCTATCCTTAGGAAGTAGGCTCCTCTGACATGGCACATGACATAGGAGCAGGGATGAGGCCTGAAGAGGTGAAGAAGTCTCCTGGGTTTTACCTTGGCTAGAGGGAAACTTGGCAGTGTGGCTAAGGAGACACATGGTGAGCTACAATCAACCTGAAAACCATGGTGGGTGCTAGGAATGTATGTGAGTGCTGCTATTTCTTGAGCTATCGTTGGGTACCTTTTATCTCAAATGAGACCCAACGACTCAAGATGAGTCAAAGAGGGAGAGAGAGACAGAGGGAAAGAGAGAGGGGGGAAGGGAGAGGGAGAGGGAGAGGGAGAGGGAGAGGGAGAGGAAGGGGAGGGGGAGAGGTGAGAGAGGAGATCATCATTCTGTACTTGTCTAGAGTGCTGTAGCCCAGATAAACGGAGCTTGCTATGAGCTAGGAGTGGGCATGTCAGGGTTCTGATCACGGACTCACCCCACACTGTGACCTTAGGCATGTCCCTGGCCCTCTCTGAACTCCCCCATCCAATAGAGGGAAGAAATTATTCCGTGCTTCTCAGCTAGACATTCGAGCTGTCTGGGGAGCTTTAAACATGATAAACAGTCAATCTCCACCCTCGGAGGCTCAGAGATGATTGAGCTGGGTATTGTGGAATCCAGAGACTGGCACTGCTTTTAAAACTTACCAGGTGATTCTTAAGCACAGCCAGAGTGAGAAGTGCTTGGGGAGATGGTCTGGAATACCTCCGCTTGGATAGTTTGACCTAAGAGCGGTCTTGCCCTCCAGCCCATGCCTTGACTCACCTGTATACACTGCATGGACGTGGGCTTACACTTGGGCTCTGGGGCAGGCGCAGAGCAGTGCTCCGCCGAGGCTGGAGGCAGCAGTGCACTGTGCCGAGAGGGGGTGGGGAGGAACGCATGCAGGAACAGATTGAAGCTATTAACATTTGATCAGTTTGGTATTGTTCTTCTGGAGACCACAGCTCATGAGGCTGCTTAATAAATGTCTGGTCGGTGTCCAATCCAGAGCCGCCAAATGGGTGTTGCTATGGTTTCTGAGGAGGTTGTTTCCCACACATTTACTGCTTCCCACCCAAACTGTGAAAACCTGGAGACTTCCCTCGGCTCCTTAACTCTGTCCCTTCCCAGATGAGACAAGTGGCAACAGTGCTCTTTCCACACTCTGGCCAATGGCAGTATCTGTCTATGACAGCTCCTGAGAGAAGCCACCAACGTTCCTCACCTCCAAATTCCAGGTGACCCCATTGCTCAGGTGCTGTTACTCCATCACCTGAGGTTTTTTTTTTAAGGTTAATATATTTTTATTATTATCATTTATTACAATTTATTCAATTTGTATCCCAGCTGTGGCCCCTTCCTTCGTCTCCTCCAAACCCACCCTCCTTCCCTCCCTCCCTCCCTCTTCTCCCTCTCCCTAGTCCACTGATAGGGGAGGTCCTCTTCCCCTTCTATCTGACCCTAGCCTATCAGGTCTCATCAGGACCAGCTGCATTGTCTTCCTCTGTGTAAGGCTGCCCCCCAGGAGGAGAGAGCCAGCCGCTGAGTTCACGTCAGAGAAAGTCCCTGCTCCCCTTACTAGGGACCCCACTTGGATACTGAGTCTACAGGCTACATCTGAGCCTGGGTTTTAAAGTCCCTCTGTCTGGCTTTGTTGCCCCTGACTGAAGGAAAGAATAGTGGTCAGAGGCTGGGGCTGCCAGGCAGAGAGTCTGTGTTTGCTTAAATATGTGCCTGTCATCATGAGTGAGTGTGTGGATTTTTGGGAGCGGGTATATCTGAGCTGTGTATTTGCCAGGGATTGAATGTGTGCTGAATGTGCCTCTGGCATGTGAGTGAGATTTGTGTGTGTGTGTGTGTATTTCTGTGTGTGTGTGTGAAATGATGCAAGAGTGTAAATAACAAGAAATGGGAGTACCAGGAAATGCAACTAAATCTTAAAAAGGTATTATGAAAAATGAACACTTATGAAACCCAGCACAAAGCATCACATTAATATAAACAGCTTATAAAAACCGACCAAACATAATTGAAACTTTCTGTACATTATCTTGACGGTGTCTCCTCTCCTCTGAGCTGTCCCTGGTGCAGAGTTTCTCCTTCCTAGATGATGCTTACAACCAGACTGGTTCATATATAGGCATCTTTCAGCTTTGGATCCATAAGACACATTTCTGTTTCCATAAATACACATTAAGCATAGTTGAGTGTGAATGTGCACACATGTACATACACACACACACACACACCCTCTCACAAAAATATTGGGTAGCTGTGAGAAGGGTGGGAAGATTTGAGAAATGCTGTGAACTGAAAGGTCACTTGAAATGAGGTGGCATCTTCTAGCTGTGTCTCCAATGATAACTTCCTGACCTCTCTGGGCCTGTTTCTCGTTTGTGAAACAGGGTGTGGACAGAATGATAGAAGATAGCCCAAAGCAAGGGCACATAGTTGGAACTCAGTCCTCTTGAAATTTCATAATTTTAACTATTAAAAAGGAGGCAAGAAGTCCGGCCAAACTTGTGGCGGGAAACCCAGGAACCCAGATGCAGTTTAGCCAGAGGAGGTGGAGGTGTGCTGTCTTAACTCGCACCCTTCCCCCCTCTGCCTCCCTCTCTCCCTTTCTTGTATTTTTAGTCTTATAGCGTTTTCTTCTGTTGAAGCTTTTCTGTGCCTATGCAGTGGAAAAACTAGAATAGGGGAAGTTGGGGCCCAACAAAGGATTGGTTGGAGGCCCCTGTCTTCTTATTGCTAAACAGAACCACTTGGAGAATAAGATCATCTAAGATGTAGTAGATTTTTTTTTAAATAAAAAACCATCCAGGTAAATGTGCATTCCTAACAAATCCCAACTCTCCTACAGCCTGGGCTAAAATAAAGCTTGCTTAAGAATTTAAGCCTGGATTCAGAAGTCAGGGTCCATAAAGAAGCAAAACGCTGTAAGCTTTTTTTCTCATTCATCTATTTGTCTGGTTACTCAGCTGCATCCCAAAGTTACAAAGGTGGGAAGGATCCCTCTGGTAGGAGAGGAGGGCTGAAGAGGACACATTTGTTAGCATCCCTGCAAAAATCCAGCATGGATCAAAATGTGCAGTTAATACTCTTTTGATTGTGCAGTTTCTCAGAGGCCTCAGATCAGAGTAGTCACCCAGAGGGACTAATAAGATAGAGAGACAAGGTGCCAGCAAGATATCACAGAAAGACAGAAGAAAAGTGAATGAACCAGACAGGGGTTAGGGCAAGGGACATTGCTGTTTGCTAGGCACTGACCCCATTCCAGGTACTGTAGCTGGCAAGGGGAGGGCATTTGGCCTAAGTCAATCACCACAATGCCTAATGAGTCAACTTCATTATTCCCATTTCTCTGGCAAATAAACTAAGTCTTAGATTGTGGAATTTGTTGAGAATCAAACCCAGGTTTTTCTGGCTCCCCGCGGCTGCTGAAAAGAATTTTGTGGCAAAGATGCTAATATGCCCCGTGGACGGTAGTTTCCCATGAATAAGCAAGTAAAGAATCTGATATTGAAGGGAATATTGAGAAAATTCAATACTAGATAAAATACTCTGGTTAGCGTTTGTCTGAGAAAATTCCCCAAATCAAATTGTGATTGGCTTTGAAGAAGTGATCCTTTCGTGCCGGGAACCCCAGCTCTAAGCTCTTCAGAGGCGATTATTCAGACCATATATTCCTGCTACAATGCTGAAGAAAGGTTCTCGAGACAAAAGCTAGCGGGAAGTGCTATCATATGTCATGGCAGAGGGGCTGAAATCCAAGCTTTATAACCCTTCTAAACAGCTCTGAGCTTTTGTGATCTGCTAAAATAACGGAAAGACTCGTACAGCCTAAGTTGGGAGGGCAGCTGCCATGACTGCTAAGGCGGCTACAGAGCTTTCAACTACGTTTTAGCTTTGTTTTTTTAATTAAAATTTTTTCTTGAGCCCCAAATGATCTCCCTGTTTCCTTAGGTGGGTTGATATTTGAGTTCCAGTTTTTTTCTTTCTTTCTTTCTTCTTTCTTTCTTTCTTTCTTTCTTTCTTTCTTTCTTTCTTTTTCTTTTTTCTTTTTTTTTTTTAAAGCTCAACTGAATTGACGTTTCCTGTGGCCTAAAAATGTCTTCAATTAAAGGCGAGGAAAAAATGTATTTTTTTTTTTTAAATCCTCATCAAACTAAAAAATGGCTGAAGGGATTTTATTCAAACTTTTCCCCAAAAATCACCTTTTGCCAAGACCCAGCATGGAAAATTTCAGCCCCAAAGGATCACTCGTTGGCAAGTTACCCGAGCTAATGAAAACAGAGAGGCATAAAGGGAGTCTGTGTGCAGCTCTAACGATAGTGGCCACTGGAGCCCACATTGTATGAGAAGAAGGACCTCATTCAATAGCCCCCCTTCCATCTCTTTTTTATCATCAATATGGATGAGTCTTGGATTTGGAGTTGGCCACAAACAGAAGGCACTTACTTTTTGAATATAATGTGGGCAGTGACAGTATTCCAGTGGCTCTCTACAGTCACGAATGACTTTGGAATGAACTTATTGTAAATAGATAAGACTTATTTCAAGGAATGTTGATCCATCCATCCATTCATTCATTTATTCGAGCACTCATTCAATCACTTGTTCATTCATTTCCTCATTGAGTTCATATGTTTACCGAGTGTCACAATGTGTGTGGCACTGTAATCCAAGTGGAGGATATTATGGACAGCAAATAGAGGTGCTTTCTCCATTCATCAGTTGATGGGGGAGGAGAAGGAAGAATGAGAACAACTGCAGCAGATTCTGTGGGGCACAGATGAGATGCTGAGACAGAGAAAATGGAGGGTGGTGGCCATAAGGGGTCCACATTGGTCGCTAAGGAGGGTAGTAAAGGGCTAGTACGTTGTCGTCATTCATCGTGCAGCAAATATTTAGTGACTGACCACCGCTCCCATACTGAGTAGGTCAGTCACCATTTCTGCCCTCAGACCTTCTCAGGCTAGAGGAATAGCATGCAGGTAAGCCTGACTGATGTTATTTTAGCCATTAGCCACATTCAAAGCAAGTGGGGAACACGGCTGACTTCCAAGGGGTTGCTTCTGTGAGGGGTTCCCAGTCCATCAGACATTTGTGTCCCTGACGTGGGGTAAACAGAGCAGGGGGTGGATCGGGACTGCCTTTAAGGTGCTTGTAGCCCTGTGGTGTTTTCAAGTTCACCTCTCTGACATCTGGGATCCTCTTCTTCAGGAAAAAGCCTGGCTGGAACCAAGGAGGTGCTTCTCTGACATCTCAGCCTTTGGGATTTTTGCCTAGTACTTAACCAGGCTTCTGTTTGTGTTCCAATGCCATGCTCAGACTTCCCTCTTGTGCACTCCGCTATACTCAGAGCAGAGCAAGGACACCCACCTCCCAGGGACATGGTAATGTGACCATCACCAGTCACTAAAGCTTTGACTGGCCCAGGTAGTTCAGATGCCTCTTGGCCTGCTGTACCTCTCTTCTCACAGTCCCTCTTCCACTCACCCTAGCAACTATGGGTCACGAGTAGTGACTGTCAGGCCGTGTGCTGGGTGCTGGGAGCTGCAGAATCAGCCAAAACCACACTCAGCCTTAGAGTTTCCCTCCTCAGAGGTGGTTAAATTCTCAGTCTTTCTTAAGCAAGATTTCTTGCCTCTTCAACCCAGATAAATAGCTATTTGTCATCTTTGTAATGCCAAAGGGGAGGAGGAGGGGGAAGGGAGGGTTGTCCATTCCTTTTTCATCAGCCCATCTGGCTTTTTAGGTGAGAAACTCTGCCAGGACTTTTGGGATATCTTGTTACTTTAGACAACGGAAGACAGGGAGACTTCTCATTTTTAATTGGAAGTAAAAACTTGTTTATAGTTTAGAGCGAGGGCACAGCTGAGACTCCACGGGTCAGCAGAGAACCCCACCGTTGCTGTATTGGGTTGGATGTGGGGATGAAGGATGACAGAAGGGAGTGGCTTCCAAGGTGAGAAATCACCAGGGTACCTTTGATGCAACTGAGTGGAGATGGTGCAGAAAGTCCTATGTGCACACTGATTAAACTCCCTCCAGCCTCGGTGTCCCTTTGTGTAAAATAACACAGCCACACTTCTTGTACGGGGCACCAGGTTTACATGAGGGCACAGGCATGGGGATACCAGTGTAGACAGGTAACTATGGTTCACAGCGGGGTTTGCTTGTGGCAAAGAGATGAACGCACATCTGGCCACAAGGACTATTTCCCTGGTTTCAGTTTTCTGGGTCTCTGCCTAGGTGACCGCAGCAGTGAAGGGCTGTAGAGAACTGGTGGGGGGTGGGGGTGGGGGAGTGCGTGGAGGGGCCATCAGCTAGGTAATGGGACAAGTTACTAGGAAATCTATATTATCTCAGACTACTAGGTATTTGGGGGGGTAATCATGGTGTATTTTTTCCACTTTCTTTGGTGAAGGTGGCCTTGATAAATGTTGCTTCTTTCCAGCTCTGCTGCGTGTTCGCCAATCTTTAAAACACACAGCTCGAACGTAAAACGAAGGTACAGAAGGGACTTGATTTGAGAATGTGTGCAGGCACCCGGTGGTGTGAGTGAATAGGGAGCCTGGCTGGAGGCCTGCAGCTTTCGGGGTGGCAGCCTGTCACCTTCCCCTGAGACAAAGGCTGTCTTAACAACCTCCTGGGGTCATTGGGCTCCTTGGCCACTTGCTATGGGGCCCGTCCTGGTCTGCGTTCTCCTTTCCCATCTCCAGGGAGGCAGCACACAGAAGCCAAAGCCTCCGAGGATGGAGAGGGGAGAGCTCTGCCAGACACCCCTCCAAGGCCTAGGTCTCCAGGTGAAGGGGACTCCTGAGCTGGCTGGCGCAGCCTCAGCTAGGATGCTGCGCTGAGCGCTGCTGGCGGCGTCGCGGACTGACCAGGCCGCTTGTGAGCGCCGGGATTCCTGCTCTGGCCTTAAATATGCCGGTTATTTTTATCTCCCTACGTCAGGCGAGCTAAGGCCATCCCACCAGTGGCCGCGGCAGGCTGCTACACAATGTTTCCCTTCAGTCGGGAGGGGAAATGGAGGGAGGCCAGACTTCCTGATCACATGGTGCTGAAGTCAATGAAAAAAAATGAAGGGGGACCCCTCCCTTGCGCTGGGGCGTGCGGGCCAGGGCCCCCCACCCACCCCCTCGGGCCGCGCGGCCGGGGAAGCACAGGCTCGCGGGCGGGCGCGGGGCCAGGCGCAGGACGGGGCAAACATAAACACCAGATCGGTGCAGTAATTGGCGGCTCCGAGATCGCTGAGGAAATGAGAGGCTTGTACGAAACATCAGCCGACAAGAAACGGGGTGATGTCAGACAGCCTTCCAGGATTAGAAACCCTTAAAAGCTCAGAGCCCGCGGCTGCCGCGGCCGTGGAAAAGCGCTCTCGGCTCTCCGGGTAGGAAGCCCGCGGATGGCGGACTCCGGGCTCCCCTCTTCCTTTCTCTGTTCTCCCCTCTTTCTCTCTCCTCTCTCTAGTCTCTTCTCCTTGAATTCCCTTTTTGATTATAGACTAACAAGAAAGGGAAAGACATCAATTTCCATGTCTAAAGCATCTCGCGTTCCCCCCACTTATATCCTGTTACTTTTGGATCAACAAATCCTACTCACATCAAGTGTGAGGGGAGAAATAAAAGTTCAGCGTCTGTTGTTTTGAGTTTCTTCGGTTTCTTCCAACATTCTCTTCTTAGAACTGGAGGTTGCCATACTTAACACAGGACAGGAGTCTATGCTCTCCAGCCCAGAGGGAAGCATAGCTACCAGCCAGTGACAGATAGGGGTTGTGACAGCCCCCCTCCCAACCCCCAGGGAGCCTTCCGCGCCTTTAAGGTAGAGGCCTAGCCTCATTTGTTCATTGACTGTATGTATCAAAAAGTGCTACTTTTCCAGCCTTTTCTCCTTCAGTGTTTGCCTGGGTTAACGGGCGGGCGGAAAGGGATGTTTGGAAAGTGCTTGAGCCCCTCCAAGGAGAGGCCCCCGAGGCACCTTTTCAAAGAATGATTTATGTCCAGGTTTTCTCAGATAGGAGAAATCTGTGCTTGTCTTTGCGGCAGGTGAGCGCCACACCTGGCTCCTCGCGCTGGGATATTTTAGAAGGCTCAAACTTTGCCTTATTAATGGTTCTGTCACCTTTTTGCCTCTAAGGCAAGTTTGCTCTCCTTTCTTCCAGGGACCCAGGAAAGGTTCACAGCCAGGCCAAGTTTGTACAACCTCAGAAGAATGGGGCTAATTCTAAAGACACAGGTTCAGCTCACTGCTGCTTGCTCCTTGTGCACAGTGGTCAATCTCGTGGCCGCCCCCTCCCATGGTTGACATTCCCACCCACAGGGTGCTAGGTAGCAGATGTTTTCCAGGTCTCCACACATCAGTCTTTGGTGATTGTGTGCTCTGAAAGTCCCCCCAGGAGGCCCTGCCTGTTCGCAGTGTACCTCATTAGCCCTAGGTTAGGTAAAGGTGTCTCCTTTTCTTCACCTCAGAATCTTGAGGTCCTGTTTGTCTGTTCTTGCACTCTGGTCTATCCCCACCCGACGCAGCTAGTGCACGTGCTCTGGGGCTTGTGGAGGCGCTGGTGGGAGATGACAGAAATATCTCCTATTCTGAGCTGTTCTGTGGCATGGGAAAACAGTGAGTTGACCTGGCTCCTGGAGGCTGAGTTCCTGTCTCAGCCTTCTTAGATTTTTGCCCTCAGGCAGGTTACTTTGGGCTGAGACAGAGCATGCTCAAAGGCTCTGTCAGCTAGGACAAGGCAAGTAAGGGATTTAGAAAGCCCAGATACTGTCACTAATCTTAGACTGGAAATGTTCACCGGGATGCTCCTGCCTAGTGCTTTGCACACTTGGCCTTATTGGCAATATTAATAATATAGAGTGATTTTCCTTCTCTTCCCTCCCCTTGTTCCTCCCCTCCCTCTTCCTTTCTCTTCCCCTCCCCTCCTGTCTCTTCCCCCCTTTCCACTGTGTAGATGAAGAAGCCCAAGGTCTGAGAGCTTATATGGCTGCTCAAGATCACACAGCTGAGTAGGGGAACTACGCTATTTGCTATTTCATATGCCAGCAGGTCATCCCAGCCTCTGGGAACATAAGAAATGAAAAGCGTTAGACTCCAACGATGCAGACATAACTTACAATAATGTAAACACCTATGATTCCAGGCAAGCCTGCTGGTACAGGGATGCTGAAGTCAGGACTCTCAGGATCCAGAGGCTGGGAAGGCTGGCCATCACCGTTCAAACCTGCTTTGTCTCCACATGGTCAGGCTAAGGCGCAGAAAGGCTGGGCGCATGTTTAACATCGCACAGCTTGGGAACGAGTATCCAAGCTGCAGCCACGCAGGCCTCCTTTTCTCCCGTTCTTCCTTCCACTCCACTATGAGATCTGCCTTTTCCTGACACCGTTGGGGGAACAGGAAGGTATAGAGGTGCCCTGTGACCAGCGCACAGACATTGAATGCTGTGTGGTCTGCACTCACAGTCTGGCTCACGGCAAATGCGAAGCAGTTTTGATCTTTGCAGCAATAATATTTCTTGGGCAGCTACCTCCCATGTTGTCATCACCTCTAGATCACGCGTCACTGGAAATCCTCTTGTTGTGGCTTTCTGTCCATACGGTAGCTAGCGTCCAGGGAAAGCCCTTAACTTCCTCTGATACACCAGCTCTGAGCTAAGTGGGCCTAGCCGTGGCAGAACGGCTCTGAGTCTCCATGTATTCATTTTCAAAATAGGTCAAGTGGAGGGTCTGCCAAACCAAAGAGGTCTGTGAGTGTAGACGGGGGTTGGGGTGGTGGTTATGTCATTATAACCACGGAGAGTTCATTATCATGACCTTGGAAGCTACTTCCAGGAGCCAGCTTATGAGGAAGTGGGGCAGGGTCAGGTGGAGGCACTGAGAAGAACTATGTGTGAGCATTTGCTGAGTGGCCTTTACGCCTCGTCGTTGACCTGGCCCCCTCTGTTCATTGTCTCCTATCAACAAAATCATGTTCCCACAAATGAGGTGTTTGTGCCTCAGCAAAGGTGTGTCCAGGTCCTAACCCCGGAATCGGGGAACATGGCCTGATTTGTGAAAAGGTCTTTGTAGATGTCATTAAATTAAGGTTCATTAAAACATAGGTTTATTTTCATTTTTAATTATATGTAGATGTGTGTCTGGGTGTATGTGAACATGAGCGCAGGTGCCCGTGGAGCCGGAAGAGCAGGGCCCGTGGATGCCCTGGGGCAGGAACGAAAAATAGCTGTGCGCTGCCTAAGGTGGACAGTGGAAATGGGACTTGGGTCCTTTAACTGCTAAGCCTTCTAGACCCAAATTCAAAATTTTGAAATACAACCGTCCTGGATTATCCAGTGGGTCTGAAATCCAGTGGCAAGAAACACACAGAAGTGCCACACAAGCAGAAGAGGAGGTAGTTATATGGAGGTGGAGGCCAGGTGGGAGGGAACCGCAGAGGCCAAAAAGAGCAAGGCAAGGTCTTTTCTGCATATATGGTATATGACTTGTAAGCCTTTTTCTTTATTCTCTTCTCTTCCTTCTTCCATCCCTCCCTCCATTTCTCCTTCCCTTCCTTCCCCCTTCCTTCTCTCTCTCTCCCTGTCTCGCTGTCTCTCTCTCTCCCTGTCTTCCTTCCCTTCTCTTATGGGACGAGGTTTCTGTAGTGCAGGCTGGCCTCAACCCTTCATGCATCTTAAGGTGATGGTGGAATTCTGATTCTTCCGTGCCTACCCGCTACGTGCTGAGATTACAACACGCTCTACCATACTTAACCTGGTTCCACTTAGAATAATCGTTGGGTTTTGTGCTTTCACCGAATAAAATGAGGTGCTCAGTACTTCTTATAAGATAGGCTTTGTGTTAGGTGTTTTTTTACCACCCTGGCTAATGTAAAGTTCTGAGCAGATAGAACACCAGCCAGGCTAAACTAGGATCTCTAGGTTAGGTGTATCAAACAGGTACATCCAATAAAGCTTAGACTTTATAATGAATTTCTTAGCACATGGCCTTGCATATTTCAGGGAACATCTATCTATGTATACACTTCAGGGAGTGTGTAGTCTTACTGATCCTTTGCTCTAGGCCTCAGTGCCACCGGAGTTGTGGATGAATATATGTTTGTTTTGTTTTTCTATGACAGTGTCTAGCGATAATAGCTCTGGCTAGACAAGAACTCACTATGTAGGCCAGGGTGACCTTGAATTTATGGTGATCCTCCTGACTCTACCTTCCAAGTGCTAGAATTATAGACATATACCACCTGTCCCTGGGCCAAGTTTAAGCCATGAATTCTGGGCTCATTTGTTTCAGTTGGGCTGGTACCTCGTGAATTAGCTTTACCTTCCTTTTCCAAGTGAGTGGCTGCTCCAGAGAACCCACTCAGCTCACAGGGAGCTGCAGAAGGAGTGCAGACCCACCTGATCCCTAGCATGTGCTCTGACTCTGGCCAGGGAGAGTAGGAAAGTTTGAAGGAATGGCCAGAGGTTCCCCATGGTAAGGAAAAAGAGGCTTGGCATGGGAAGGAAGAAGGCTTGCAGACGGAGGTACGGTTTTATGGAGAGAATTCTTCTTGGAGAAGTTCCTCTTTCTGCTGTTCTCACAAAGGTGGTGATATAGGGCTTAAAGGAGGATTTTGGTGTCATCCAGCATGGAGGTCTCCTTTGACTCAACCAGCCACATTGGCAGAAAGGTCACATCAGCATGAAAAACATGAATCTCTTCTTTTTCTAAATTCCCTCTCCTCTTCCCTTTACCTCTCTCTCCCTTCATTTCCCCATTCCTCTTTTGTCTTCTCTGTTCTCTCTACCTGCTCTTTTGACACAAGGCAGCCTTGGAGGGTCCTCCATCAGGAAGGAAATCAATAGGAAATGCCTGTAGAAAATAAGATCTTTTAGAAAAGCACGTCCTGTCATCATTCTGGATGCAAAGGCAGGGGTCTGCCATGAAAACAGGAAACCGAAAAACAGAGACAGCCAATGAGAGGAGAAGGGGAGGGCTCCTCTTTTCCAAGTCAGCTGTGGCATTATCACTGACAGCTGTGGAGGCAGCAAGCCTAGAAGAAGAGCCATAGAGCAGTCTTGGGTGAGATATGAGAATCTTCTTTGTATGCCTATAGGGCTCCCAGTAGGAGCTGGTGTGTTCTCAGAGGCCATTACAAGGAACTAAAACCGCCAGGCAGGACACACGGGGAGCAACAGTACAGAATGGTTAAGGGCCCCCAAACCAGGGGATCAAACCAGATTCACCACTTTCTGTTTTGAACACATTGTTTACATTCTCTAGGCCTCAGTTTATTCATCTGTCAGATGAAGAAAGCAGATGCCAAACTGAAGCTCACAGAGGTTAGATATGTACTCATGTCACACAGGGAGCTAGAGAAAGCTAAGTAGGAAATTGTATCCTTATTGCTGTGTTGACAGAGCAATCAAGTAAACTAAGCTGGAGAGGCAAAGAAGGATTTTTCTACATGTAAAACAAGACGCACACACAAGCACCACACACACATACACACATACACACACTAACACATACTCACACATAATCTCAGCATTCTGGAGGCTGAGGCAGGAGGATTGGCTTTGTGGCCAGCCTGGTTTAAGCTGAGTGAGCCTCTCTTGGGGGGGGGGGTGGGACTGGAGGGAGCAGGTTGGAAGGAAAGGAGATAGAGGCTCTTGTAGTTTGGGTACAGAGCTTGTGTACAAGGTCTTGGATTTGATCTCTAGAAACACACACACACACACACACACATGCACACACTCACACACACTCAATCATCAAACAATAATAATAAAAAAAAGAAAAACCAAAACAAACCCTACTCCCCACAAAATCACAACGATGAAACAGCATACTACTGAACCACACCCCCCAAACCCAGATCCAGTGGGCTGAGTTTGGGAAATTGCATTTGTGACATGTCCGGGTAACACCGATATCTGAGAAACATGTTTTGAGAGCCACTGCTGCATGATATAAGTGATTGGATGATTGAGCAACAGAGCTCAACGTAAGGGTCAAGGTACGGTTTCAGGACAAAATGAACTGAGACTTGTTCCTCTCCAGAGCTCTCAAGCAGCCCAGCCCTGTGAGGCCGGAAGATCCTTGGAAGTGCACCTGTCCATTGTTCTCTCAAAGAAGCTGAAGGCTTATGGCTGACAGGCCCGGGAAAGAAGAATCTAGTAGAAATTCTTGCTATCACATTTGAAGGGAGGGCATCTTCAAACTTTGTTTTCCCTTCCTCCTTTCTCCCTGCTTTCCTCCCTCCTTCCTCACCCCCCACTTAAGGTTTTTTTTTTTTGGTATCACAGGTTGGCCTTAAACTTGCTATTTGGCCAAGGGTACAGAAGGCCATGCATGTGCACCCAGCTGCGCATCTGCGCCCTGAACATCTACAGGCATAAACTCATGCATGGAGCCCGAGGAGGCAGGATGTCAGAGTGAGCCTCTCGGGAGAATGGAGGGATAGGGGGCTCTCAAGGGAGGGTTCTGCTCTGTATGTAATGTTCGAGTTGTTTGCATGGAGAATGTATTGATGCATGGCATGTGTAATGAAAAAATGATTTAAAACATAACCAGATCCTCCCTCTGAGATCCTAGAAGGAGACAGCTGAAGGCTACAAGCTCCTGCCTTCTATACTTTTCTTCCGGACTTCAGCAGTGTGCTTTAGCCCAGCCCCTTGTTTCTGTTCTGGACTCTCACTGATGCCACCTGCTCTGTGATAGTCAGTCCAGCTTCGACCCTCCCTATCCTTCAGTACCGTGAGACTGTGATGGCCCTTTCCCTGGAACCCAAGCACAGCTGCCTCAAGAGCTCGGCTTATGTTCTAACTTCTTTCCCACCGGATCTCTCAGTTCTGCATAGCTCCGTTTCCCCGGGCCTCCTTCTTTGCCTCTCATCCTTTCTTTCTGCACCTGGGGTAGGGGGTGACAGGGATGTGGGGTGAGTCAGCTGGTGCTCGTGACCACACCACGTAACAACGCAGAGCCTCTGTGCAGCAGCAGCGGCAGCAGCGGCGGAGGCGGCAGCAGCAGCAGCTCACATCGCTCTCTCTTTTTTTCTTAGACGTACTCTTCCTCTCTTGAACCACAGCTGAGAAAGTTGTGGGCAGTTGTTGCTTCTACTCAAGTCCCAGCCTCTCATTCCTGGGAGGTCCGTCCTGGTGGTGCCCACATGTCCATGGTGGGCAAACAAGAGAGGTCTCCTGGGACACCCAGGGGATCATGTTTTTCCACTGCCCTCAGTCACCAAGCCAAGGAATACGTGCCTGGCTTTTCCCTTTTGTAAGTTGAGAAGGTTGGTTTCCACGCTTTCAGAGCTTGACGCCCAGCGACTCATGTCTCTGTTGTGCTCACCTCTCCTGTGTGGCCCAGGACCATCTTGTTTCCTTCCCACAAGTCTGTGGAGTAGACACCACAGCTCATATTTCCCTGGTTTGGCAGCCTAGGAAAATCAAAGCTTAGAGATGGCGAGGATGCCAATCCCACTGGCCCTGGGTCCTGGGCTCCATAAGGGCACACAGGAATGAGAGTTTCTTCTACGATGGGTAGGTGAATTGACAAAAGGAGCAACCGTGGAAAGAACTTGGTTGGGAACGAAAGGCAAGTATGCTTTGATCAGCTGAGTATGACTTGAGGACTCCAGGGAGGAAAAAGTCAAAATCTACCCCATGCCTCTCTATGTAAACCCTTCGAGCAAAGGTGGGCTGGTAGCTACCCCACCCCTCTTTTTTTTTTTAAAGGCTGGTTCAGACTTGCTAGTAGCATAGCTTGAACTTCTCATGTCCTTTGCCCCTGGGTTTACAGGGATGTGTCCCCATGTTTAGTTTCACACAGTGCTGGAGATGTAACCCAGGACTTGGTGCATGCTATAGGCACGAATTCTACCAACTGAACTGCTGCCTCAGTGGTCCCAGTCATTGCAAGAACAGGTCTATAGGGATCTGGTAAGAGGATTTTCTACATGAAATCAATGCCTGCTTAGAATCTTAAATTATCATTAGCTAAGTGATGAGCCAAGTTCCAAGAAAGCATTTATCTATAGTTATCTGCCCATTACTTTCACTGCGGGTGTTCAGTGAGCAAGGTGAAGTCACTGCATGCTTAGGGAGGTATAGGCAATTGGTTCTGAGAAGCTGGACAGAGCCACCATAGCACCTCACTGCATCCTTCTGTTCTTCAATGTCTGGTTGCCACATATCTTAGCAGCTCTCACAACCTGCAAGCTTCAAGACTGAGAGTTTTTCATGGGAGCACCTATGGGGGATTAAAGGATTTAATGATGGTTAAGTAATATTAAAGCTATTATCAAAAAATGTATCACTGCACAGAAACTATTGGGAATGCTACACAGGGAGTATGGAAGTAACCAAGGAGAGGTCTACAGAAAGATAAAAGAGCTTTTAGCCAAGTGGACACATGCTTTCCAGTTTTCTGTATCATTCTTGTTTTTATAGATTATCACTTAGCTGTGATAATTTATGGTTCTATGCAAGCATTGCTTCCATGTAGAAAACCTTCCTACCAGATCCCTGTTGCTCTATTCTTTCCATGACAGACACCACTGAGACTGTATGTAATAGGTCAGATTCAGATCAACATAAGGTTCCATCATTGTTCTGGCCAGGCATGTAATGCACACACATCACCCTATCATTTGAGAAAGAGTGATAATGACATCTACCTTCAGAAGGTTAACGAGGCTGATAAATAAATCCTAGACTCTGGGCTGGGAGTGTGCTGATTCCTTACTCTTAAATCTGTACTCCATCCTTCTCTGCACTGCAGAACTGACTTCTATTGTGAAACTGGTCATAACAGAACCTTTGCCCCAACTCCCCACAGAATTCTGCCAGTGGGAGGTAGTAGTAGTTGGGGTATGAGAGGAGAAAAGCTCCTGTCACTGCTTCCTTGTTTCAACATGGTCAATGACTCAATCCCTCCCTCTATGATTCTGTTCTATCTCCCATTGGTGGGAATGGCCCATCCTCTTGCACCCTGCTCTTAACCAAGTGTAGGATCAGGAAGGAATAAGTTCCTCAGGGTTAGTTCTAGATATTCCAAAATTGACTGCCATCCTGCTTCATCGTACTTTGGTCTCCAATGATAGACCCCTTAATCACATTCTTTTAGGCGCCTTGGATGAGCATGGCATTGGCTTTCTGTTGGTGCCTAGACAACATTAGGAGTGGTACTGGGGCACATGAGAAAGACTTGGGAATGACAGTGTTATGGGTCTTTATTAATGGCTTAGCTGGGCTGGGCACAGGGCCAAGGGCTTTCTTTTTTTCTTAGATGTATTATATTATTTAATCCTCCCAGTGACTGTGTGTGTAAACTACTAATTATTGTATAAATTTTGCAGCTGAGGAAAGGAGAGCTTGACGTTGTTAGTGACTAGTCACCCAGCTGGTAAGTAGGAGATCAGAATTCTAACCATTAACATTCATAATACTGTGACTTGAGGGGTGGGGAAAAGGTCTCACTGTAGACTGTGTGACAGCAGGTCCTCTAATAATGTTCTCTGGTTGACAGCCCGAGCTTAGGAGTTCACAGCATCGTCTTTTCTGTGAAATGGCCCTTTGGCTTCGGGACCACACTTGCCTCCAGGGACTCTTGCCTCTCGTTTGAGTGTCTGGCATGCTGTGTTTCCAGCCCCAGTGGCTGGGGTTTCCTTCCTCACCTTTGCCCATATTTTTCCTGGCTCTGAGCTGCTAGTGCAGACTCATTGTCACCTCTCCACATCTAGACACCCACACCCATTGGTGTTTACGACACATCCCCAAGCATCTGGGAACTTCATGATAGCCCTTCCTCTGCTCATCAGTTCAGCCTGTGCTTCAGGCAAGACTGAGAACGGTGCCTGAGGGTGCTTTCTGGACAAATTCACCAGCCAGGCCAGATCTCCTTGTTTGAGAATCCCAGACTAAGCTGCAACCCAGATGTCAGTTTAGGAAGAACATGCCCCGTGAGGCCCGGAAGTCCTATTCTGATTTTGTCTGTGATTTTGTTAGCATTATTTGGGCACTGACTTAACAGTATGAAAGTCAGGAAAAGCCTTGGAGTCTCCATCGGTGAAGCAGAAGATAAACAGAGCTGAGGTAACAGAGCTCTCCCTAGCACAGAAACGGCACAGCATGTCTTATGTGGAATGTTTTCTTTCTCGCTCTTTAAAGCTGCCTTGAGAACCCAAAGACCAAGTTGTGGTCTATATTTGTGATTTGTTTGCTTCTTTCTGGAGTGTTCTCTACTAGGCAGTAATTTTCTATCACATGTAAGATAACTATCATTGCATAATCCAATGTTCCAAGGTTCAGAGAGTTTAAGTCAGCTTATTGTCACCCAAAGCACCTGAAGTTAGGTTTGCAGCCAGCTCTTCTCCCCTTCCCCAAATCTCTCTGCTCTCCTTTCACTCTGTTTCTATTTCATCCCCCTATCTCTCCTCTCCTCTCTCATTTCTTCCCCCCTCCCCCCTCTCCTCCCCTCCTCTCCCTCTCCATCCCTCCCTCCTCCTCTTCCCACACTTTTTTTTCTTTCTTGTGTCTCATGTAGCAGAGGTTGGCCTGAAACTCTCTGTGGCTTTGAACACATGATCCTTTTCACTTTTTGTACCAATTTCCTCTCTTGGATTCTCCAGGCAAGGTGGTTGTCACTTGTATCTCTGTATCTAGTTCTTATTGTTCCAAGAAAGACAGAGCCCTCTATACCCTTCTAAGGTACTCATGAAGGTTGGGATGAAGTGGCCCTGCACTGGAACATTTACTCCACTGGAAACAAACTGAGGCTTGGCTGGGTCTGAAGACCAGCTGGTCTGGAGAACAGAACAAGGCTTTTCATTGTCATTAATGTGCCCATTGTCCTTTGACCCTGAAAACTGATGATTGTCAAAGAACTTTTTCTTCCCCTATCTTTCTTTTCTCGTTTTGGTTGTTATAGACAGGCCCTTGTTATGCAGCTCAGCCCATGAATCTCCTGCCTCAGTCTCCCCAGCACTGGGAATTACAAGCATGTGCCACCAAGCCTGGGTACCATTCTTTTATTGAGAATTTAAAAGTGTCAGATTTGGTCTGAGGGCTTTTCTCTAACACTATACCACAATGTGAGCTTCCTGTTGGGTCCACTGGTCTCTGAGCACCTTGAGGCTCCTTCCCATAGGTAGGTTCTTTCAGATAGTGGTGGGCAGATGTGAATGAAAGAATGAACACCTTGGAGCATGCCATTTGCTTTCTGAGAGTAGACTCTTTCACACAATAGAACTGAAATTTCAGTATCTGGATTGGTCCTGCTTCCAGTGCAAGGGCTAGATCTGAGTGGCGTAAACCTCGATCTCTTTGTTTCACACACTTGCCACCACACCGCAGCTGTCTCTCAGTATCTCCATCAGGCATGGCTGGTGAATAAGATGGCTCTTCTTTTAAAGGCTGCCAACAGTGTCATCTACATTGTTGAGCGAGGGCGGGTGAATGAAGCAGGCATGATCCCTCTTCACAGGATTATAACGAGCTTCAGCTGTCCGGGTGGTTCACTTGCCATGTGAGAGTAAAGAGGATCAAAGAGACCAATGTGTCACCATGGGAACTGTCCCAGTTTTATAGTCTTCATTTTTCAAAGGCTTGAAAATAAACACATGGAGAGCAGGGAGAATTTGGTGACTGGGAAGTGACTAGGGCTAATCACTTAAATATCAGTCTTAGGGAAATCAGAGTGTGGAAGTATTTTGAGAAGATACATAAATAGATTCTCTACTCATTTTTCTATGATGAGTTACAACTGACTGCAGGTGAGAAAAAGAATGACAGTGAAATATATGAAATAAGTGAAATATGAAAAAGATGTATTGAAATGGGTATAGTTCAGTTGGTAGAATACCAGATCGCATGGGCCAGGCCTGGTGTTTGATCCCAAGATCTGGGCATGGTGATGCTCACACATAATTCCAGCACTCAGGAGATGGAGGCAGGAAGGTCGGTTCAAGGTCCTCCTTGGCTACATTTGCAGCCGGCCAGATCTACATGAGACATTGTTTAAAATCAAAATCAAGATGAAATCAAAAAGAAAGATGGACACTTCTTAGCTACAACACTTTAGGAGTTTCCTTGATGAGAGAAGTGAAGGGATCTTTTCCATGGGACAGCTGCTTTCCTGAGTGTGGGTGCCTGGAGCTTCTGGAAGAAGACAGAGCTAGAGGAGTGCATATCAAGAATCTCCTGTTTCCATGTGAGGAGGTTTCTCTTGTGTCTGGACCAGCTTTGAACTCATTTTGAATCTCCTGGTTTTCCAACACCAAAAGTCCAGCAGGGGCTGGAGCTGCACTTTTTTTTTTTCAGATAGAAATGTACGGATCATGTTGGGTCAGTAGGAGAAATTATTGCTTTTCATATGCAAACTGTTCCAGTCCACTTATGTTTTCTTCTTCCTTCATTTCGTCAGGAGAATTGCTGTCCTGTGGAGCATCCTCATCAAACGGCATGTATACTGTAGACCTGCTTTGTCATTGCCTTCTCCATCCACATGTTCAAGATTTCTTCAGACAAAGTACAGGTGCCAAGAGCAACTCACATTCCTCAGGAACATATGGCTGCTCACCGTGGAATGGTACCTCCTAGCATCAGTTTCCTGAATCTTTCATTTATGTTTCCATTTTAAGAGAAAGTCTGAATCAAGGATTCCTAACCGAAGCAGATTACTCACTCTCCTCTGCCTTTTCCTCTTCTTCTTCCTCCTCCTCTTTTTTTCTACCACTCATCTTCTGGAGCACCATCAGGGCACATATGTGCTTGGAGACTCCATCACTGGAAAGGTACTTCTGTGTCCACGTTTGTCCATATATAATATTTTTATAAGCATTTTCCAGTTGCCTTCTGGAAGCTCCGTATGGATCTATTCTATTTCCTATAATGGACTAAAGAAAATACGCTCCTTTGACTTGCAAAATAAATCATTTTGTTTCCTTGAGTAGAGAGGAAGTTTCTAGGGGAATGTATCCCAGAAGTAGGAGTTAGAGTTGCCCATGTTGCTACAGAGATTGACAGTCTTAGGGACAGTGAGGATGGATGACTCAAACTCTCTTGGGCTAGCAAGGTAAGCTCAGTGTAGGGGGATGATTGCTAGTAGAGATAAATGTTTACTCTTGGTAGATTAATACCCTGTGGCTTTAAAACTACACGTGAGAACTCAGTGCAGATCTTCAGTGGGCTGTATTACCTCCAGACCAAGTCACTGGCTGCCTGCTGAATGTCTTGTCTGCTCAGGGCTGCTGAGGCTCCATCCACATCCCTGGTCCCCATCTGGCTATTGGTCCATAAGGGGATCAGTGAGACCTGTGTGAAGGCAGAAGCTTCTACAAAAAAAAGAAAAAAAGAAAGAAAGAAAGAAAGAAAGAAAAGAAAAGAAAAAAGAAAAAAAAAGAGACTTTTAGTTTTCTCTCATATGAAGTCTTATTTAGTCCAGAATGGACTCGAATTTGCTATATAGCTGAGGAGGACCTTGAATTCCAGATCTCTCCTTCTGCATCCGCCTCCTGAGTATTGGGATTGAACATGTAGGATATCATGTCTGACCAGGCAGTAATGTAATTGGCAGTCAATAATGTAATTGCATTTGTTTTTCCTGGAGAACTCCCCATTTCCACACCAAACTTCAACACCATCTAAAGTATGGGTTTGCAACAGCAACTAGACTGAGCTGATGTAGTATAACTGACAGTAGTAGATGAAGATAGTTCTGAACCGCCTATTGTAAGAGAGCAAACCAAGAGGACGCTTGCAGCCATGTCCTTGTTGTTTATGGGTTTTCTTTTTATTATTCGACACCACTTTTCAGTCACAGAAATTTCTGCTAGGCCCTAGAACGTGAGAGCTGATCTTCTGAAGTTAGGACTGTGAGAAGACTTAAGCAGAGATGATTGCCCAGCACAGGCCATGTGTTATCCTGGCCAAGTCTTTGTATCCTCTCTAAGACAGAGTTTCATTGTGTAGCTTAGGTGACTAAAAACCTACAGCTCTTTGGCCTCTGTCTCCCAAATGCTGGAGTTGCTGTGTATTCCACCACACCAAGGTTCCTGCACAGATTTTTTAGGACACAACAGAGCAGTGTTAGACAGAGTCATAGAAACAGTCCGGTATGAGGCCACTATTAGACAGTTAGGGAGACTCAGTTTCTGGGGAGGGAGGGAACTGCAAATGAGCCTCATGCTCATGTGACTGAGAATTTGTGCCTAGATTAATGTCAGTGTGACCATTCATGGTATGATCGTGGTTTACTGATGTTTGATAGACAAGATAAAGTTTTAATACCTAATCCTTCTTATTGAAAGGGCAGATGAACAAACCTACTCCTTTTCCATACTCCAACCTTAATATCTGTGGTGATACATCTGCTGGAGTTGAATTGTCTTCATTGTGACTCTTCAGGCACAGATCTGGACATGGTGAGAATATGAGGAGAGTGTGAGGCAGCTATATAAACTCAGCATTCACTTGAAGACAAGCTTAGTCCAAAGCAATGTTGGTCTCCACCTCCATGAAGTTCATGGCCTCCTTCAGGGCAATGTAAAGTTGGATCCATGCTGCAGGCCAGCTTTTTGTACTTGGGGAGGGGCATGTGTGAAGAAGAGAGAGGGAGGGTGGGGCTGGGAGGGGAGGAGGGAGGGGCTTATGGGGGGGATACAAAGTGAATAAAGTGTAATTAATAAAAAAAATAAAAAATCTTTAATTTACTTCTATTTTTTATTCACTTTACAGCCTGATCGCAGTCCCCTCCATCTCCTCCCAGTACCACCCTCACACTCCTCCCTGATCCTTCATCCCCTTATTCTCAGAGAAAGGGAGACTCTTCATGGGTACCAACCTACCCTGGTACAATAAGCCCCAGCAGGACTAGGCAAAGTTCTCCCCCACTGAGGCCAGACAAGGAAGCTCAGCTATGGAAAAAGGATCCAAAGGCAGGCAACAGAGTAAAAAACTTCAAATATCTGAAGAATGAAATTGAAAGAGAACAGAAGATGGGAAGATCTCCCATGCTCATGGATTGGTAAGATTAATATAATAAAAATGGCCATTTTATCAAAAGCCATCTACAGATTCAATGCAATTCCCATTAAAATTCTAACACAATTCTTTACAGACCTGGAAAAATCAATTCCCCACTTCATATGGAAAAACATAAAACCCAGGATAGCTAAAATAATCCTATGCAATAAAAGAACTTCTGGAGGCACACCATCCCTGATTTCAAGCTGTTCTATAAAGCAATTTTAATGAAAAACCATGTGATATTGGCATAAAAACAGACAGATAGATCAATGGAATCATATTGAAGACCCAGAAATAAACCCACACATCTATGGACACTTGGTTTTTGACAAAGAAGCCAAAACCATACAATGGAGAAAAGACAGCATCTTCAACAAATGGTGCTGGTCTAACTAGAAGAATGCAAATAGATTCATGTTTATCACCCTGCCCAAAACTCAAGTCCAAGTGGATCAAAAACCGCAACATGAAACCAGACACTCTAAATCTAATAGAAGAGCAAGTGGGTCCTTGAACACATCGGTACAGAGGACAGCCTCCTGAACAGAACACCGACAGCTCAGGCCCTGAGGTCAACAATTAATAAGTGAGACCTCCTGAACCTGCAGGCTAGCTCTTAGTTCCCACAAGACTCCCGACTCCTTAGTCTAGGGTATGCGTTTAGCAAATGCTCGCTAAATTTATGACCAAGAATGTTTGAGGACATACGGCAGAACTGAACAGGCAACAAACACGACATGCATCTAACTGTGCGGGGTCCTTACCTCTAAAGATGACCACTATTGGCACTTTCACACACACGATATGGATTTCATAGATTTGTATGATTATATTATAAAGATCTTTGTTTTTACTTTTACTTCTCTGCACCAATGCAATATATAAGGCTGCTAAACATTACTTTTTTTTCCTGCTTTTACATGTCTCACTCCTTTCAAAGGGCTGAGATAATTTCTTTGAAGAGAAGCTTTGCACTGAAAGATTCTACTCCCTCTTGAAGAGTTTGGAGATGTTGTTGTAGTCATTTCACAATCAGGGCTTTGGAGACACCCTCAAGCTCAGGCCTCCCTGTAAGGAATGAACCTCCTCCTTCCCTGGGCACACCATTACCTATTGACTGTTGCCTCCATAGCAAGTGAGATTCTCTTCTCTCTAGAGGGGGAGGGCTCAGTAAAATGAAAAGAGGCAAGAAAAAAAGATGCTTCTCAGGCAAAATAATAAACAAACAAAAAAACAAAAATCAAAAACAAAATCAAAATCCACCAATGATGGTGGTACATATTCAGTTACTGCACTGTTGATACTTTGAGTAGAGGATTCTTCAAGGCTGGGGTTGGCCTGGGACATTGGGGCTGTTCAGCTGTATGTATGTTGGGTGCCAGCAATAAGCCACTTCTCACCAAAGGTCTGTGGACACTGCTAAACGATTTCATGGCTAGTAAAGAACTGCAGGCTTGGGAACCAAGCTGGGGGTGGGGGGTGGAGGTGGGGAAGCAGGCGAAGGGATGTTAGGAGCCTGGTCACAGGGTGTGGCAGGAGATGCTCATGCTTGCATTCAGTACCCGACTCCGAGCAGAGAAACATGGAGTAAGTTCTAACTGGCGTCCTGGTTAGTCTGAGGATGGATGCACCTTCCTTTGAGTAACCTACGTTGTGGAACTCACCTCTCTGAGAAGGTAAAAAAAGTCACAGAATAACTCTTCTGCCTCTTAGCAGGTATCAAGCAACCAACTTTAAATCTTTCATGGCCTTGAGTGTCATTTAAATCTGCCAGCACACCAGGGTCTTGATGGCAGTCTCCAAGTTGCAACCTGGCCCTGGTGTCGAGGGCAGTGTAGTCATTATTGCTGTGTTCCGAGAGGCCTGGTGGCTGTCATTTCTGAAAGAATTCGGAGTATCTTAATCATCGTTTCCACCATCCACCGAGTCTCAGAATAGGCTTCAAGCCTTCCCACATTTTATCTTCTCACGTTTTACTCTATTTTTGGAAGTGAGATCAATGGGTTGTACTTTGCTTTCTTTCAGGAACCTCTGGGCTATATTTCTAACCACACCCAGTAGCAGAGCACGTGACTGGACCTTCATGGAATATCTGACTATTGTGCTGGGCTTGGTTTCCTGATCAGCTAATGATAGCCATGCAGAATACTCTGCCAGTCTCGGACATTATTGTTAGTCCAGTGGAAATAATGTGCTAAGTCATAATAATAATGACGGGAATGTGAGCTGTAGTCTGTAGCAAGTTATCAAGTGAATAATTGGTGAATATTTGTCAAAATATTCAAAATCTAATTACATGGCTACTTAGAGCAATACTACTTGGGCAAGTGATGAGTCTACCATAGGCCCTGGGCACCTTAAAAAGCTATCCTCAGTGTTTCCCAACTCCCTCTACCTATCAAGAAGCCTGGGGATGGAGGGCCATTTACACAGGTACTCTGGCTTGAACAGTGTCAACCCTGGTCCCCATGCTTTCCTTTGACATCCTCCACAATCCAATCTGGTGCATATGAATGACCAGACCCAAAGGGGAACTTGTCCAGGGACCAGATCCCAATTCCAGAAGGGCTGCTGGGTCAGAATTTACTGCCCCAACAGCCTGGCAACATTTCTTTTGTAGTGCCACCTGAAAACAGGTTGTCAGAGTGGTGCCAAAGGCCTGGCTTTGAGCGACTCACAAGCTATGCATGTGAGCCTTGACACATCCTTGGGGCAACACTGTCTAGGCAGGCCATTATCTGTTATTCAAATTCAAGAAGTCACTCATTCAGTGAAATATGTTTTTGAGTGACCCCTCCCCAAGCTAACTAGTACATGGCCTATGGCAAGTACTGTGCCCACCAAGCCTATTATGACTACTGTAAAGGCATGCACAGGACCCCAGGCAGAGAGGTGGTTAAAATGGTTGGGTACCAACCTAAGGGAGGCTACTGTGAGCAGAGGTGATTGACAGTTGAGCTTGGGCCTTATAGGATGCTTAGAATTCTTTCTAAGGGACATTTCATGTTTAGGGTACAAAAAATAGTTTTCTTAAATTAAAGAGCGTGGCCATGGAGGCTAGAAAGAAAGATAGATCCATATCATGAAAGATGGTGTGGCCAGGTTGATGTTTCCAGACATCTTTTGTTATATTGAGTGTCTGGAACTACCTAGTACGAGGCTGGCCTTGAATTTCCTGCCTTAGCCACCCATGTGCTGAAATTACAGACATAAGCCACCAAACCCAGTTTTGCACACCTTTTCTTAAGGCAATGGAGAGCAAAGGGGTGTTTGCGTCAGAGCAGATGGTCAGCTCTACAGATGAGAGAGTCATGTCAGAAGCTGAAAGGATGCTGGGTTACAGAAAAGTAAGATAAGTCAAGCAGGTTGCAGGCACAAGGCAACGAGCACCTGACTGATGTGGCTAGCATGTGCCAGCAAGGATCATGAAGCCATAGCCAGGTGGTCCTGAAAGCTCTAAATGTTCTAAGGATTGGAGTGGGCATCTCTACTCTTTCCTTGGGGGCAGTTTCTTTACTTACCATCCACCTAGCTAGGCACTTTCTCCTTTTCTTCCTGCTCCTCCCACTTCCCTCTTCTGCCATGGTCTGATGAAATGAGGCAGGGCATTGAGACAATGCTCTCCTGGATGGTGAGGAAAGTCACACCAATACCTGCATCCTAGGCAGCCTATCTTAAGGCAGGCCATTCCAGAAAAACATGAAAAAAATCATGTTCACAGTCCTCTCTAGGGTGGGTGAGGATTTATCTTGTGGGGCTCCTTGGATGCCTTCAGAGTGTTGCCTGATACGTGGTCCCAGAAATATCTTTGGTCTGTTTTGCAATATCCCCCTCATGTCAGGGTATGTGATTCCCCATTAAGACCTGTTATGGCTTTAGAAATGACCTCAGTCCCAAGAATTTGTTCTTTTTGTATTTTGAAACAATGTCCCCATCTTGCCAGAGGAAAAGGGAAAGAGGCTCTCTAAATGAGCAGGCCGCCCTTTGTTCTGTGTCCGCAGATTTGGCGAGAGCACATGTCCGGCCTTCCCACCCTCCTGCATCATTGTCCCTGCTGCTGATTAATAGGTCAGCACTAACTTTAAACTGACATTTCCTGACCAGCCCATCTCCCAGAATTCCTCTGTCCCTCTAGGCCTGTCAGTTCCTTAAAATTCCCTGTATTTTAAACCTTGATTTCAGTCCGTCCTGAAGTCTCTCCCAGTGGGCCCTGTGAACACTCTCAACCAGCCTCTGTCCAAGAGCTGTGTAGGGAGGTCTGAGGCTGACTGATGTCACAGAAGTGGTGGTGTCTGTCTCCTCTAGCTCTCCCAGCCTTGCAAGTGGGTACGTGGAGATGATCAGAAAAGATAATGGGCAGAAGATGTGATGAAATTTAAGAAAATTATAGCAGGTTGATTATTCTTGCCCTTTTTTTCCCTTTCCTGCCTTGAATAACTGAATTATGTCTTATTCAAAAACAAAAACAAGCAAAAAATTGTGCAGTACCAGTGATATACCTGACACTGACACAATAAAATAGCACACAAAATTGAGCATCTGTTTCCTAGTCACATTTTGATAGTGATTATGATTTTTTATGGATAAAAAGGAGGCAGAATTATTAATATTTCAAGCAGGCTTTAGTTTTGTGGGTTTTCCCTTAACCCTGAATTAAACCATGGTACTCTCTCTATGACTGAAATTGGCAGCTTATTAACAATCCAGGTAAGGGAGCATTGAGATGGTTCAGCTTG
Organism: Meriones unguiculatus; assembly: GCF_030254825.1. Classification (NCBI taxonomy): domain Eukaryota; kingdom Metazoa; phylum Chordata; class Mammalia; order Rodentia; family Muridae; genus Meriones; species Meriones unguiculatus. The sequence goes on from NC_083351.1 coordinate 45,817,620, forward strand.
CTACCAAGCCTGATGCCTTGTGCTTCATCCCTGGGGACCCACATGGCTGAAGCACAGAACAGATGCCTACAAGCCGTCCAGTGACTTCTGTTTAAAAAAAAAAAAAAACAGCACTCTTAAAGAATGTATATAAAGAGTTCTACTGAGGCCTAGTCTGGAGATCAGCAGCACAGTGTAGAACAAGCATGTGGGAGGCTCTGGACTCAACCCTCCAGCATGAAGTAAACAATGAGGTGTCCCTTCTAAGACTGAAAACTTGCTCACACCAATGGTAGCTACAATTTGCAATCCATAGATAGCTACCTATATTGCAATCCCTTCCATTGCTTCTCCACCTTTTTGCTAAGGTTCAAAGTGCGAACTTCTAGCCTGGAGCAGCAGCTTAGAAACAGCTGAGCACTTCAAAAAGTAAGCTCCAATCAAAACAACCCTGAGATTTCACCTTACACCTATCAGAATGGCCAAGATAAAAAACTTAAGTGGCAATACATGCTGAAGAGGATTTGGAGAAAGGGGAACTCTCCTCCATTGCTGGTGGGAATGAAAACTTGTACAACCACTTTGGAAATCAATTTGGTGCTTTCTCAGACACTTAGAAACAGTGCTTCCTCAAGACCCAGCTATACCAGTCCTAGGCATATATCCAAAAGATGCTCAAGTATACAACAAGGACATTTGCTTAGCCATGTTCATAGCAGCTTTATTCGTAATAGCAAGAATCTGGAAACAACCCAGATGTTCCTCAACTGAGGAATAGATTCAGAAATTGTGGTACATTTACACAATGGAATACTATTCAGCAATTAAAAACAAGGAAATAATGAAATTTGCAGGCAAATGGAACTAGAAAAGATCATCTGGAGTGAGGTATCCCAGAAGCAGAAAGACACACATGGTATATACTCACTTATAAGTGGATATTAGACATATAATATAGGATAAACATACTAAAATCTGTACATCTAAAGAAGCTAAGCAAGAAGGAGGACCCTGGTAAGATAATCAATCCTCATTCAGAAAGGCAAATGGGATGGACATCGGAAGAGGGAGAAACCAGGGAACAGGACAGGAACCTACCACAGAGGCCTTCTGAAAGGCTCTATCCAGCAGGGTATCAAAACAGATGCTGAGACTCATAGCCAAACTTTGGGTAGAGTGCAGGGAATCTTATGAAAGAAGGGGGAGATAGAAAGACCTGGAGGGGACTGGAGCTCCACAAGCAGAGCAGCAGAAACTAGAAATCTGGGCCCAGGAGTATTTTCTGAGACTGATACTCCAACCAAGGGCCATTCATGGAGATAACCTAGAACCCCTGCACAGATGTATCCCATGGCAGCTCAGTCTCCAAGTAGGCATCCTAGTAAGGGGAACAGGGGCTATCTCTGACATGAACTCAGGGATTGGCTCTTTGATCACCCTCTCTCTTAGGGGGAGCAGCCTTACCAGGCCACAGAGGAAGACAATGTAGCCAGTCTTGATGAGACCTGATAGGCTAGGGTCAGAGGGAATAGGAAGACCTCTTTTATCAGTGAACTTGGGGAGGGGCATGGGATGAGAAGAGGGAGGGAGGGTAGGATTGGGAGGAGATGAGGGAGGGGGCCACAGCTGGGATACAAAGTGAATAAACTGTAATTAATAAAAAATAAATAAAATTTTAAAAAAGCGAGCTCTGTGATTGGAACAAATGAGCTCTGTTTACAGGTAGGGCATGAGAATCACAGGAGGTGAGGAGCTGGTTGGTAAGCAGCTAGTCCATAGTTGTGCAGCTGGTAGAATGGAAACTGAGGCAAGATGTTTCAGACACCGGTGCTGTATTCTTTTGAACGTCTTGTTTCTTTGATGGTCCATCTGGGCTTCAAAAAGTCACCACGGTGAACTTTTCAGGAGCCGAGGGCTTATGCCTATGCTGAGGTGCAGGAGGCTGAGAGAGGCATTGGGGGATGCTGTGTGGCCTCAGGGAGAGCCCTTTACTCGGATGGAAGTGCCCCTTCAGGCCAGCTGGGCATGGGTGAGGTGTCCCGAGGCAACTGTGTACCTAGGCACCACAGTCTTTCACAGTGGTAATGCCATGATGCTCAGCCTGCCAATTTCTCTGCTTCTCTCACATCAGCAGTTGATCATGGAAATAGTCAACAGATTACAGATAATATGCTGGGAGCATCCAAAAGATGAAAACAATGAATGACATGGAAAAAAAAATCCAATCTGGATCTAACAGTCTTGGCTTGAAAATGACTTAATTCTTTCAACGTTTCAGTCATTGGACTATTGGGGGGGGGGGATAAAAAGAAAATAAGAAATAAAAAAAAAAACCAATCTTTCTTCCAGATTGGTGGCAAGAAAGATGGTTTGTTGGTCAGAGTCATCTAGAATAACAGAACTTATAAAATGAATCTATCTATCTATCTATCTATCTATCTATCTATCTATCTATCTATCTATGTGATTTATTAGAATTACTTACAGTCTGCAGTCCAGCTAATCTAACAATAGCTGGCTATGAATGGAAAGTCCAAGAATCCAATAGTTGGTTAGTCCACAAGACTGAATGTTTCAGTATATACTGGAATCCCAAAGAAGTATGCTCTAGTCTCTAATGTTAAGGAGTGGACTTACTGGAGGGCTGAAGGAAAGTAGGCAAAGTGCAATATCTTCCTTCTTTATTGTCCTTATATAGGCTTCCAGGAGAAGGAGTGGCCCAGATTAAGGTCATGTGTCTTCCCACCTCAAGATCCAGATTAGAAGAGGATCTTCCTCCTTTAAATTAATTAAAAATAAAATACCACCCAGGTGTGCCCTCCATGTTTTGATTTTAGTTAATTCCAGGTGTAGCCAAGTTTACAACCAAGAATAGCCATCACAGATGACAATACACTTTAATCACAGGACATGAAAAAACAAACATCAAGATGAAACACTCTGGTCAGGCACTTGTTCCACGGGAGATCCCTGCAGTGGTATTCAGGCATCATCTTCCAGTCACAACCATGCCCTAGTTACTATGAAAACTGTACAAACACCAGTTACACAGAGGGAATAGTACCATCCTCCTGATCACAAGATATGTTCATTGTTGACACTGAAGTATAACCAAAGTGTGTGTGAAAGCCAGTTGGGGTGGGTATGCCTGTAATCTCCAGGGGACATAGTCAGGAGTTTAAGGACAGGTCTGGGCTGCCTACTAACCCCCTGTTTTAAAGAAAACCAAATGTTTATGCATGCACACTTACCTATGTGGCTCTCTAATCCTCCGTTCCCTACTTATTCAACATCAGAAATTCCCCTCCATTTCAGTACTTACCGTTTTACAGTGTCCTTCTGCATGGTGTGTGGCTCCTCTATCATTTTATCATTGCCTTAAACCCAATTGCTGTTTCCTACTACTTGTGGTCATGATTGGTCTCAGATTTATTATTTCCCCATCATGAACAGTTTACAAACATGGGGAGGCTGCCCAGTGATGGAGACATTTCAGTTCAAAGCCTACATCTGTGCCTTTCTAGCTCATTGATATGTTAGTCACAGCACTTGTCTGGGTCACAGTTTCCTATAGTGAATATGTGTTAATGATACCCATCAAGGGGCATTGTGGAAGCACAGAATCTGGTCCAGCATAGCTCCTGGTCCAGCATAGCTCCACAACAGGGGTGCCGGTCTTTGGCGCAGCAGGGAATGCCCCATTTAACCATAGGGACAGTTGTCAGAGATGGCGCTCGGATCCTGGGATGTGCCTTGAGGGGCCTGTTGGGGCCAGCAGACAAAGGTGGATTTCTACTTTGGCCTTGTAACTAGGAGTCAGACATCCTTAGAACAGTGGAGTTCCGGGTAATAGTTGGGACAGAAGTGCCATTGGCATCTTTAATGGCAGAGTATGCAATGAGAGACAGGTATTTTGGCTGGATATAGAGCTCAAGATTGGATGTGAGGGCTTCTGGCCCTTCTAGGGCTTCTGAGCCCTTTCTGCTGGGATTACATGTAAAGTTATCAGTTTAGGGTGGGAACTCTCAGACAGATGTGACTCTCAGGTTTTGCTTTATTACATCTCTGATCTACTGTGGCCTCCAGTCCAAATAAAATTGGTAGAGGATACAGCTTCAGAAGGCCGTCATAAATATAGTGAGAGATAATATGCAAAGTGGATAGCTGCCCAAATGGACACCTAACATTCTCTCAGCAGGTGGTGACTGGCTACAGGATCTTCTCCATGTGGTTTTCATCACCAGCCTGCTCATACATGTCCCTTCTTCTGCATCTTCTCGGCTCAGTGGGGAGCTTTGGCAAGGTTCCCTTCACAGACATAATATTTTTTTTAATTTCTTGAGAATTTCGTACATGCACACAACACACTTTGATCAGACTCATCAATTTATTCCTCTCCCTGGCTCATTCCCTGATCCACCCCAGCCCTGACCTGGTTTTGTAATGGCAATGATAACAGGAAGCTTATCAATGGTGAAGGAATGTGGAAGAGCTTTAGATAAACCCTGGATCCAAGGTTCTAATCCAGAGGAGACAGAGGACCCTGTGGTGAGTAGCTGAATAGTGAGCTGCAGGTGGTGGCTCTGGTAAGAAGCTGGAGAAAGTGGCCCAGTAGCCCCAGGGTTTCCCACAGCCTGGCCTGGAGGGAAGAGACACAGCAAAGGAACTTTGTAAGGGCTCTTTTCTAGGACAAGAAGATGACCTCCGCTCCCTAGCAGGACTACTCAGAGAAGATTCTACAAACCTCCTTCATGAGAAGAAGAGCACCAACCCCTAGAGTGAAGGCTTTGGAATTACACAACATTTTAAAAGTGTGATGTTGTACATGTTGTGCCTAATTTTTAAAGGACCCTTGAAGGAGCGTGTTATTAAATTGATGTTTGCTTCTACATTGCAAGCCCTTTAAAATATTCTTTTATAATATTCTACAGATATCTCAGCTTAGGATGGATTAGTGAATTAACAAAACGGGATTCAAAGGTACTCAGAGCAGCACTGTTACAAGGAAATCAGGGTCTCCTCTTAGTCTCTTTAATAAAAGGCTTTAAGAACAGACTTAAAGATCAAGAATAATTTTATTAGAGTTTAAAAGGACAACCCAAACCAGGCAAGCTGTAGATTTCAACACGTGTCTATAGGAGGGAGACAGAAGAGGAAGAGAGAAAGCTGTGGCATTTGCGTTAAACCAGCCTGGAGTTCAGCCACATGGCCCCCACACAGCAGGAAGGGGAGCTTTAGGGAAAGGGTGACACTCACAGTGTCAGGAAAAGTTACTTTTCTGACTAATTTAGAAAAGCAGGATGACTTACAAAGCTTCATAGTTGTGGCTCTGGAAGCTGCTGCACTTGGGGGTGGGGGTGGGGACAGGAATTCTAGGAATGAAAAGTACCTTATCTCATTAAATGGATAATAATTACAGCTCAAGGTGGATTTACCTTCCTAGACGTGGTCCCTTGGCTAGGCAGTTGACCTGTACAGCTAGATTCACCTCTTATGTTTTGGATAGCTTGGGATGCTAGGTCTCCACTCAGGGCCGGGAAACAGCTTTCCCTAGCAGGTCTCTATGACCCACTACCACGGCTTTGAGTCATCAGTAAACGCCGGGCTTCATTTTGTTCCAGGTAGGGCATGTTCACTTTTGGAGAAAAAGTGAATGGTGCATCAGAAAGAAGTGTTTGAAAAACTTCTTAGCCCCAAATCCATCAGCACTCCCACTCCCATGATCTGTGCTATTTTTCCCATGACCCTCAGGTAGATTCTAAAAATATTCCTTCCCTTTCTCTCTCCTGTTTGTAATGGATTTACATGGAGAAAAACATAGGTATGTTGCTTTTCAGGTCATCTAAAAAAGTATTTACCGGGGCTGGAGAGATGGCTCAGTGGTTAAGAGCACTGGCTGCTCTTCCAGAGGTCCTGAGTTCAATTCCCAGCAACCACATGGTGGCTCACAACTATCTGTAATGGAATCTCATCCCTCTTCTGGTGTGCATGAAGACAGAGCACTCATATATATAAAACAAACAAATAAACAAACAACTAAATAAATATTAAAAAAAAAAACTATTTGCATCCACTCCGGTCTTTGGTTCTTTTGGGCTGGTGATCGTTCATGCAATATTTGTAATAATGGTCTCACATTTTATGTATATTTAAATACCTTTCTTGGTGACTATGCAAGCCAGGAATAGAGTTCCATTCTGGGAGAGAGGAAACCCAAGTCAAAAAGATGGAATCTCTTCCTTAAAGTGAAACAGGTAAGTACCTTGAGATTCCCCATTGCACCCTGCTTTGACTAGATGGGTTCCCTCTCCATCTCCCCGCTCCCCCACCCCAGGATTTTCAGAACCTAACTGGGGAAACCTATGATAGCTAAGTGCTGTGGGAAGCTGGAAATCCACCCTAATGTTTAAGCCATTCTCTAAATTTCCTGCTACCTCTCACTTTGAAGGGCCTCAGGGCTTTGCTTATCCAGTACATTCCATGTAAGAATGCTTTACTAACACACCCTGACAGGGGTCAGGGGTCCTTAATCAAGAGTTTAAGGTCAATGTTTTACTTCCTTCTTAAACCTAAATGGTTCTCATCACTTTCTCAGATAGGGTCCAGAAGATTGCTGGGTCCATTTACTGACTCTTCTGCTCTGTATGTTAGGGAATTTTCTATATAGTTGTCTAAAGGCAGGAAAGATTGGACAGAGGTCATTAAATACCAGCATCATTCTTTACTAGCTCAGAGAATTTGGCAGTGAGCCCCGACTCTCTCTGCTGCCCCACCAGCCTCTACTAGGGATGCTCTGGAACAGTATTCTTTATCAACTCTGGAAATGAAACTCCTGTGATGTTTAGCTGTAGACACACTGCGCAATGTCTGCATCTCACCAGCCGGCTCTAGCATTACCATCATCATCCTTTTTCTTGCTCCAGGGTCAGCTGAGGTGATGAAAATAGATTCCCTGCTCTCCACCCAACCCATAGAAGAGAAGTGGTTCCACTGTGTCCCTGGGCAAGTTTGGATGGCATGATCAAGAGAATGGATCCTATTCCAAGGTCAAGGAGACTCGGGTTTCAGTTCCAGCTTCATCTCTTTGACCTTGATAGCTTCTGCTTTTTAACTGGTAAAGTGGATCTGAGAATATGACAATATGCTGAAAGCTAGGTAAGGAATGTTTATAGCAGGACCTGATGATCCTGGCAGCAAAATCTTCAATGATGTAGACTCTGTGCCAGATACTAGTCTAAAGACTTCATCTGTTTACTCTTTTCATCCAAGAGCAGGAGAAACTAAAGCAAGAGAACACTAATGCTCAGTAAGAGCTGAACTGGGCGAAGTCTGTATACTTTGTGTTCTTCTCTGTTTTCTTACCCTTGTCCTAGGAGGCAGCAAACCATTCCACTCCCTCATACAGCTCATTCTTCCCTACATTCGCTTGCTACTTTCTCTTCCTTACTTTATTCCTTTCTTACTTTTTTCTTTTCTTCCTTCCCTTTTCTCTTTTTAATTTCTACCTTCCTTTCCTCATTTCTCTCTGTCACCACCCTTCTTTCTTCCTCCCCTTCTCTTTCATAATGTCTCATGGATCCCAAGCTGACCTTGGACTTACTATGTAGCTGAGGATCTCTTGAAAATTCTGATACACCGGCTTCTGCCTCTAAAGTGTTGTGATCATGGGCATGTGTCACCACATCCAGCAAGCACTGTTGGGGACAGAATTCAGGGCTTTATGCATGCTAGGCAAGCACTGAGCAAGCTGAGCTACATTCTTAGTCCCTGATGCTTTCTTTCCATAGTGGAAACTGTCTTTTGATAGTTGAGATTTGATACACACACATTCACACATTATATATATATATATAATATGAGTAGGGTTTATATATATATGAGCAGGATATATATATGTATATGTATATATGAGTAGGGTTTCCCAAAGTCATGTTACATAGTCTCAGAACATCAGGACTTACCTGATTGCATGATGAAGTTTTTGTATTGTAGGAGTACAGTGCCATGAAGAAGTCTTCATCATTCATGAAGATGAGGATTATGGAAGCCATCATGGTCTCCTGACAGGGCTCCCTTGGCAGCATTCAAATTGGAGTCTTGAATTTGATTGTACTGTTTCACGTTGATGAGGACCTCTCAAGTTGTTGGCCTACCTGGGGCTCATTTCTCCTTTTAGATGCAGACACAGGCACTCTGATTTACACATCCATCTTTGTGAGCTTTTGGGAGAGATGAATCTATTCTTCTTGCTTTTGTGAATCAGGATTCTTAGCTGAAAAGTCGTGGGGAAGATTCTGATGTAGGTGGAATTTACAAAAATAATAAAAGAAGACCACTGTGTACCAGGGGGTCTCCAGGTGCTAACATCGCGGGCTTTGCGCTGTCTGTTCCTGGCTCTGCTGTAGAAATACACACTTCCCTGCAACTTCTACTCATCTCAATGATTCTAGTCTTGTCCTTGTGAATACTTTTGTGAAGGTGTAGATAGTTCTGCCTTGTCTAACTTGTCTAAAGTAGGATGTCTGCCTACTTTTTAATTTTTTGCTCTTACTGTCTCTTCTTCCACAGGACAGTGGCTTTTATTTATTACTTTTTATATTTAATTTTTTAAACTTTTATTAATTACACTTTATTCACTTTGTATCCCCCCACAAGCCCCTCCCTCCTTCCCTCCTAATCTCACCTTCCCTCCCCCTTCTTCACGCATGCAACTCCCCAAGTCTACTGATAGGGGAGGTCCGCTTCTCCTTCCTTCTGATCTTAGTCTATCAGATCACATCAGGAGTGGCTGCATTGTCATCTTCTGTGGCCTGGTAAGGCTGCTCCCCACTCAGGGGGAGGTGATCAAAGAGCAGGCTAATCAGTTTATGTCAGAGGCAGTCCCTCTTCCCATTACTATGGAACCCAGTTGGACACTTATCTGCCATGGGCTACATCTGTGCAGGAGTTCTAGGTTATCTCCATGAATGGTCCTTGGTTGGAGTATGAGTCTCTGGAAAGATCCCTGTGTTCAAATTTTCTGGTTCTGTTGCTTTCCTTGTGGAGTTCCTGTCCTCTCTATCATGTTTGAAGCAGCTTTATTTGTAATAGCCAGAAGCTGGAAACAACCCAGATGCCCCTCAATTGAAGAATGGATACAGAAATTGTGGTACATCTACACAATGTAATATTACTCAGCAACGAAAAATAAGGAAATCATAAACTTTGCAGGCAAATGGTGGGAACTGGAAAGGATCATCCTGAGTGAGCTGTCCCAGAAGCAGAAAGATACACACGGTATATACTCACTCATATAGACATATAATATAGGATAAACCTCCTAAAATCTGTACATCTAAAGAAACTAATCAAGAGGGAGGACTCTGACTAGAATGCTCAATCCCCATCCCAAAAGGCAAAGAAGATGGACATCAGAAGAAGAAGAAAACAGGAAACAAGTTATGAACCTGCCACAGAGGGCCTCTGAAAGGCTCTGCCCTGCAGACCATCAAAGCAGATGCTGAGGCTTATGGCCAACTGTTGGGCAGAGTACATAGAATCTTTTAGTGGCTTTTAGAAGTGACAGTTCTCATCATTCGCAGAGCATTTTCTTCTTAATCTTAAATGGCTCTCATCACCTTCTCAGAACATCCCTGGGTCTACTTCCTGACTCTGCTGTTCCATGGGGTTGGAGGGTTTCCTGTCTGGTTAGCTAAGAGCAGAAAGGAGTGGATGGGATTCTTTATGGGTTCTGCGGCAAAGTGTGAAGCTACATGCCATACTCAGGGGGTTTATGGTTGAGTAATGCTTTGTTTTAGTGATGTTGAAACAGGCATCATTCTTCATTTTAAATCAGAGTGATGCCTGTATAATGAAAATGCAAATTTCCTTGCCTCCCCTCCCATTTTATCCCGCTGTGTGGCTGGCTGAAGGAATAGCTGTGCCTGGTGGTCAGTGGGTCTGTGGCTTAAAAGTTATGTCAACGAGGATGTTCATGCTGCCACAGCACTGAGTTGCAGAGAATGGAGTCCCATAAAATCTTGGTAAAGTCTGTCAACATCTTATATGATTTTCTCCAAGCTCTTCCTAAAGAATCGAATAGTCAGGGCTGCTGTTATGCACACAAGAACAGCCACTGGCATTTGTGTACAGCAGTAGCCTCAGGTTATGGTAGACTCCACTGTATATTTCAAGCTTAATAAGAGCGAGAAGTTTGTATAAAATGATCTGCAGGCCTGTCTAAGACACATTATCTTATCACAATTGTTATTTTTTTTGACACAGGGTCTTCTGTAGACCAGGCTGGCCTCAAATTTACTCTGAATCTCAAACTTCTGATCCTTCTGGCTCTAATTCCTGAGAGCTGGGTTTGTAGGTCTAGGCCACTATGCCCAGTTTATGTTATTCTGGGGGGACTGCACTCATTCATGCTAGGTAAACATTGCTGATTGATCTATATGTCTAGTCCTTAAAGCATGTTTTAAAGGGAAAAATGAATGAGAGTTAAGAACATTTTGTATAACATAATTTTAGTTTTTCTATAAAGAACTGTATACATTATAAAGTCATGAGGATTCTTTGGACAAGAATATACCCTATGAAAAGTACCTTGTACTTACCTTGTAGATGTGTAGGAGATAGACTTTCAGATTTTTCCTTGGGTGAATAACCTATTTTCCACCATTTCTTCATGAGTATTTTCTGTCTTTCATTATGTATGGCTTTTTAAAATTAAAGTTTATTGTTTGACATGAACAAATTATTGCTTTTAAAGGGAGTAGTATTGGGACAGTGAGATAGCTCAGTGCATTAACATGTTAATTATCAAGTGTAATTGCTTGAGCTTGATTCCTGGAACCCTTATGTTGGATTTGAAGAGCCAACTCCTAAAAGTTGTTCTGTGACAGCCACACATGTACCATGGTAAGAACACACACAGATACAGGTATAGATACACACAGACACACAAACACACACATGCACACACATACTAATACATTTTTTTAAAAGAGCAGTATGTTCTATACATGTATACTTTTTCCTTAATGCTGATTACCAACACTCCTGATTATTTTTTCAATTGTAATTAAAAAAATAATTTTGTTTGTGTGTATATGTGTCTGTGTGCATGCATGTGTGTGGGTATCCATAGAGGACATAGGAAAGCAAAAGCTTCTGAACATATGTGCCCCAAACACAAGGGCATCCATGTTTGTAAAAGAAACAACACTAAAGTTCAAATTACACATTGAACCCCACACATTAATAATAGGAGACTTCAATACACCTCTCTTACCAATGTACAGATCATTGAAACAGAAACTAAATAGAGAAATAATGCAATTAATCAATGTTATGAGTCAATTGCACATAACAGATATCTACAGAACATTCTAGCCAAACAAAAAAGAATATACCTTCTCAGCACCTCATGGAAACTTCTCCATACTTGGACACAAAGCAAGCTTCAAAACATACAAGAAAATTGGAATAACACCTTCTATTCTATCAGACCACCATGGATTAAAGCTAGACTTCAAAAACAACAGAAACAGTAGAATGCTTACAAACTCATTGAAACTGAACAACTCTTTACTTAATGACCACTGGGTCAGGGAGGAAATAAAGAAAGAAATTAAAGACTTTCTAGAATTCAATGAAAATGAAGGCACAACATACCCAAACTTATGAGACACAATGAAAGCAGTGCTAACAGGAAAGTTCATAGTGCTAAGTGCCTTTATAAAGAAGTGGAAAGAGCTCATACTAGCAACTTAACAGCTCACTTGAGAGCTTTAGAAAAAAAAGGCAACAAACATACCAAGAGGAGTTGTTGGCAGGAAATAATCAAACTCAGGGCTGAAATCAATAACCTAGAAACAAAGAGAATAATACAGAGAATCAACAAAACCAAGAGTTGTCTTTCATTTTTTTGTTTTTTGTTTGTTTTTGTTTTTTAAAGAAAATCACAAGATAGACAAATTAACTAAAAGACAGAGGGAGAGTATCCAAATTGATAAAGTCAGAAATAAAAAGGGGACTATAACAACAGACACTAAAGAAAACCAAAGAATCATTAGATTGTACTTCAAAAACTATATGCCACAAAACTGGAAAATCTAAATGAAATGGATGATTTTCTTGGTAGCTACCAGTTACCAAAGTTAAATCAAGATCAGGTTAGTAATATAAATAAATCTATAACCCCTAAGGAAATAGAATCAGTCATCAAAAGCCTCCCAACACTTGCAAACCAAATCCAGGAACACATAAAAAATATCATTCACCATGATCAAGTAGGCTTCATCCCAGGAATGCAGGGATGGCTCACCATACAAAAATCCATCAACGTAATACACCATATAAACAAACTGAAAGAAAAAAAAAAACACATGTTTATCTCATTAGATGCTGAAAAGGCCTTTGACAAAATTTACTACTCCTTTATGTTTATAAAGTCTTGGAGAGATCAGGGATATAAGGCACATGCAGAAACACAGTAAAGGCAATATACAGTAAGCCAATTGCCAATATCAAGCTAAATGGAGAGAAACTAAAAGCATTCCTGCTAAAATCAGGGACAAGACAAGGCTGCTCACTTTCACCATATCTCTTCAATATAGTACTTGAAGTTCTAACTAGAGCATTAAGACAGGTAGAGGAGATCAAGGGGATAGAAATTGGAAGAGAAGAAGTCAAAGTATCAATATTTGTAGATGATATGACAGTATATATAAGTGACCCCCAATATTTTACCAGAGAACTTCTACAGCTGACAAACATCTTCAGCAATGTGTCTGGATACAAAATTAACTAAAAATAGTCAGTAGCCCTCCTTTATACAAACAAGAAAAGGGTGGAGAAAGAAATTAGGGAAACAACAATCACAACATATAATATAAAATACCTTGGTGTAATTCTAACCAAGTAAGTGAAATACCTGTATGACAAGAACTTTAATCTTTGAAGAAAGAATTGAAGAAGATTTTAGAAGATGAAAAGGCCTCCCATGCTTGTGGTTTGGTAGGATTAACAGTAAAAATGGCTATCCTGCCAAAAGCTATCTACCAATTCAATGCAATTCCCATCAAAATTCTAACATAATTCTTTACAAACCTGAAAAGGGCAACCATTGACTTCATCTAGAAAAATAAAAGACCCAGGATAGTCAAAACAATTCATTACAATAAAGGAACTTCTGGCAGTGTCAACGTCCCTGATTTTAAGCTATACTACAGAGCAATAGTAATAAAAACTCCATGATGTTGGTATAGAAACAGGTTTATCAATGGAACTGAATTGAAGAACTAGAAACAAACTCATACTCCTACATCCACTTGATATTTGACAAAGAAGCCAAAACCATGCACTGGAAAAAAGAAAGCATCTTCAACAAATGGTGCTGGTCTAATTGAATGTCTGTAAATAGAAAAATTTATCACCCTGCACAAGACTCAAGTCCAAGTGGATCAAAGACCTTGACATAAAACCAGAGAAAAAGTGGGAAAAAGTCTGGAACTCATTGGCATAGGAGACAACCTCCCAAAAAGAACACCAACAGCACAGGCTCTGAGATTAAAAATTAATAAATGGCATCTCATGAAACTGAGAAGCTTCTGTCAGTCAAAGGACACTGTCAATAGAACAAAATGGCAGCCTAAAGATTGGGAAAAGATCTTCATCAACCCTACATCAGAGAGAGGGCTAATGTCTAAAACATACAAAGACCTTAAAAAATAAAAAATCAGCAAATCAAACAATCTAATTAAAAATGGGGTATAGAGTTAAACCAGGAACTCACAACAGAGGAATCTTGAATGGCTGAGAAGCACTTTAAGAAATGCTCAATGCTCATTAGAGTACTGCACATCAAAAGAACTCTAAGATTCCATCTCATACCCATCAGAAGGGTTAAGATAAAAAACTCAAGTTTCGACACATGCTGGGGTGGATGTGCTGGTGGGAGTGCAAACTTGTACAACCTCTCTGGAAATCAATGGAGTGCTTTCTCAGAAAATTGGGAATAGTTCTACCTCAAAACACAAGGGCATATGCTCAAAAGATGCTCCACCACACAACAAGGACATTTGTTCAACTATGTTCATAGCAGCTTTATTCATAATAACCAGAATCTGGAAACAACCTAGATATCCCTCAACTGAAGAAAGGATACAGAAATTGTGGTACATTTACACAGTAGAATACTACTCAGCTTTTAAAAACAAAGAAATCATGAAATTTGCAGGCAAATGGATGGAACTAGAAAAGATCATCCTAAGGGAGGTAACCCAGACCCAGAAAGATGCATGTGGTATGTACTAACTTATAAGTTGATATTTGACCTATAGTAAAGGATAACCATACTACAATCCACAGATCCAAAGAAGCTAAGTAACAAGGAGGGCCTAAGGGAGGGTAATAGAATGTCACTCGAAAGGGGGGAAATAGAATAGACAGCAGAAGTAAATGAAGAAAGGGAATTGGGCATTAGATGGAATGGGGAGGGAGACAAGGGTGAGGATCAGATGTGGGGAGAATGGGAGTAGGATGTGAGTGGGCTGGGAACAAGAAGTGAAACTAAGGAAAGACATCTCTTTGTCAAGTTGGAGGCCTTCAACAGGGTAGGCTCCTGGGGGGGGGATGTGGGTGGGATTTTAGTTGAGACATCTCACAGTGGATGGGAGATGAAGTCTGAAGTGACCACCTCCTTGCCAGGCAGGACTAGTGGAAGGAGGGGAATAACGACCCACTGACAAAACCTTTCGTCCAAAAATTACCCTGCCTACAAGAAGTACAGGGATAAAGAGGGAACAAAGATTGAGGGAATGTTCAACCAATAATTGGCCCAACCTGAGACCCACCCCTAGTAGAGAGCCAGCACCTGACACTATTAATGATGCTCTGCTATGCTTGCAGACAGGAGCCTAACTTGACTGTCCTCTGCGGGGGGTGGGAGGGCAAGTCCACCCAGCAGACTGATGCTAGGACTTGCAGCCAAGCATGGGGTGGAGACCAGGGGGTCCTGTGGACGTGTTAGGGGAAAGACGGAAGGACTGGAGGGGACAGAAACCCTACAAGAAGAACAACAGAGACAACTAAGCTAGTCCTGTGGGGGTTTACAGAGACTGAGACAAAGGAGCATCCAAGTTCTGGACATGGCCCCCTGCACGTATGTGGCTGATGGGGGGCTTGGTCTTCATAGGGGTCACCTGGCAAGTGAAGGGGTTGGGGCTGTTTCTAACATGGACGTTATTGATTGCTTTTAAATTACTTTCCCCTGGCAGGGCTGCCTTGCCTGGATTCAGGGGATGAGGATATGCTCAGTCCTGATGTGACATGATGTGCTGGGGAGTGTTGATGTGGGGGGAGGGGACCCCGCTTTTCTGGGAGGGAAAGAGAGAGGGGAAGAGGAGTACTGGGAGAAGAGGAGTGAGGGGAACCCTTGGGATGTAAAGTAAATAAACTGAAATTTAAAAAAAAAATTCAAAATAATTACACCAGGCATATGATCTCCCTGGGGATCAAGAGGTACTTTAGGTCACCCAAAGTTAGCCCTATGTGATCCTGGGTTGACACTCAGTGCGCAAGAGCCCAGAAAGCATTAACTTGCTATTTTCATACACAATCCAACCAACACCATTGAGAGGTGGAACCAACAAAAGAGAGCTAGGCTCTCTTCCTCATCCTCTGAACCTCTTCCCCATCCTCTCTGCCTTTGCAACCCCTTCCCTACCTCCTTTGTTTCTCTCCCTTATGTAGCTTTACGCTGGCAAAGAGAAAAGAACAGAGAGAATAAGAAAGATGGAGGATCATGGGAAGGACACAGCACAAACTGGTCTCTCACATCTGCTTCACCTTTACCTTCTGTTCCTACCCCTGGAACAACTCCATTCTCTACATTCCTTGTTTGCCTTCCCTTAAAGGGTGTCCTCACGTTTTTCAAGTGTCTAGCACCCTCTCCCTTCTTTTGGCTCACCTTTTGCAGCACTGACAGTGTTGTTACTGATGTATATCTGGTTTTGGCCCAGCATTTGGAACTTAGTCAGTTGACAAAGTGACTTGGTCAGTTGTGTGAGGAGCAAAACTGTTTCGGCGAAGGCATCATGATGGCATAAGTGCAAGAGCATTCTTCACAGGGGAGTTACAGCACACCAGTCAGCTTCCCCAGCCTAAACAAAGCACTGTGGATTCACAGGTGGGTAATGACTTATGTGCAGGAGTCACCTGCTGCACAAGTGGCATCTGTATCTGACCAAGTAAGAAGTTGGCAAATCTCCACAATATACTGAATTTCATCCCAGAAGAAACTCTTGGAAGAGTGGCCTATCGCAGCCTTGTCGTTCAGGTGAGACTGTGTCACTGTGTAGGCCTAGCCAGCCTGAGACTTGCTATGTAGACCAGGCTTCCCTTGAACTCACAGAATTCCTCCTGCTTCTGCCTCCCGAGTGCTGAGATTAGAGTCCTGCTTATGAAACAGCCTTTAGTGAGAAACTGCACATTCTAAGACTGAGAGCATTCCCTTTTCTCTTTTAGTCTCCAAGCGCTTTCAGAGACACAACAAAGCTTTGTTGGTTTCCTCTGGAGTGCTTTCAGGGAGATGTTACAAAAATCTCTCTCTTTGCCTTGTCAAAGCTCCTCTCATCTTTTCTCCTTTGGAGCCACTACAGACAGGTGATTTTCTCTGCCTCTGCACTGGAGAGGCAGACAAGTTTGTTGGTGTGTTGGCCATTAACAAGGACCACTTTCTTTTTACAAGGGAAAAATGATTGTGTAGTAGCTCGTTGGGTCAAAGCACTTGCTTTGTGAGCCTGATGACCTGACCTTGCTCCCTGGAACCCATGTCAAAATGCTATGTACAGTGGTGGTGCTTGTCCACACCCCAACACTCCTATGACCAGATAGAGGTGAAGAAGGGAGAAGGCCTAGATGACCTAGATGTCTTTATAGTCCACACCATGACAAAAAAGTAAAAGACTCTACCTCAACAGTGTGAAAGGACAAAACCAACTAGTAAAACGGTATCTTCCGACCTTCATGCATGTGTCATCACACATCCACACATGTACACACATACACACCCCACAACAATAACAACAACAACAATAAATAAAAGATAAAGTTAGTCAACGCTTGAGGAAAGCTATGATAGCATTTTGGATGCTTCACACAAATTATAGAAAACAGACTACTTTTTTTCATAAACATCCAGAAATGAATGGCCAGGTAATTTTTTTGTCTTGTAAAATAATAATAGCACTGGCTATTTTTAAAATGTACTTCATATTTTATTAAGAACCTTCACATCAAGTTATCACAATCATCCTTCAAAATAGTGAATCTATGATGAGCAAGGACGGCACTCCTGAAGTCTCCTACATAGGATGTTATACTTCCTCACAGGAACATCAGAAACTTCACTAACGCTTGAGGTGCCCAGCTGCACACATGCCAACAGCCAGGAGATCTCAGCAGCAAGCCTCACCTGTGTCTGTACGCAAGTTCAGCAGATGTCTCTCCCCAAGGATGGATGAGATCACTCCTTACATCCGTCATTGCAGCGCCCATTACCGTGGCTGAGGACAGGGCTGTTAGTCATGCATGGGGCGTCGGCTGAAGAACTTCGGCTGAGAATTCAGCTCTCCTCAGCACTCCTGCAGCTCTTCTAGGATGTGGAGGGAAGGTTTCCCTGGTCAGGGACCCTGTTCACAGTACTATCCCGTCAATTTCTGAGTTTATGCCATCTTCTTCTAGAGCATTGGTTCTTGACCTTCCAAATGCTGAGAACCTTTAATACAATGTGTTCCTCCTCATGTTGTGGTGACCTCCCACCATGAAATTATTTTATAGCTACTTCATAGCTGTAATTTTGCTACTGTTATGAACTGCACACGTGCGGAGAATGGAAGTCAACGTTGCACGCCTTCCTTTGTCATGCTCTAGGTTTTTGAGACAGGATCTCTCAGCCCACCTGAAGCTCCCCATTTCAGTCATGTTTTCTGGCTGGTGTGCCCCCCATTCCTAGTGATGGTGCTGCTTTTACTGATTGTTGGAGATTCAGATTCAGGTCCTCATGCTCACACAGCAAGCACTTCACCCTTGCAAAACTGAATCCTTTCTTCTTTTGTTCCTCCATACATTTTAAACTATTCGTCTTTCATTCATTCTTATCTTCTTTACACATGAATTGTTTTTAGCATAAAAATACATAAACATATAAATCAAGCAACATTAATTCCTGGCAAGTGGTATAGGTATTAAAGACATGGATATTGTAAATAACATATATAAGGCTTCACCTTGATTCTTTTTGTTGGTATCTTGTTTGATACAAGCTGTCATGTAGCCCAGGCTGAAAATGGCCTTGAACTCCCGATTCTGTTGTTTCTTTCTCCTAGCTGATGGGATCACTGGTACAGTTCCCTGCTCATCCTTACTCCTTAAGGGACTGAACATCCAGATTGGGACACATAAACCATAAGTTTTACTATTATGTATTATATGTATAATATATAACATACACTTTGATGGAGGTGTGCATAAAGGTGTGGCATTTCTGCCCACTTGTTAAGGCTGCTCAAGATATACATATATGTATCAGATGAGGGTGATACTGCATGAGTTAAATGGCAGATGGAAGAGGATATTGCAGAGAAAGCAGCTCCAGAGGAAAGGGAAGCATGAATGAACACATAGATATGTATAGATCATGAAGGAAAGGGGATTTTAGACTCCTGGAACTCAAGTAGCAAGGGGGGGGGGAATTGAGAAGTAAGAGTAGAAAAGGAGGTACCACTCTAGGAATTTAGTCTGGTTATGGTTTGAGTCTGGAATGTTCCCCACACTTGGTCCCCAAATGTTTGGAAGGATGGCGAGAAGTGAAGAGATGCCACATGGCTGGCGGGGGTAAATCAGAAGGGAGAGGCCTTTGATGATCCTATCTGCTAGTTCCAGCCAGGCTCTCTGCTTCCTGGCCACTCAGATTGAAGGGAGTGGTTATTTCATACTCCTATTGATGGGAATATAGTGAGCTAATCCTACTGCGCTGTCTTCTACACCGTGATAGACTGAAATCAAAAGCGAAAGCAAAATATGTATTAGACTCACCTATGTCTCTTTACAGTTGGGGGCCCTGTCCCTTAAAGGCTTACTTTTGTCACACTGTTGTGAGTTTCCAGGAAATCATGTTCTTTTCTGTTTCTTTCTTTACACTATGAGCATCCTGTGAACAGAAGGCCTACTTATCTAATCTTCAAGTCCCAGAATGGTCCACGGTATGCAGAGAGTATGTAATATTCATGAAATTAATGACTATGATTACATTCTCCTGTCTACATCTTAGAATCACAGTGCCACGGGGTTTGAGAGTTTTCTTTTTCCTTTTTTATTGTTTATTATTATTAGTTACATTTTATTAACTCTGTATCCCAGCTGTATCCCGCTTCCTTATGCCCTCCCAA
Source organism: Meriones unguiculatus (assembly GCF_030254825.1). Classification (NCBI taxonomy): domain Eukaryota; kingdom Metazoa; phylum Chordata; class Mammalia; order Rodentia; family Muridae; genus Meriones; species Meriones unguiculatus. The sequence continues at coordinate 45,837,035 of NC_083351.1, forward strand.
TCCAACCCTCCCTCCCTCATCTCCTCCCTGCCCTTTTCCAAGTCCACAGACTGCGGAGGACCTCCTCCCCTTTCGTCTGGCCCTGTTTTATCTGGTATCTTCAGGGCTGGCTGCAAAGTCCTCCTCTGTGGCCTAGCAGAACTGCTCCTCCCTTGCGGCGTGGGGAGTCAAAGAACCTGCCATTGAGTTCCTGTCAGAAATAGTCCCTGTTCCCCTTACTACCCAGATGTCCATCAATGGAGGAATGAATACAGAAATTATGGTGTTTTTACACAATGGAATACTACTTAGCAATCAAAAAGGAGGAAATCATGAAATTTGCAGGCAAATGGTGGGATCTAGAAAAGATCATTCTGAGTGAAGTATCCCAGAAGGAGTTTTCTTTTCTTACTAGTCCTCATTGACTACTCTGCTGACCTTTCCAGTCCTAAATGCAGAGCAGCATCTCCAGGGCTTATGAGAAGCAGAATGCACGTCACCAGAGCGGCCTGAAGCAGACATGCTGGGCAGCTCTGACGCAAGATGTAGCCTGGTGCAAGAGAATCTACACTGCGTACAGGTATCACTGGGAAGAGGTTAGAGCATTGAGACCAGGCAGTTGGTCCCGAGTTGTGGCACTGATTTGAAGGATGTGGAGATGTTAGGAGGTAGGACTTGGCTGGTGGAAGTAAATAACTAGGGAGAACTCTGATATGGGAAGGCACGGAGTGAGAGGAGTGAACATGGACACAGAGGCCAGGAGGGCGGGCACAATGCTCCAATGAGTTAAAGTAGTTCAGGACCAAAGCACTGAGATTGGCTCCTTCTGAGTGGTGTGAAGAACGGAAAGGGGGTTTATCCTGCTATTGTCTCCAGAACTACTTACTTCCAACATGATTTCTTTACAGAACTAGGTACCCACAAGTCTGCTCCTAGTAGCACTCCAGGTGAGTTCCAACTCCACTGATTTAACTTGTCAATTTGAGTAGAATGCTTTTTTCTTCTCTCTTGCTGTTCTCTATTTTTAGCAGAACTATCTTTTTTTTTTTAAGGTCTTATCTGGAACTTAATACAGAAATCAAGAGTACACAGCAGAAGCCTCCACAGTTAGTGGAGGATATCTAACTGTTTGCAGAGCTGCAGGGCTCTGGGCAATTCCAAAGCCAAGAATTTTGCAGCAAACCACAGGCTGAGAGGCCTGGGCTAGTTTTCATATGTCCTTGAAGGCTTAAATTTTTACACTAAAGTGTGTGACAGTGGGATGTTGCCTTCATTCCTGTAAACCCATCAAATCTTGAAAGGACTTTTGGTCTTTTACTGAATTGGAATCATGGCAATATTAGATTATTTCTTCAGATTTTATGCTCTTTTAAAAGTCTTTTTTCCCCTCAACCACTAGCCTAAGGGGTAATGTGCACTCCCTGTACTGTCTCGTGTGACACGGAAAGTGGATCACCATGGAGACCAGGCGTTTTGTTGACGGCATTGAGAGAACACCTGAGAAGGCAGGAAAGTGTGTCTGTCTGTGAAGTGCCCAACCTACTTTGTGAATGATGTGACTAGGTGGATCCAAAAAAGTGTGCCACCTACTAAAGAGAATCCACATGCTCATCAGAGAACTCTAAACTCTCTTCACTGTCTCCAGAGTGTTGGGACCATTGTGATATGTGGTACTCAAGGCTGTACCCACCAGCTTTCTCAGAAAACTTGTAAATAAGAGGAAAACCATTAGGGTTTTTTCCAGAGAACTCCATATAGCTTCATGTCCTTTGTTCCACAGCTGATGGTTCCACTGTGGAGGAAAACTTGCAATCCATGTTGATTTTTTTTTTTTTTTTGAGATAGGGTCAGATTACAAAGTCCCAGCTAGTCTGAAACTCACTGAATGGTCCAGGCTGACCTCAAACTTGTAGAGATAGACCTGCCTCTGACCCCCCCAGTGCTGGGATTAAAAGCATGTGTCACCATGCCAGACAATACGAACAATACTGTTTCCACTCTGTGCAGTTGGGCAGACCAATGAAAGGCTTTCCTGACTTTCAAAGTGAAGATTCAAGATCCATGTGTTCATATTTTAGTTTCCTGACAGATCTCTTATGTTATACGGCAGTGGGAAGTTGCAGTGTGGGTTCCCTGGTCCTGGTCCTCCGCTTCCTCCTGTGTCAATGGGTGTGTGTGTGGGGGGGGCACTCCTTAGCTGTGGAAAAAGATGAGCGAGGCATACCTTAATATCAAAAATCTCCTAATTTGTCTGTAAAATTCATATTTCGAGAAGTACCTTATTCAGTTAATCCCTTGTTCTGAGACAGAAGCATTCTAACTGGAAATAAGAAACAAATTTTGAAAGACCAGTGTCAGTTCAGTAAGTGAACAGTAAAAAGAAAGAATGTGAGTGCAGGGGTGAAAGAGCTCAGAGTCTACTCCGAGGCAGTGGGGGAGCTGCACGATTAATAAGCATATAGATGGCAGGAGCTGAAGAGACCGGATCACAGGGTCTCATGGCCTTACTGAGGCTTTCTGTCTCCATCTTACCAGCACTGAGACGTTACTGAAGAATTCCAAACAAGGGAATGACATAGGCCTTTAATTCTATTAGAAAGACCCGTTTGTCATTAATGTAGAGCAGGGGTTGGCAAGTGATGGCTCCTGTTTTTCTAAATAAATTGTATTAGATTACAGCACGTTTATTCAATTACACACCATCTACGGCTTCTTTTGCACTACAATAGCAGATTTGTGTAGTTGTAACAGAGACTCTTGGCCACAAAGCCTAAAATATTTACCATCTGGCTCTTTGCAGACAGTTTGCCAACCCTAGTGTGGAGGCTAGATTAGAGGAGTCCGGGGACCGAGAGAGGAAGCTAGGCTAGGAAGCTACTGAAAAGCTATAATAACTACAATACGAGCCCAAAGTGGGCAGGGATGTGGCTCAGGAGAGATGGGATGCTTCAGAAGAGGAGGAATCATACAGTCCAGTGACTAATTAGATGTGGACGTGAATGGAAAGAAGGTTCTAGGACACCTTCCAGTCTCTAGCTTAGGCAACTGGGCTGGTGATGGTGCCAAGGGAAGAGCAGGTTTGAGTATGAAAAAGATGGCTCCAGTTTGGACAAATGCCGGAGAGATGTTCAACTGGAGGAGCAAGATGGAGATGTGGGTCAAGAGCTTAAGGGTGTGACCTGCTTAGGACATACAGATTTGAGCGTTCTCATGCAGAGGCCTCGGTTCCCAGGGAGAGTATTCAGAGGGAGAGAGGAGAGGCAAGGTGAAACTAACTGCTGATTTCCCATAAGGAGAGTGGGGTGCAAGGAGCAGTTTGAGGCGGGATGGTGAAGGGGTAGAAGGAATGAGATGGGATGCTAGGAAGAGAGAGACAGCCTTCCTCACTGCCTATATTTTAAATGCTTTGGATTATCTTGTTTGACATTTCTGAGTTGATGTCACATTTATTTGTTGGTTTGTTTGTTTGTTTATTTATTGACAGCGTCTTACTGTATAATCCTGGCTGGCCTGAAAATTACTATGCAGACAAGGCTGGCTTTGTCTTCACAGAGACTTGTCAGCCTCTGCCTCTGTAATGAATTAAAGGTTTGTTTTTGTTTGTTTGTTTGTTTTTGTTTTTTGTTTTGTTTTGTTTTTGGAAGTCTTACATAGTCCAGACTGGCTTCAGATTTGCTCTGCTGACTTTGAACTTCTGATCCTTGTACCTCCACCTCCTGAGCATATGTTACTCAGTATACCCATACACTCAGGAGCTCTAAACATTTTATGTATGTTTTCTTCTTAAAATTAATTCCTTAGTACTGACAAGATGGTAAGGGAGTGAAGGCATTAAGCCACTGGATACACAAGCCTAGCAACCTGAATTCTACCCCCAGGACCCACAAAAAGATAAAAAGGGAGACCTGACTCCATAAAATTTTCCTCAAACCTCCACTTGTGCACTTTGTGACCCTGCATTTAAACACAAAATATAGAAATGTAAAATGATTGTTTAGAGGGAAGCACTGCTTTTTTAACCTAGGGCAGAGCAAGCCCTCGGAAAAACCTTAGGCCTCATGAGGCTGAATTTCACTCATTTCAAAGCTTTCTTAGAACTTCTAGAACACTTCACAAGTAGCACAAGAAAGCAGGCCTGTTCTTTTTCTGGGATCTAATATCCTGTCTCTCAGCTCCCAGCTTACCCTGTCTTTCTGGTCCAATGGTTCTTAGCTTTCTTGAAGGCTGAGTGTCTGTAAGTCAACATTTTTACAACCTTTCCCAAGTGAAGAAAAACGCTCTTTAGAGGTAGCTTCACTGCTGAGACCCTCCCAGGGGAGCGAGCGTTCAGCCTCCTCCTTTTGGGCTGATCTGGGCCAAATATCTGAAATAAATTGAAGTGAAGTAAATAAATAAAGTGAAATAAATAAAGTGAAGTCACACTGAGGCCAGTTGCTGGTGCTGGCCTCTCTACCTCCTGGTGGTCAGGCTTTTAGGTTTACTTCTTCCTGTTTGAGTAAAACAGTTTTTTTGTTTGTTCATTCATTTGTTTGTTTTGTTTTCTGGAAGGATCTTGAATGTGGTGTCATGGATCTTAACGTAGGACTACAGGGCCGGGTGGGAAGTGAAGGCATGCTGGGATTGCCTTCTGGGGTTCCGAAGGTCGCTAGGACCTCTTCGTCCAGACCCTTGTGATGCAGCAGCACCTTACTAACAGATGCTGCCTGGCTGTGTGACCGCAAGCGACTCGACCTTACTGGGGCTGCCCAATCTTTGAAATGGGCTCAGACCGGTGGTTCTCTACCTTCCTAATGCTGTGACCCTTTACCACAGGTCCTCATGTGGTGGTGGTGATCCCCAAGCATAAAATTATTTTTGTCGCTATCTTATAACTGTGATTTTACTGCTGCTATGAATTGGAATGTAAAGAAATAATTGTGTATTCTGATGGCCTTAGATGAGCCCTGTCAAAAGGACCTTTGACTTCGTGGAGGGGTCTTGACTCATGGGTTGAGAATCACTGTCTTGGCATAATGATATGGCAAGCATAAAGGTATAAGCATATGGTGAAAAAGAATTTGGTTTTCGATTTTTAAGGCTCCAAAACGTACACAGTGCTGCTCAGTGACCATTACCCCAGGAGCCTGAGGTGCATGTATTCAAGGGTCTGTGTGTGTGTACATTTGTTGGATGAGTGAATGGACAGGTAGCTTGGTTTCCTTACTGAAATGAGACACTGCTAGTACCTGCTCCGGAGTGTTGCTGTGAGTTTGAAGCTGTTACCGTGGACTCTAGGAAAATACCTGGAATGGAATAGATAAGCCCTGAACATTATTATTAAGAATGGGGGATTTTCTTTTTCATTTATTGCTTTTCCACCAGATCTGAGATGGACGTAGTAGGTGCTCCGTAGATATGCTTCTAGTGACTTATGAAGAATTTAAAAACATAAAAACTAGCAAACAAACATTGGAGTTAGGGCCTTCCTCAGACTTGGGCCTTAGTACCAATAAATATCTAATAGGTAAATTGCAGGGAGAGTTGGTGCCTGAGCCTGGATGCCGTGTATCGTATAATTTCTCTTCACCACCCTGTACAGAGGTTAGCCTTCGGGGGTGGGGAAAGCAGAGGTGTCCTTAGAATGCAGATGCGTAGAACACAGCTCCAGCTGAATGGGAGAGTCACTATTTGCTGAGTGCTGTGGGAGATTTTATTGTCGAGGTGGCTGATATCCAGGGGACTACTTGCCCGTAAGAATTAAGTGGTTTTGGTTGTTCAGGTTGCCTGGGCAGTCCCTTTGTTAGTGCTCTGAGAGAGGGAGAGGAGGCTCCCACTGCTGTGTGTCTGTAGCTTGGGTTCTGTGTTCCACCTGGCAGGAGGCATGCATTGTGGGTAGCAGTGGCCCCATCTCTCTCCAAAATTCTAAGAGCATCAGAGGCAATCTCTGTGATCTTCACTTGATTGGGCATTGATCCATCTCCATTGCATGGAGTTGTTTGAGAAAGCAGTTACGTTACATTGCACATAGCCAAGGCTAATAGTCACACACGAGCTTCTAGATTCCAGCTAAAGTAGCAATTATTTCTCAACAAGGGAGCAGAAAGCAGAGTGCGTTTATTGGAAGCCACGGAAGAGAGAAAACACAGGACTTAGGATCATTCTGACCAGGGCTCGGACTCATTTACCAGCAGTGGCTTTGTGCAAACCTAACTTCTTTATACATGCGGCTCTAGCCTCTTCAAGACAAGGGTAGCAGTAGTTACCTGATGGCTGTACATGAAAGGCATCCCACAGCAGTTTCTAGCAAGAGCCTGGCACAGTGAGCGGCAGACGCTAGGGCTTATGTAAGCAAGTAAACAGTTTTAATCCAGTCTCTAGTTTCTGGTCTGCAAATGTTTTCTATAAAGGACCATATTGAGAGTAGTTTAGATTTTGTGGGTCTAGATGGTTCCCTGTTGCAGTGATTCAGTTCTGCCACATGAAAGTGTACATTGACCATACTTAAAACGGAGGCATGGTTCCAGTAAGATGTTATTTATAAAACCAGGCTGTTGGCAGGATTTGTCCCTTGGGCCATTGTTCCCTCACACAAGGAAAGTGGCTTACAATGTCCACAGGCTCTAACTGCTAGTGCTTTTTCTCTGATTTATTTTTATTGTCAATATTCAGCCACAGCTTGAAAGTTTGAGTCACATTTGTCCCCAGACTAAGGCTTGACGGAACGTATCTGCAGAGGCTGTTTTTCTCACACATTGAAGGTTCATATAAAAAGGAAAAGAATGGGAGGTTCCTCAGCTACATAAAGGCGGTGAGTGGAGAAAAGTGGCTTAAAGTCAATTTGCTTCTGCAGAGCCGGGGCTGTTCCTGCCTGGCTTGCCAACAGCACTGAGTTCAGAGATAGGAGGAGTTCAAATCCTACACAATTCTCTTTAGCCTCCTGCCTCAGCAGTGTGGTTCTGGGGTTATAGGATTCTGACGAGACTGAAGGTTTCCACCCAAATCTCTAAACACAGATGCTCATAACGAAGCTGAGGTATTTTTTCCCATGGCCCTGTGAAATCAAGGTAGTGTTCTTTGAAGAAGACTGGGAGTTATTTTCTAAATATGGCATCAACTAGAAAATGCCATTTTATGTGCTTTAAGTACAATGTGACATACTGTCGCATAGAGTGTTTCCTCTCTTTAAATCTGGATGAACTTCTGTGACAAATGTGATCAATAGAATATACTAGAAGCATACCCTTTGTGGAAATCAGGAGGGATGTTTTTCAGAAATGCTAGAACTATCCCGTGACCGAGTTATGTCACTCCTGGGTTTATATCCTACGGCAGAGGTACCTGCTCATCCATGTTTACTGCTTCCTTATTGATAGTAGCAAGAAAATGGAACCAGCCTCGCCATCCACCAACAGGAGAAAGAGTGATGAAGTTGTGGCCCCATATAAAAGAATTTAACCAGCTGTAAAGAAAACTGAAATTGTGAAAATTTTAGGAAAATAAATGGATTTGGAAAGAATACTAAGTGAGGTGACGCAGGCTCCAGAAGACAAATGTCCCTTGTGCTGATCCAAACTGTTAAGACATGTATGCGTGTAAATGCGGGGGTGTGAGGGTGACTACAGGTTGTAAAAGTAGATGGGAGATAAAAGGTGTTGAGAAAGGGGATAGAGGAAGGCCAAAGGGACGCTTGTAACATGAAAGCAGAAAGGGAGCACTCAGGATAGGAGGGCACAGTGGCTGGGAAAAGGGTAGGGGAGAAAAGCAACCACAAAATTTTGTTTGAAAATTCCCAGTGAAAACCCATTCTTTGTTTGCTAATACAAAATAAATGGAGTTTTAAACATTCAAAAGGATGTGTCATGTTTCCCAAGACTAGGGCATAAAAGAAAGTTTGGTTGCCACCTGCCTTTGTTCTGATTCTCAGGACATCTTTTGCCTTTGAAATCTCTCCTGTGGAGATACTACAACTGACGGTTCCAGCTGAGCCCGAGACAATAGTCAGTCTTGATGTATAGGAGACAGAGTCTCTGACTACATCCAGTTCCCAGCTTTGGCTTTCAGTCAAGGTTCTAGGCAAGGTGAGGAAGAGTTATCTCTACGCACCTTGTCTGAATTCCTGATCTACAGAGGGATCACAAGTTATTCTGTTTTAGGCTGCTAAATTTTGTTAATTTTTTTTTTGTATCATTAGAGATCTAGTTAACACCAAATATTACAATAGGCTGCTACCTTAGCTAATCCTATGGCGTTCTAGAGAACTCAGGAAGATGAGACAGCAGACTCTCCTGATTTTCTCCCTTTGTTCCTTCCTCTAGCAAATACCAGGAACACAAACTTTTCAGTTTTGCATTTAAGGTGGTCCCAGTATTTGAAGGAAGGTAGACACTAACCAAATTATTAAATTTATAAACTGAGAAGGGTTTAATGAAGTCTGTTGGAAATGTAAACAGAAACCTAGCGGGCAGAACAATTATTTTCAAATACATGGAAAGGTTTGGAAAGGTTCCACACAGAGGATGGCTTTTGGTTGGGTTCTGCAGGAAAACAGGAGCTCACTGGGTAGCCACTTGAGGAGCAAGACACCCAGGCAACAGAAACCATGCCCATTGATGTCTACAGGTGAGAAGAAGTGTGGAAAGCTGGCCGACGAGTGTCTTAAAAGTAGAACTTGGAGGGAAAGAAGCAGTGGTGAAATATGGAACTGTGCTGTGATAGAAGTTTCCTGATTCTTCTAAGAATGAGAATCTTTAAACAATTGTGTGTGTGTATGTGTGTGTGCTTCATGTCTGTGGCCACCCATATACCTCCATGTATATGCAGGTCAGTCAGAGGATAACCTCATAGAGTCAGTTCTCTCCTTTCATCTTTGTGTGGGTTTGGGGTATCGAACCCAGGTCATCAGGCTTGTACAGAAAGCCTTTATCCACTGAGAAATCCTGCCGGCCCAAAAATGTGAGGCTATATTAGAAAAGAAAGAAAACAACCAGTGCATTATAATCAAGGGACTGAGGGACTGGATGAGTTACCTAGACATGCATTTATATGACCCATTTTCCAATGGTGTGGAAAAGAAGCAAGGAGAAGTTGAAGACAGAAGACCAGGTTCCAAGTTCACCTGGAGGAAGGGCCTGCACTGGGACAGTGTATGCAGTGATGGAGAAGAGAAGACGGATAGAGGGCATGTATCAGTGATGGCCATTATGTGGCAAGAGCAAGAATAAAAGACCCACCTATGCCCCCAGTCAGGGTGTTAGATGCCACTTGAAGACAGGAGCAGGGTGTGGAGAGGGTGACAGTCTCATTCAGGCCTGTGATGTGTTAGACTTTCAAGTGGAAACAGCCCTGAAGCAGCTATACGTGGCTAGCAGGCCCATAGGGACATCAGGGCTGGAGACGGAGAACTAGGAGTTGCCTGCGTGAGGCAACTGAAGTGTGGGTGTGTAAGAAGTTACTGGAAGCAGGTATCATTCAACCTCGGTGCCAATTGCACATTGTCTGGTGAACATGGCCATGGACCAGGGAAGGTTTGCTGTGTCTCTATCAGCAAAGAGACTGTGTCAAGCTTCGCTGTCAGTGATTTTTGTTATAAACAATAGCAATTTCTTTCTTTTCTTAGATAATAAGCTAGAAATTTAAACACGCTTCTTCAAAATTTATTGATTCTATCTTGATTCTTTTTCTTCCTTTCTTTCCTTTATCCTTCCTTCCTTCCCTCCTCCCTCTCTCCCTCCCTCCCTCCCTCCCTCCCTCCCTCCCTCCCTCCCTCCCTCCCTCCCTCCCTCCCTCCCTTCCTCCTTTTTTACTGTTTCTTCTTCAAACTCACCATATAGTAGAGGCTGGCTTTGAACTCCTGATTCTCTTGTCCCTGCGTCTTTAGTGTTTGGGTTGCATGCCTGGTTTATGAAGCGCTGGGGATTGAATCCCAGGGCTTCGTGGACTAGACACACACTCTGCCAACTGGACCACACCCTCAGCCTATCCCAGTGATTCCGACAAGGCTCAGAGTTTGTTTTCCTGTTTCTTTTTGGTTCCTTTTGAGAGTCATCAGTTTGAGGGAGAAGATAGAGGAATGTAGAAAGGTTTGGGGATGGAGTCCAGGGAAGCATCAACATTTAAAGGAGGAAAAAAAACCAGAACCCGGAAAAGAAACTTCAGAGGGAACAGGGCTAAGGTGGTCTAAGGGGACCTTGGGGAAAAGAGCATTTCTAGTCTCTGTGGCGAGGACTGAGATGAGGCACATGGGCTGGGCCTGGATGGACAGGCTGCAGGCACCCTTGTTTCTTAAAGGCCTCACTAAACATTTAAGGAGCAGACTGGGTGAGGGAAGGGATGGATTCCTCAGTGCAAGGGAACCTGAATTAATGCTATCACATAACAGTTACTTCCCAGTGTGTGTCACTGGCCTCTTGAATTTCAGAAGCTTCCATTCTTCTGTTGTCTAAAACTGTTCTGGGTTTGGAACCAGGTAGGTTCCCCAGGGCCATTCCACTTCTCCAGGAGTCTTTCTTAGAAACAGCAGAGGCAAAAGGTAGTCTGCAGGGAGATGACTGAGGAGAGAGAGAGGGAGAAAGGGAGAGAGAGAGAGAAGCAGGGAAAGGAGTGGATGATTCTCCCCTGGGCTGGCTGCCAGGCTGAGGGCATAGCTGCTGATTCCCAAGTGAAAGTCCATTCCAATCCAGCTAGCTTTCTTGGGATGTTCAGTCCCTTCAGGAAAGGCCATGAAAGCACAGCTGGGTTTTATCTGCATTTCATCCCCATGACAGAACTTTTTTAATCTTTTTAGTAAAACAAAGATGACAAAAAACGGTGCAACACTGCCTATTTTTGCATATATGTCTTTTAATATTTTTTTTTTTTATTAAACTAGGATGTCAGATCAATGCCAAAGTGTCACTAAAATCAAACATAGAGTTACCTTCTGTACTCTCCCAGTATCCGGGAACAATTAAGCTTAAGCAAACAAAACTGCCAATGGCTTAAAAATGGAAAATAAGCCCTTCTCTACCTTGCCCAGGCGAGGCTTATGCAGAATCCTTGCAGAAAACATTTGGTATGACAATAATTCATGCTCATGTGGCATGTCCCTTAGGGGACAGTGTCTTGTGTGCGTGTACTGAACTTTACACACGAACATACGCAGCCATCTTCAAGATTGCCCCGAGTAGTCTATAAGTACATTTGTTTTCTGAGAGGGATGAATTCTGATGAGGAGCAGAAAGTACAATGAAGAAAATGTCAAGACAAATTAGATCAAGGGGTGACATAATCCCCAGGGGAGACAGACGTCAGCTGCATTCCCTGTTTCTTGCTCTACCTTGGAAATCTTTCAGAACTCATTGGAAAATAAATATGTATGTGACGGAGGAGTGGGTGGATTCGATACAGCAAGAGACAGGGAAGGAGAGGGAAACACGCCCTTGGTTGGATTACTAAACTGATTTAAATTTGTAAGGCATCTTCCTCTTTGTAGGATAAAAACAATAACACGGAGTTCACTTCTTTTCACTTGAACTGCAGCCTCCCATGTGATAGGCTCTCAATACCTACTTGCCAAACATTAAGTGCACTAATGAAAACAAGTGAGCAAATTGCAAATGTGTCTAGCTATAAGCAGGAGAAATTATATCAGGGTCAAAGGAACTTGTAGGGTTATATAAGATTAAATTGTTGAGCAATTAAAAACCAAATAGAAAGCCTTGTCCCGCGGTGCCAATCATCAGGTGGGCAGGTTAACACCCATCATTGTATTTAATTCTCTCAGCAGTACTGTGAAGTAAATATTATTATCTCTGTTTCATAGCTGAAGAAACCAAAGCTGAGGAAAATTAAGCAATTGCTCAGAGGAGCGTATTTAAGAAGCAGCAAAACTGACATGCAGATTTGTGTGTTAGTGGGAGCATCTCCCCCCTCCCCCACCTCCTGGGCACTGTGATAAACATTGGTAGGTTGGAGATACATGAGTTCAGTGGGGCCTCTGAGAAGGTTCTGTGATTGGCAAACAGCGGTAGAAGCACTATTCTATTTTTCATGGTAGAACGTGCAATAAAGAAGGATCCCGAGGCTTGTGGAGCTTAAGTGGAGCTTGGCTGGAAGTTTTGAGAGACAGGTGAGGTTTTGGCTGTTGGTTTTAGATATGTGGATTCTCTGGGCATACTTGGGTATTTGCTGTACTTCAAAAACAAATGTTAAACCAAGTAGGGTAGCTCATGTCTAATGTCAGTACTACAGTAGGCTCTCCAATTCAAGACCTTCCAAGGCAACATAGTAAGTGTCAGGTAAGTCTGAGAAAGACCTCATCTCAGAAAAATGACTTTGAGAATTGGAAAGTTAGTTCAGTGGGTCAGAGCACTTGTTTTCCCAGTCCCACTGGGTTCAGTTCCCAGCACCTACCTCTGGAACTCCAGGTGGTCTGAAGCCCTCTTCTGGTCTCCTTGGGCACCAGGCAGGCAGATGGTCACATATATGCACGAGGGCAAAATTTTCACACACATAAAAATAAATACATCTTTAATGAAGCTGCATATGAATCTACAGTGATAGCAATGGCATTTTGAAAACGGAAATATTCAGAAGCTTGCAGAAGAGCTGCAAGTTTCACGTGAAAGGTTTTGTTTTGTTTCCTCCTGAACTATTTAGACACAAGCTATGTCACTGGTGTCCTGTGACTTCTGAATGCTTCAGTGGATATTTCCTACCCACAAAGACATTCTATATAACCACAGTGGAATCCTCAAAATTTGGAAGTGAACATCTGTATGAGATTAATATCCAATTGTTAAACCTCATGGAAGTTGTACTGACTTGGCTCCACAATTCTCTTTTTAGTCCTGAAAAGTTCCAATTTGGAATGATTGTACTTAGTTGCCATGTCCCTTTCGTTTCTGTAGCATGGAACAGTTTCTCAGTATTTCATTCTGATATGATCTGGATACATTTGAAGGTTGCTGGTCAGCTACTCTACAAAACAGTTCTTAGCTTGAGTCTGTCTCCTGGTGTTTCTTTATGAGGTTTGTGCGTCACGGCAGGGATGTGATCATGGCACAGGCGATGTTGGTCCTCTCACGGCGTTCCCTCAGAGGATGTGGATCTCCGGTTTGTACCACTGGTGATGAGATTCGCCAGAACTGCCTCCTAAGTAGTATCTTCTGGGCCTCTCTGCCTGAAAGTCCCATTCTGTTGTAAGTTCAGAGGGATGTGCATGAACGTAAGTGCTCTGCATTCCACTCGACATTCAGTTATTTATTAGCATAGATTTGAATACTCTAGCTTATTCATGAGTTGTATGTAACCCATTGCTTTCAGTGTTTACCACGATATTTAAGATGTTCGGATTTAGTCAACTAGTTCTCACAGCCGGGTTTCTGGGTGCTTCTGACATGTCTCCACTCTTCTTTGACTCTTGACTGCTTGGTACAGCAAGATGCTCCAGGCTCATCTTGTCCTCTCCTTGCCCCACCCAGCTCTGGAATCAGCCATGTTTCCAAGGAGCTCTGGTTCTTCTTAGTACGGAATGTCATTTGGAAGCCAAGATTTAGGTGCTAGGAGGGGTGTGGTGACACAAGCTTGCAGAACCAGCACTTGTGAGGTGCAGGCGGGAGGACTAGAAATGCAGGATTAGAGTTACATGAAACTCTGTTTTAAAGCAAAAAAGTTAGGGGGCTAGTTGGGCCCCTTGCTGGGGTATCACTGTTTTCAGTTCCTTTGTGTGGATAGAGCCTGGAAATATAGATATGATCATGCTTTTATTTACACCTTTGCTTTTCCTTCCATATATGTATAAGAGTTTACTATTACATATTATATAATATCAATAATTAGTATATATAATATATTATATGATATATCACATATAATAAGCTATTACAAATGTATGTATAGTTTCCATTCCACAATAATCATCACAGGATTCATTCCTAATTCATGACTTGCAAGGAAACCCCCAGTCAAACTTCTCTTAAACACATTCACAAACCGACTAATCCCCGTGAATGTCCTCAAAATTTCATGTCACTGTCTCCTTCCTCTGTGGAATGTCTGTCTTCCTTGCTCTAACCCAGGCTCTTCCACCTGTTCCTGCAGGTGGACACATGATTTAGCTTTTCTGAGCTTTACGTCCTGGTGTGGACATCTTCCCTATGAGGACATCCTTCTCACCCTGTCCAGGTTCTCTGACGCTACACTGTCCTGGCCTGTGTGGACTCTTCCTGACTTCCTCTCTAGGTTGCTCTTCTGCAGGCACAAACTGTCACCTCCTCTTCGCTGCTTGTGTTACCACCTCCAGAAGGACTGAATTATTCAAAGGAGAAAGGGAAGAAAAGAAAGAGAATGAAAGAAGGCCCTAATCCTTTTCACTGCAAAGTAAGATGATTTGCTAGTCCACAGCAACACTGGTGGAGGATGGCTAAGACAATCTTTCATTTCATAGGTAATGTTATGAGGCTTGTCTTAGTTATTTTTCTGTTGCAGTGGTCAATACCTTGACCAAAGAAGCACAAAGGAGGGAAGGGTTATTTTGGTTCACGGTCTGAGGTTACAGGGCTGCAGAATCACCATGATAGGAGTTTGGGTCAGCTGGTCATTGTGCATCTGAGGTTAGGAGACAGAGAACAAGGGGGGCTTGTGTTGAATTCCCCCTGTCCTTTTCTCAGTACAGGATTGCAGCCCAGAAAACAGTGCTGTCCACACCAAGGGGAGGCTTACTTACCTAATTAACCTCATCAAAAAATAAAATCGCATCTTCATCCGCATCTATAAACCAGTCTAATCTAGATGGTCATTGGCTAGGTGATTTTGAATCTCATCAAGTTGACAGTTAAGATTAACCATTACAGTGTGTGTTTACATGTATATGTACAGACATATATATGTATATATGCATATCTCTGACAGAGATTACTTTCTACATTACAGTTTATAATTAGAATGATTCCTGACTATATTAGCTACCTTTGTCAGAACCAGAGCAGATGTCCTTTCCCATCTGTCTTTATGAGCTTTTTGATTTACTTTTAAATTGATATTTTGTCCTCTGACAAGTTTGAATGTTTATAAAGTATTGGGTCGCCCCTCCCCTAGTCTCCCTTCTATTCTTCTGAAGTCCCTCTTTCTCCCAATAAGACACCTTCTACTTTTATGTCCCTTTTTAAATGTCTCACCAAGTTTAATTCAGGTTGTTTGCATGAGCTTGGGTGGGGGTGTATTTACTGACCCAAACATGTCACTGGTAAGTAGATGAATCAGTGAAGAAGATAACACCTGCCCCAGGCAACCTCTGACAGCCAATGGCTGCACAGGCTCAAGGAGGCATGGGACCTCATAAGCATTGGTGTTTCTTTACCATAGGACCAAGAAGGCTAAAAACTACAGTTTTTTTTTTTTTTTTGGACTCCTTTGACATTGGAGGTTTGAAACCAAATTAGGTTCCACTAATGAGCTGAACTCCCAGGAAATGTGGAATTGGACATCAACCAAAGGCCATAGTCCTGATCTGGCTGCTGTTGGCAACTAAGTCACAGAGATGCTTGTGCCTGACTCAGCTGTGTGGCATGGAACATGGCCTTTGCACTTCTGAGGATGTGAGGTCTTGGTGGCTCCAGTTAACAGCAACAGGCTGCATCATCCAACCTCTGTATCCTCACTTTGGAGTTGTATCCTGAACTGGTCACCTCTAGATTGGTTCCTTTAGCCTTTCAAGGACCACAGATACTCCATATTTCCTGGATTTAAACACCTAGAAGGGCTTTTGTTTCCTAAACTAACTCTCAATGAACACTCTACTTGCAAAGATAATTAGATAGTAAGTAAACAAGATTAGTTTATGAAAAGATGTCACAGACTCTTGTTGAGGTTGGAATCCATTTTGCTTTTATTCTGGGAAGTACATTAAACTAGAAATGCAATTGGAGATAAAGAAACGAGCACACATGTCATGTTTCCAGAGAACTTACAAAGTGAGAGAAGGAAGTAGAGAAAATAATAAGATAAACAACGATGATAAATAACCAAGTCTAAAATACAACGATGAAGATATGTGTTATCAGAGATGTAGAGTATTCCTTACAGTCGGAGTAAAGTCAAAGCCCCACGACATGTCGGTGAAGGTCTCTCAGCAGGCCTTACCTTTGTAGCTTCTCTTGTTGCTACTCACCTGCTATCCAGTCACACTGGACTCCTTCTCCTCAGCACAGCTTAAATTTCACTTTTGCTTTTAGGACTGGAATGCTCCTCTCAGCCTTTTCTTCAGGGAGATGCATTCAGTTCAGCTACAAGCACACTACTGAGTGCTGTGGAGGAGAACCACAGTCTTCCTGTCTCTCCTGGGTTTCTGGCTAACTTAAAAAACAAAAAACACCAAATGGTTATAAAAGTGCTCCGTTCCCCCTCTCTATCCCTCTCTCTTCCTTCCCTCATTCTGTTCCTCTCCCTCTTTCTTTTCCTCCTCTTCCTTCCTCCCCTGCCTCCATTTCTCTTTCCCTTAGACAGATTCTATGTATCCCAGGCTGGCCTCAACCTCAAACTATGCAGCCAAGGTTGACTTTGACCTTATTTTTTTTTTTTTCAATGCAGTTTATTCAGGAACATTGAACAATCCTCGGACCCCGGGGAAAGCCAGCCCACAGCTTAAATAGCCTCTGGGAAGGTAGCCAACCCAGGCGTGCCACGGGGGCAATGCAGATAGGTCCACATACATGGAAGCAAGCCAGATCCTCAGCCTTAGCCAAATGTGGAATTGTTCGTGACAGAGAGCACTCACCATCGGGAAGGTGGAAGGCGGAAACCAGCTCCATCTTTAAGGCATAGCATTCCGCAGCTCTCTACAGTTCCCCCTTTTTGTTTTAGACGCATCAGGCAAGAGTAGAGGTCTGATCTCTGATATTAGAAATAAATTGGGACTTTGTACAGATGTTCATTTAGGTGTCATCCACCCAAAGAGCATCAGACCGTCCGATACCTTTTTCTCAGAGGTGGGACCTGGGGCATCAACCCGCATGCAATCAGACATGCTCTTCTCTGGGTCCAAAGCGGCTGACCCTGAGTGCAGTGCTTAGCCTCGCATCCTGAGCGTATCATTTTAGCTTTTTATGGTATCCAACCATGCTTGGGGAGAATGTCCTGCTTCAATGGCTGTAAAGGCCTGAATGATCATGGCTGCATCACACTGTTGTGAGACTCTAATCTTGCATATATACCACAGGCAAACCAAGGAGACCAACACCAGAAGGCCTGCTAACACTCCCATGCCCGCCCATTCCTTCAGATGATTCATGGCTGCAGCAATCCGCATGCCTCACTGGGTGCCTGTGCCCATTGATGCCCCTCACGCTATGACTCTCTTCAGACAGAAAAGGGATCTTGGAACTACAGCCACCATTGTTACTACCATCTCATTGACGGCTGTTGGAGCTACCACCAGGGCATTAGCCATGAGTCATACTGGGCAGACTGCTCAGACCCTGAATAATCATTTAGCCAATGTAGCTCATGCCTTAGTTGTACATAAAGGAATTAATGCTCAACTAAAAGGAAGCTTGATGGTGTTCAATCAGAGGATTGACCTCTTGCAGGAGCAAATTGATACCCTATGGCAAATCGCTCAACCTGGCTGTCAATGAAAGTATGCTGGACTTTGTGTCACTAGCATACAACATGAGAATTTTTCCTGTGCTGCAAATCTGTCTAAACAATTGTCGAGCTATATTTTAGGTAATTGGACTGGAGAATTCGATACTACGATGGAGCAGCTGAGAGTGGCCATTGTCACAGTAAATTCTACCGGAGTGGACGCAGGACTAGCCACAGGATTGACCTTATTTTTTAATATTCATTTTTTTATGTATATGGATGTTTTACCTTTATGTATGTCTACCATGCACATATCTGTTGCCCAAGGAGGTCAGAAGAGGGTATCAAATCACACAAAACTGGAGTTAATGGATGGTTGTAAGCCACCATGTGAGTGCTGGGAACCAAAGCTCCAGTCCTCTTCAAGAGCAACAAACACTATAAACTACTGGGATAACTCTTCAGCTCTGACCTTGAACTTCTGAACCTCCTGCCTCTGCCTCCCAAGTGCTGGGATTATAGGCAAGTACCAACATACCCTGGGATGATAGGCAAGTGCCATCAGTCCGAGTTTATGTGGTGCTGAGGGCCACGTCCAGTGCTTTGTGTGCCCTGGACTGTGCCCAGCGTTCTACCAACTGAACTACATCCTCAGCCATCTTCCTTTCTTTAAAATATTTGTTTGCCCATAATTTTAGAGAACGTGGTTTCTGACAGGAGAAACTGTTCTAAGAAAAACCACTCCCTTATATTCAAGGGACTTGCTTTATTACTGTACAATACATCAAATGAAACAAAACTTCCAAAGACAACCAATAAGTACACACTTGCACACACTCACACAAGTGTGTGTACATATGTGCAGTAATTCTGACTCCTGACAGTCTCTTTCTACACTTAGGAATGTTTCTACACTTGTCTTAGATATCTAGAATGTGCCAAGACAATTGTCAAACTGAGCTCTGGACAAACAAAGGAGAACCCAAGTGGCCGCTCTTCTCTGTGTGAAGACAGATGTATTGACTTCTAAATGAATTCATATACGGCATTCTCTTGCCACTTGTTTAGGGTCCTGGGGGTGTTTTGCATTGCCAATATTGTCAGGACACATTCCTGGAATGCTGCATGTTTGGAAAATAGTTTCCAATGATTTGTTAACAAGCACAAGCTGAGAACACTTCAATGCTTCATTCACTTCACAAAGCACTGGCAACAACATACAATATTTATGGAATTGCAAAATTTCATTAAGCGAAGAAATTTCTGTTTTCCCTGCTTGGATTCAATCAATTTTTGTTGAGTGTTGACTAAGTGCTATGCACTATGCTAGGATTCCAGTGAATGAATGAACATTTATTTAGCCACTACTATGGCAGTCACTGGGCAGGCATTCCATTGAGAGAATAAACATCTGCTAAAGGCCCCTTGGGGACCCAGGTACGATGCTCGGGTTGACCTGAGTGGAGAGCATCTGGTGATGCATTCATAATCTGCCAGACACTACATGTGCAACCCATCAAATGAATAAATATTCATCAAGCACTCTTTATGCAGTAAGCATGTAAAGAAGCACAGAATCCCACCAGACTGTCGCTATTATAGTAGGGGAAGGGCAAGGATTGTTATTCCCACTTCATACAAGAGGAAACACAGAGGGCTCAGCCTCCCTCTTAGAGTTCCTAGAAGCTGAAATTCGAACCCACATCTCTTCATTTTAAGTTTGTGCCCTTTTTCACTCGCTGCTATGGTTCTCTGCTTCCAGAGCTAAACTCAATTCCATAGGATGAAAGCAGGTGAGGACTGATGGCATCTTAATTATTGACAAATGGAATTTGATAATATGCTCAGAGCAAGAAGAAAACTTGATTTGTCTTACTAAAAGAGCAGTTTTATGTGTTCTCAAGACCCTTTTCCTCTCTGAGAAGGTGTAAACAGCTGGCTAAGTTAACTCTCAAGTTAATGGAGGTTATTTCTTTGGGGTCTCTAGTCTCTGTTACAGTCCTAATCTGAAAAAGCCACATAGTAGTGGTACCACCTGCAGAAGAGTCTATGGCTGTATGGCTGGAGCTAGACAACACCTCATGCTCATTACATGCCAAGTGTGTGCCAAGTACATGCAGATACCTTGCATGTACAAGATTTCAAGAGACTTTAATACTGCTAATTTCAAGGAAATTTTAAGTATATGGCTTTGGGTAGGTTATTTAATATATTTGATCCTTAGATCTTTTGTCTAGAAAAAAAGAGGTATTTCTAATAATCTTAGTACTCTTTTCTTCCTAAACTGTCTCTAATTGTCCCCTTCTGTGCATGTATGTACATATGCAATACATACATACATACATATTTTTTCAGTTATAAGGATGAAACTCATTGTGCAGTTGGCCACATTCTAAGCTCTTTTTATTGATTTCTTAATATTTATCAGGATGCAATATAAATATTATGTGCTGTTATCTATATAGCTATAATTATTCATCGATCATTATTCATATCTTTCCATCTATCAATCTATCTTCTGTCTATCTATCTATCTATCTATCTATCTATCTATCTGTCACTCAATCTATCATCATCTATCTCTTCTATACAAAGAGTTAAAAGTGCTTTTTTGGCATCATTATTTCACTTGTCTCCTTAACCTACTAAGCAGACGTCTCACCATAAAGGTGAGAAAAATGAGACCGTAGGTGATTCTACAGTGTGTTTATGGACACACAGCTGTTGAGAATAAAGGCCATTTACAGCAAGCCTATAGCAGACATCAAACTAAATGGAGAGAAACTTAAATCAACCCCACTGAAATCAGTGTCAAGGCAAGGCTGTCAACTCTCTCCATATCTCTTTAACATAGTTCTTGAAATAATTGCTAGAGCAATAAGACAATTAAAGGAGATCAAGGGGATTCAGTTCAGAAAGGAAGAAGACAAAGGATCACTATGCAGATGATATGCTAGTATACAAAAGTGACCCCAAAAATTCTACCAGGGAACTCCTACAGCTGATAAACACCTTCAGCAAAGTGGCTGGATAAAAAATTAACTAAAAAAAAAAAATCAGTTGCCCTCCTGTATACAAAAGACAAAAGGGCTGGGAAAGAAATTAGGGAAACAATACCCTTCACAATACTGCAAAGGGCATAAAGTACCTTGGTGTGAACCTAACCAAGTAAGTCAAAGAATTGTATGAAAAAAATTTCAAGTCTCTAAGAAAGAATTAGAAGAAGATATCAGAAGATGGAAAGATCTCCCATGCTCATGGGTTAGCAGGATTAATATAGTAAAAATGGCCATCTTACCAAAAACAGTCTACAGATTCAGTGAAATTCCCATCAAATTACCAACACAATTCTTTACAGACCTTGAAAGAAAAATTCTCAATTTCATATGAAATAACAAGAAACCCACTACTCTTGCCTGATGCGTCTAAAACAAAAAGGGGGAACTGTAGAGAGCTGTGTAATGCCGCGCCTTAAAGATGGAGCTGGTTTCCACCTTCCACCTTCCCGATGGTGAGTGCTCTCTGTTACAAACAACTCCACATTTGGCTAAGGCTGAGGATCTGGCTTGCTTCCATGTATGTGGACCTATCTGCATTGCCCCCGTGGCACGCCTGGGTTGGCTACCCAGAGGCTATTTAAGCTGTGGGCTGGCTTTCCCCAGGGTCCGAGGATTGTTCAAGGTTCCTGAATAAACTGCATTGAAAAAAAAAAAAAAAAGAAACCCAGAATTGCTAAAACATTCTTCTACAATAAAAGATCTTCTGGAGATATCTCCATCCCTAATCTCAAGCTGTACTATAGAGCAACAGTAATAAAAACTGCATGGTACTGGCATAGAAACAGGCTGGGGGATCAATGGAATTGAATAGAAGACCCAGAAATAAACCCACACACTTATGGACATCTAATTTTTGACAAAGATGTCAAAATCATACAATGGAAAAAAGATAGCATCTTCAACAAATGGTGCTGGTCTAACTGGATGTCTACATGTAGAAAAGCAAATAGATCCATATTTATCACACTGCACAAAACTAAAGTCCAAGTCGATCAAAGACCTCAACATAAAACCAGACAAACTAAAGCTGTTAGAAGAAAAAGTGGAGAAGAGCCTTGAACCATTGGCACAGAAGACAACTTCCTGAACAGAACACCAACAGCATAAGCTCTAAGATCGACAATCAATAAGTGAGACTTCATGAAACTAAAAATCTTCTGTAAAGCAAAGGACATTGTTATCAGAACAAAATGACAGCCTACAGATTGGGAAAGGATCTTCACAACCCTATATCTGACAGAGGATTAATATCCAGAATATATAAAGAACTCAAGAAGTTAAACAGCAACAAATCAAGTAATCCAATTAAGAAATGGCATACAGAGCTAAACAGAGAATTCTCAATAGAGGAAGATGGAATGGCGGAGAAACACTTAAAGAAATGCTCAACGTCCTTAGTCATCAGGGAAATGCAAATCGAAACACCCCTGAGAATTGGTATTTAATCTCAAGTCTGGCTTCAGAGGCTTGCTTCTGTTCTATTTACTCTGTTTGATTTATAAAGGTGGATGATAAAATGTGCTAAATATCCATGAAGAAATCAGTTCTAGTAAAAAATGGCAGTGTAGACCTGGGTTTGGCCTATCCTGGGACTAAAATGTGCTTTGAAAGTGGCCTTCAGAGTTGACTTAAGATAGGAGAAGAGCTCACTTTCAGTAGTGACTAAGGAGAGCTGTGCAGGCTAGCAACATGGCTGACAGCTCTGCACACACTCAACCTGGCTGGAGATGAAGGAATGACACAGAGCCCTGAAGCAAAGGAAGGGCAGCCTGGCTCCCAGTGAGGTTGTAGTCTAAGCTCCCTTTGGAGTTCCCTTTCTTTGATCTGTAGAGTAAGACAGATGATGATTTGCCCGATATTTGTCAAGGTCAAACAAGAAATAGAGGAGAATCTCTTTGGTTGAGACATGTTTAAGAGAAGTTCAACTGAACCGTCTTTTATCGAGTGAGTCCATTATCAGGCACTTTCTGAAGGCTGGGATCTCAGTGCTAAGGACAGCCAAGTGTCATTTAACCATTGGACATGTTTTGAGAAATGTGTCAGATGATTTCATTTTGTGAGTATCAGCAAGCAATGCACCCTTTCTGATCACCATAGTCTGGTCAGTTGTTGAATGAAACCTTGTCACAACCCACCCACATGACAAGTAGTGTGCTAATGTGCAGTTTATATCTATTGGGACAGTCTTCCAAAGGCATAGGTATGACAACTGCAGCATAAACACGAGGAAGACTCTAGAAAAGGGCATGGCTGTCTGGAGAGTTCATTACAAGGAAGCCTCTGTAGAGTGTATAGAGCTAGTGGGATAAGAAGAGGAAAGACAAGAAAAGAGCATTTTCAACCCATCAAATACACTTGTTCTTTCTTGATACAGTCCAGAGACCCTTGTATTTGACCTTGTTCTTGATAGCCTGTTCTGTGGGAAACCATTCTGTATCTAACAAATCCACTCACTGAAATCTTAAGACAATGAGGAAAAGTCTTTGCTACCTGTTTTCTTAAAGAATGCTCCCCCATTGCTATCTCTTTACACCTTTACACACAAGGAACCCGGTGTGCTCTTGGTCATAGGAGTAATAGTCTTCATATTTCTCAGGATGCTTCTGGGCTCAGGGCTCCTTTCATATGTCACAAAATGACGAATCTTGACAGGTATAGATTCTGTCCTCCTAATTCTTGATGGAATATGTTGATAGAGTCTCAGGGTTACCACAGTTTAACTCTGAGATTTTTGGCATAGTTTTGAACAATCTGTCTACTAAATACAGAGATATGAAAGCATATGGAATCCAAATTTCCCAAGCTCTAAAAACGAGAAAACATTACCTACCTGGAAGGGTTTCTATAAAGAATAAATCTATGATGTAGGATTTTATGAAGGTGATAGAGCATTTGTGGGTGACCAAGTCCATATTTTGCAATAATGACACTAACAATGACCATAAAAGATCAGCACAGTTCACGTGGATGGTGAATCAGTGAGTGACTAGGCCTATACCCTCAACACTGTTATATATTTTTTCTCTGCCTCACACCATCCAGAGCTGGAGCTTGCCCAGTGTGGGTGATAGTCCATCTCTGATCTGTGTTGACCCCTTCCCCAGGGTCCTCTGGTGTGTGCTCTCCCATTTTACCCCACACAGTAAATACTGAGACACATGCTTCTTGCCTCAGTGTCCTCTAAACTAATCACAGCTACTACCTCCTCTTTGCTTTAGGATGTACTCAAAGGAGATTATGGAATACTTCACCATCTTTCTTTTGGTCTCTTCCTTCCTTCTTTCCTTCTCTCCTTTCTTTCTCTTTTGTATTTCTATTTCTCAGAGTCTCATATAGTCCAAGCTCCTCTTAAATTCAATGGTCACTGCAAATAACCTTTATTCTTAATCCTCATTCACTTACCTTCTAAGTGCTGAGGCCACACACCCAAACACACCTCGATTTCCTCTCTAGTTTATATGCTTTCTGTCTCTACCATTTACTGATGACATTGGGTGTGGTAAGTTGCCTCTTTCCAAATTAAACACACTGATGTACACTCATTCTGGAAAGATTGTGTCCTTCTCCAGAGTGACCATTCTTTACTGTAACCCCAGGAAGCACATCTGAATCCCACATCAGAGGAAGAATCACTACCTGCCAAGGTCTGGGCAAAATACTCTCATACTACCACTGCACTTCCCATGTCAAATACTCAACACTTTCTAACATCAGAGTTCAAAACTACTTTAGGTCCACTGGTATTTAGTCAAATCTTGCCAAAGACTATGTAGGCTAGAGAGACCTATAGCCTACACTAATAGCAACCACTAGAGAGGCTGGTCCACTGGTATTTAGTCAAATCTTGCCAAAGACTACGTAGGCTAGAGAGACCTATAGCCTACACTAATAGCAACCACTTAAAATCTATTCATTTCCTTTCCCTGCTTGAGATGAGTCCATTTCATCAGGATATATTTGTTCCACTTAAGAATCTGGAATTCAATTCCTTAGAATTCCCATTGGATTTTGTAAACACTGTCACCCTATGATTATCCTTTAATCCTCCAACCCAAGATCCACCTAAGGTGGTGCTGAAAGGTGCAAGTGTCATCCAAAGAATGGCCAGTCATTTCCACAGTGAGCCAACACAGTCACAGGAAGTCATGTGCTCGTGTATGAAGCCCAGTCACTTGCCAGCTCCTTGCTGCCTAAGCCCTTTGCTGGTCTGAAATAATGTATGGCTACACAGTTGGGAGGAAGCTTGGCTTTCTGACATCCCAGTTGTTCAGTCTCCACCCTTTACAAAGCCTGGATCAAAAGAGAAGCTGGTCCTCAGCAAGAGTGACACCTGTCTCTCTTAGGATCTCTTACAAGCCAGGAGTTTCCCATGTATTGCATCCTTTAGCAACTCTTTGAGGCTTGTAAGAATGGTGGTAATCTTTGTCTAACAGAGGAGGAAACTGAGGTTGAGTTGAAAATGGTAGCCTGGGTATGAAAACATATGGTGCATTCTTGTCATGTATGTAGTCCCCGAGAGGGAGTGATTCAGGAAACAAAGAGGTCAGTTGCCTCCAGTGTGGGGGAGGAGCACCTGCTAAGCAGATGCCAGGATCTGCTGGCCTGATGCCACAAGAATATGGCTTTTCTTGGCTGTGATGGCAATCTTGAGACAAGCAGCATGGCAACTTCATGTTTTCAAGATGAGTCATCCTGTTGCTCTCCAGAGAATTTATAGCTAAGGCGCCGTAATGATCCACCCATGGCTCCTACCTTTCTACATCCCAGCAATCCTGAAGAGCAATTCTGTTACTAACTAATCTCCCAGTATCACTCGGAGTTAACGGGAAGTCATGTGACCCATGCTAATCAGCACATAGGTAAAAAAACAGCTTTTATGGATCACGTAGACTGGTTCATTGACAGCTCAGCTTCATGTAACCCAACTTCAGTTACTTTTTAAAAGCTTTTTGAGAACTATACTATTCATTATTATTGATATTTTTATAATTAGCTCCTGACAGAGGGTCTTGCTATATAGCCCTGGTTGGTCGGGTACTCGCTAGACCAAGCTACCCTTGAAACCACAGTGATACCCCTGCATCAGCCTTCCAAGTTTACCAAAGCCACACTATTAAATCACCTCTCCACTAACTTGCATTTGGAAATCCAAGCTCCCCAAATAGGCCCACTGATCCTCCACAATCTGACCCTGGTCTGACCTTTTTACAGTTCACTCTGCAGCTGAGCCAACGTCCTCACATCTCCAACAACAACCA
Organism: Meriones unguiculatus; assembly: GCF_030254825.1. NCBI lineage: Eukaryota > Metazoa > Chordata > Mammalia > Rodentia > Muridae > Meriones > Meriones unguiculatus. Next base: position 45,862,872 of record NC_083351.1, read on the forward strand.
CACTGACTCAGGTTTTTTCACTCTTTCCTGGTATTGTCTCTTCGCTTAGTCCTAACCCAAGCTCAAGCCCCAGCCCCCAGCTGCTCTGTGGGGACTTCCTGAGCATCTTTAGTTCCAGTTAGGCTCTCCTTCCGTCACCTTCCGACAGTATCTCATAAGGCACACAGATGGATACATATCCAGGTTTGGAGTCAGCTGAGCCTTTCTTCCCTTTTATAAGCCTGTACCAGCCTTAAGTGAAAGAAACATGGCTTATTTTCCCCTCTAAACATGCTTGTCAAGTAGGTGAAACCACAGTGTTCTGTAGCTTTGGACATTAACCACAGTGCACTCTAGAATCTCTGTAATAAGCTCTGAGGAAGAAACAGAGAAAGGAGAAGGTAGGTTTGGAGCAGGAACTCACTGACCTCTGTGAATCGCCCTTACCCAGGACATAGTGGTTGCCTAGGATATAAGTGTCACACTAGTAAATTGGGAACTAAAGAATGTAAGCCTGACTCAAGCTGGCAGAATTGCAAGGAGGATGTATTTTTATGCCCTAGCAACCAGGACTCGGGCTTTCTCTGCTTCTGCAGGAGATCAGGAGTCTTCGAATGACTCTGAGTGTATGATTCACTCATGCCTGTGGCAGAAACATGTCAGGGTTCCATAGGATATCAAGACCCTTTTATTGGATACTTTCATTAATTAGGTTTAAGACAATTTTAAATCAAACCATAGAAGCCAGAACAATGGCTCATATCTATAATCCCAGCAACTGGAAGGATGATGCAAAAAGATTGCTCTGAGCCTGGGTTTCATAGTAAAACCTGGGCTAGCCTGAGCTACAGTGTGAAACCCTGTCTCTAAAAAAAACAAAACAAAACAAAACAAAAACCAAAATCAATAAAACGCTATGCTAAATATTGATTAAAATTTTAGGTAATTCTTTTAGGTAATTTCTTACCGTTGTAAGAAACAATACAGAGAAATATTTGAACAGGATAGCAAACAGAAGAAAATAGTTCTTGCTATCTCTCCTAGTCATGAGAAAAAGACAAGGCCCCCTCCTGGCTGCTCAGCAGACTTCCTAAGTGGAAGAACCTTTCAGTGCTAGAACCTGTGAAGACAGGGGAAAGCAGGAGTAGAGCTGGGCCCCATCCCTGCCCACGGGGGCTCACATTCCACGGTCTCAGAGGCAGATGGGTAACAACATCAGTGACATACTATAGTAGAGAGACTGTGTGTGTGTGTGTGTGTGTGTGTAGACAGAGAGGAGAGAGAGAGATGAGAGAGAGAAAGCATGACGGAGAACTGAGAATGACCCCCTGGGTCAGGTTGCAATGGTGACAGCCAGGCGGACACATTAGGCATGGTGTCACTAGATGAGCCTTTCTTCACCCACTAGCATTGAGGTTCAGGAACAGACATTTATTCTAGTGAAAGAGGCTGTGACTTCTGGTGATGAGACTACCTCACTAAGGGAGCAGAGGTTAGTGCAGAGCCTTTTGTGTTTCTGTGACACAAATATTGGCTAGAGACAGTACGGCAAACAGGCTTATTTGGCTCATGACCTAGGGCATACAGGGAAAAGAGGGAGGGTGGGTGGAACCGGAAGGAGATGAAGGAAGGGGCTGCAGGGTGATACAAGTGATACAAGTGAATAAATTGTAATAAATAAATATGTAAATAAAATTAAATTTAAAAAAGAACAAAAAACCAGGGATTTCAGTTGGTGATGGTAGAGGAGGTATGGCTCTGTCCATGGTGCATGAGCTTGCGCTCGTTAAACTTGGAAGCAGAAGGTAGAGGGAACCAGAGACAGGTATGACCTTCCAAAGTCTCCCCTGAGCAGCCAACTTCTGCCAGCCAATCACCTTTCCCAAGAGCTCGACAGCCTTAAGCGTAGCACCACAAGCTGAGGACTACATTTTAAAAACATGGGCCTTTGGGAACCAATTCAGACCCGAGCCATAGCATAACGTCTCTCAGCAGTGCATTGTGCTTTGGTGGCGGGCTGTTTTATCTGATGGGTTTGGGGTGTTCGTGTGACACAGTGGAGGGAGATGAGGCTCAGCGGCTGCTCATGGAGGCCACCAGGACACAATCCTGACGGTAAAGGGAGAGAGTTAAGTCATAATAGCCTTAAAAAAAACTGTCTTGGCTAGATAAGGATTTTGCAAGTTCCCATTTGCCAGTAAACACTTTGAGCAGGTCTGTCTACATTCTTCCTTGGGGTAGAGAAAGCTCCCTGTGTCCTGGTTCTGCAAAATTTCATACAACTCAGAGAGTATAACACAGTTGTCCAAGAAGGAAAACACTCTAACCGCTTCAGGGAAGCCAGCCCACATAGCTCAATGTAAGCAAAAGTGCCAATGTCCTATCTCCAAACAGCAGATGGGGTCTCTGCTAGAGGGCCCTAAGTGTACACTCAGGATGATGAACTGAGGAGGGTCCCCCCACCATTCTGAAGTTCAAGGTCCTGCTTTGTGTATTGTCTCGTAGTCATCTACTTACCCAGTTTCCCTGTCCAGAACAACAGGGAGACTAGGTTGTGAGTGAGTTCTTGTTATGCCATGAGAACTATTAATGTTCAGGAAGGAGCTGGAGCCAGCAATTGGAAGAGTTTCTACACTTTCTTCAGGCAGCAAGCTAGACTGCAGTACTGTGGACAGATAAGACAAGCTAGAGAGAAAGGAAGACAGTGTCTATCTATCCTTAGCCTGCTAGGCTTACTCATCCTCCAGCCTGCCTAAGGCCTTGGACTATCTTCTATCTAAAGAGCTTTCTTGTCTAAAAAAGAAAAAGAACTTTGTAGTTCAATGTCCTTGGGACATTTTGAAAATGGCATGGGACACACAATAGATGTTTGAAGCTTAAAAATGAAAGGGTGTGTGCCTGTAATCCCAGCACTTGGGAGGCTGAGGTAGAAGGAGTGCAAGTTCCAGGCTGTCCTAGACTATATAGCAAGCCCCTGTCTCACAAAGAGGAGAAAAGGAAATTAAAAAAAATGATCTTAAGCCTCCCAAACCTTCAGACATAGAGCTTATCAAATGCTCTAGAGGCTACGAAGAAAGAAGCAGAGAGCAGAGCTGGGGTGGCCTGGCACGGTTCACATGCTTGTCTGTTCTTTACTATTGAGGAGGTTCCGAGGCAAGTACTTCCAAGAGTTGGAGTTGCCAGCTTGCTCTTTCTTCTATGTTAGGTTATATGCACAACATGGCCCACATATGGCAAGGGTTTCCGCTTTGGATCTATTGCCTGTGTTTGCGCACAAACCTCCTCTCCATGCTGGAGATGAGATGATCTATCAGGCTGGCCTGAAGACTACAGAATTCTCGTCTGTGAAACAAAGTACAAAGCCCTGGCTTTACTGTCCCTCTGGGATGGTAAAACAGCTGTTGGAGGGACCATGAAAGGTTTGCAGCTGTGGTGCTGGGTCACGGACTGAAGGCAGTAGCTGCAGCGCTCTGTGTGGGAGCTGGGTTGGAAGGTAGGGGGTGGGGACGGAGCCTTTGGGAACTAGGAAGTCTTGCTTTTGGAGCTCTTCAAAAGTTGAAAGCTATCTCTGACTTCTTAATAAACAACCCATCCTGCTTTCTAACCACAATGAAACGAGATACACACTGTCATATGTAAACTTATCGGAAGTTCTCTCTCTTATAGGTCATTTTTAATGGATGCAAATAATGAAAATCCCCTCTAATTGCCAGTCAGCTACAGAATGGGCCAAGCCCTATACCCTGACAGCAGGGACAGTCAGAAGTCCTTGTAGAAATGTTAGAAATGTGGCTAAGCTTAAAGGGAAGACAAACAGGAAATCATTCATTCATTCATTCAGTCATTCATTCAACAGCATAATTGGCTGTTTGCCGGGTGTCATGCTGCTATTGGAGGTACAGAGCTCAAGAGTATCACTGTCAGGAAGACCTGGAGAAAGGAGCAACTGGAAAGAGCCAATACTGTGGCCAGCATGTGCCCTGGCTCAGCAGTTCCTGGATGTTGATTCTAGCTACTGCTAAGAACCTTTTGGACAGTTTGGAGGAGTCGAAAGCCTGGGGAGTGGCTGGAAAGGACCACTGGGGTTCCCTGGGAAGTCTAGTGATCTCTGCTTGGGAGCATAGGAGGCTCTTTCACTCATGGGAATGGTTTGCCAAGACCTAGAATATTCTAGACAGCAGGCAGAGAAGTCCTAGGACCGGGTGAGAGGAACAGTGTGGAGAAACCCTCAGAAGATAGGGAAATTGAGGCAGGGAGCTCTGCTGCCTGAGGTTGGGAAATCAGAAAGCCAGTTCACATCCCAAGCCCTCTGCAACAACTGCCGTCACTTACGTTGAACTCACTCCACGCTGCCAAGAGTTTAATTTAGATTAATTGGATGGCAGCCCTCTAAAGCCAGGGATTGTCTGCTCAAGGCCACAGAGTTAGCACATGGAAGAGCTGCCTTAGGTACCCGTGAGCAATGTATCCCAAACCACACTATAAACTCTAAACCCGCGCAGCACAGCAGAAGAAAGGCCGAGGGTCTTCTGTATCCCAGTCTCTGTGGTTCTGTTCCCAGTATCTTGCTTAAGTCTCTCGGTTTTACTGCCTTCTGCAAAGTGTTGTTTCCACACTCTTTTAGATGCTGCTGCTGCTACCACTTCCACCAGCCCTGAGCTGTTCCCCAGTGGGCTTTTTAGTGTTATATGACCTGAGGATGCCATGTGTCGGTCTGGCCTAAGAAGCCCTGCCCCTTCCCTTCACTGTCACCAATGTCTCTCACTGTGCCTCCAGCTGCCTGTGTCTGAAGATATCAGAAGACACTCTGAATTCTGTGTGCTGAGTTAGTTCCGGGCTGTACAAGTAAAAAAGGAATTGGCAGAACCACATGTTGCGTCGGTATAAGTAATGAGGTGTGTGCTGTCTTGGATCTGTCCATAAGATCTTGTACCTCTTGAGCACGTGCTGGAATTAGGCAAGTTGTCAGAGGAGAGCCCCAGATACATGAAAGCAATCTTGTTCCGGGCCCAGCCTCTCTCCCAGGCTGACTGGGAACTGAGGCATGGTCCCCACGTAGCATACTACAACTGGGAGGATTAAGAAGATGGAGTGCAAATGTGGCCCAGCCTGACATAGAGTTACATGTCACATCTCTTCCAGGCCCACTACTGGGTACAGTACCTCCCACTTTGTCAGAACTCCCTGATGTCACAGATAGGGAAGTGTAAAGAGAAAACACAGGCAGAAGGAAGTTAAATGATTTTTTTCCACAGCATACAGGTAGGAGACAAGGTGGGGGCATGAATTCCAGGCCTCTGGCTCCAGCTCTGTCTGGGCCTCACTGGATGCTGGCCCTCAGGATGTCCACTTGGATGCTCCCTCACTGGATGCCCTGCTGTCAGCCTGCTCATAGTCTCTGGGGTTCCAGGCTCCCTGGAATCATGGGCTCCTTTACTTTTGGAAATGGCAGTCTGCCTTCCCAAAAGAATGTTCTGCTTTGGTCTCTCAAGCTTGAAGAAATTAGACAACCTATCTTCGACACCTGAAACTTTAGTCTGTCTACCCATAGCCCAGGGTATCCATGCAGTTCACTCTAGATTCTTGTACATTTAGGTTTCTGTGGGGTCACAAGGGTTGGGGTTGGCTTGTAAATGTAAACATCCCTGTGGACCCATACAGGCCCTATCGGAGCACTTTAAGGGCACTGACCCCTGTGATCTCAGTGTAGCACAGGCCTCACAGTGTTTAGTGGCTTCTGGAATATCTTTGGAGGATCAGAAATTTGTCATGAGGCAGGCTGGTGGTTATCAACACCCCCCCCCCCCACTCTCTCTCTCCTCAGGGAATGGACTTTGAGAGATGGGACAGCCCAGAATCAGACTACTGTGATTATCACGAGATTCTGCTCAATACTTCTGAGACATGATAACTTAAACTGTTCTTTTGCTTGTGTCTCCCTGCACCTCATTTCTCCCTTTATCTCTCAATTTCCTATATTTTATGGCTCTGGGTTTCTCACTCAAGAAGGCCCATGATTATGCCTCAGGAAAGTGTTGAGAAAACAATGTCTTGAGGGGTTCAGGTAAGAAAAACTACAAAAAAAAAAAAAAAGCCCAGAGGAAATGAGTGTAATACTGATCGACAGTGGAGTTCCAGTGAAAGGAACAGGCAACGGCCAGCAGCTCTATACCCAGCGATACCAGAGCTGCTCGTTGTCCAAGGGGAGAGGAGAGTCTCGACCTCTGAATGAGATCCTCTGACTTGACACCTTCTCAATGCTGCCCGGAGAGAGGATAAAGTGGTCGCTGTGCAGACATGAGGACCTAAGTTTGGGTCCCGAGTGAGAGTGTTGAGTGTAAGAGAGTATCCATCTGCAGTCTCAAAGCTGGGGCAATGGTGTCAGGAGGACCGTGGACACTTGCTGTCTAGCTAGTTTAGCTAATTGGTGAGCTTCAGTGAGGGACACACCCCATCCCTCAAGTAAGGTAGAGGGTGAGCAATGAAGATACCTGACATTTTCCTCTGGCCGCCATATGTACACACATGAATTCATGTGAACATGTACACACACACACACACACACACACACAGAGAGAGAGAGAGAGAGAGAGAGAGAGAGATCAAATACTCAATGAATTCAGCTTCTATTTTATACCTTGGTGCAGTCAGTATTGCTAGAAAAGACGCATATGGCAGATGTGGGGCTGTAGGCAGTCTATCTTTCACATGGAAGAAGTGTCATAAATGCAAGATCTATCGGCCCAAGTAATAGGTTGAAGGGGTGGCAGGAGATTCTTTGAACAAGAGGACCCCTACCTTATCTCTGAAGTATCCTGAGGAAGTGTGAGGCAAGATCCCATGGGGATAGCTACTTGGTTCCCACAGAAGGCTGGCAGTTTCTGTAGGTGAAGGCACAGCTGGAATCTTCAAAGGGACTATACGGATGGGACAATTCAGGGCCAGAGGGACCAAACTGTATCAAGCCGCAGTCAAGGATGTACTTTTATATTGCTGTGATAAAATACCATGACCAGGTATCTTACAGTGGAAAGAGTTTATTTGGGTTGCTGCTTCCAGATGGCTAAGAGCCTATCGGGGCAGGGAGGCATGGAAACAGGAAAGCAGGGCAGTAAGGTGGGAGACGACCACACCCTCAACTCTAAGCATGAGGCAGAGAGAGTGAACCAGAAGTGGGCAGAGCTCTACCGTCTCAAAGCCTCCCCAGTGGCACACTTCCTTCAGCAAGGCTGCCTCACCCCCTCACACACTGCTGCTAAGTGGCGACCAAGTGTTCGTATTCTTGAGCCCATGGGAGACACATCTCATTCAAAACAAGTCTGTTTGGCTCAGGATTGTTGATGAAAGTGTTGAATCTCCACTGCCCCTTAGGGCGGGGTTTGTAGTGACTTGGAATTTATGAGATGCCAGACTCCACACTAGGTGCTTAGTATCAATGTCTTCTTTAACTCCGACTACAATTCTGTAGAGTACGTTGGTGCTGTTCCCATTTTGTATATGCAGACAAAAAGTAGGCACATTGATGCCCAAAGTGGTCTAATCTGTTATGAGAATCCAGAACTGAGTTGGCTTTTCCAATATCAGAATCAGGGTCTTTCTGTTTCAGGAGTTATCTTGATTGGTGGTTGGTGTGGAGGGGCCAAGTCTATTGGGAATGGCATCATCTCTAGGCAGGTGGGCCAGTGCTGTGTCTATAAGAAAGCTAGTAGAAAGCAATTCAGTAAGCAGCATCTCTTGTTGGTCCCTGCATCCAGGTTACTGCCTGATATGGAAGCATAAGATATAAATCCTTTCTTCACCAGGTTGCTTTGGTCATGGTCTTTATCACAATAACTGAAAGCAGACTAGGGCAGTTCTGGGCCCTTGACAACCTCTGATTCACAGCCTCTGCTAGTGCCAGCTGCTGGGGAGACCACAACCAATCAATTCTTAGAGCCTTCTTCTTGAAGAGGGCTCTGCCAGAGTCCATCACTTGGAGTTGTTGGCTCTGGCAGGCAGTACTCAAGGAAGCAGGATCTTTCCAGATAATCCATGGATGAGATTTTCAGCTCAGGAGCCCCAGGGTCTCTGAAGTACTGTATAAAGCTGCCAGCAGATAGAAATAAAACACTTCTGAGTTCATCTGAATTTCGGATATGCGGTGCAGTCATTGAATTATTGTATCATAGTATGCAAGAGAGAGACAGCATGGTTCAAAAGCAAAGGCCCAGCTTTGCGTATCAGCAAACTTTGGTTCAGTTCTCATCCTTGGCTCTCATTGGTTTGTTTTTCTTTTGTCTTGATAGTCTCTTTATGTAGCCCTGGGTGGCCTGGAACTTATTTTGTGGATTGCACTGGTCTTGAACTTTTGCCAGTCCTGCCTCTATCTCATGTGCTGAGATTATGAGCAGGTGCTGCTGTGCCTAATTCCCATTCTTGAATCTAATAGCTTTACTAGCTATGTGTCCTTGGACAAGGTCTTTGCCCTCTCTGAGCCTCCACATCCCCATCAGGACAGTGAAGTTAATGTCATTGACTTTCTGAGAGTGTAGGTAAAGCACATGAGACTAAAGGGCTGCTTTCTTTGGTCCATTCATGTGTGATTTTCCTCATGCTGCCTGTTTTCATGACTCACAGATTTTTTTTTTCATCAGCTCAGGGCTTGCCATTGTGACATTGTTTAAGCTGACCAATGGCATCAGGAGAGTTAGCTCAGACCTCAGTACTCACACATCTCCATGAGAAAGAGGAAGGGATGGTATGCTTCAGATTGGATAGCATACCTCTGATTGGGTCTAGAGAAACAGTGAACAGTCTCAGGGCATTATTACTTCCTCCTAGAAAGTCTTTGGCTGATAACCCACTTATCATTTGTTCATCTGTCTTCAAGTTTATCCTCAACAATGGCCACCCCTCTGAAAAGCCTTTCCAGGGTCCTGGAATCAGAGTCAACCCATGCCTGTTTGGCTGACGGGGTGGTCAAAGTCCAGTGGAGACTGTGGGTTTCCGGGCCTTCTGTCTTCATCCACTCTCAGCTTTATCCTGATGGACACAGGAACCCACCCTATAGGATCTGCATCTTACTCACATTGGAATCTGAGTGCTAGCTAAATGTTAAGGCTGAGTCAAAGAAGGAAAGGAAATAAGTATAAGGTGGCTTAGGGTGGAGTCTAGCTTGTGAACAAATATTTGGCTGTTTTTTTTAAACAGAAGACAGATGTGTGTGTGCACGCATGTGGTTGTGTGAATGTGTATACCCATGTGCATGTGTATGTGTTTGTGTGTGCATGTGCCCACATGAGAGTGCAAGCATGTATATGTGTAGTTGTTGGTAAGTTTCCGTAGTACCAACCTACAAAACATTAAAATGTCTCTGCTTTCCTTGTTTATTTTAGTGAGCTATATTTAACAACTAAGCACCAACAGTAACTACCATTCATTGAGACTTCACTGTGCTAACTTCTTGTCTTGTTTCGCACCGCTGATCCTGACACTGCGCTTATAACAGAGTTAAAGCTATTGTCACAGCCACCTTTCAGTTGGGGAGCCACAGCCGAAGTTCACACTTGCTCAAGGCCCCTGCCGTATATGCTCTAGGGCTGAGGTTTGAATTGGTGCTAACTCCTGAGTCAGTGCTTGTTTCTGGCAATGGATTTGCTTACTTCCTGAACTTGTCAAGGGTTAACTCTTGCCTTGAGCCAGAAGAACTGGCAGATTCCTGGCAGAGTTGACAGCCATGCCCTTGCAGGCTTGGCAAGGAATCTCCTGCCCGTTTGCTGGCAGGGCATACCTAAAAGACAGCCATGTGTGACATGCAGGGAAGTGTGCAGTGTAGATCTAGTCAAGGGATTTCCACAGCTATTAACAACTGGATGGTGGCTTTCGGGGCCCCACCTGCACTCAAAGAAAAAGGTGGTGGCTGAATGACGTGTCCTCTCCACACAAGCCAGTGTCTGGCCGTGTCAGGTGGGGTGGGGGCACTGGGATGGAGGCTGTGGCTGTGTGAATTTCTGAACTCATGGCTCTGACATCTGCAGCCCTGACCGACACAGGCTGTACCAGTGTGGTCATTGGTTTTAGAGCTGCCAAACGCTTCTTCTCAAAGACATTGGCTGCTCACCCACTCTCTGCTGTTGTGTTTTGAGCAAGTGCTTCCCAAAATTATTTCCTAACAGCACTAAGGGGCTGGGCGAGGAAAGAAAAGAAAACAGATCAGGATTGTAGAATATGCTGGGGAGAAAAGAGGAACACACAGAATCAAATCACCACCATTGCCACCATCCCAGCCCCCCTGAGGCTCTGGGCCCTTCAAAATTTGATCACAGCAAGGCTTTTTTTTTTTTTTTTAGAAGTACATTGTTTTGATTTTTTCTTTTTTTTGAGGCAGATTCCAAGAGGTTCTCAGACTACAGACTACCCTTGAACTTCACCAGGTATCAGAATGACTCTGAGCTCCTAATCTTTTCCTCAGCCCCTGCCTTGAAGTGCTGGGATTACTGGTTGCACCACCATGCCCTGCTTGTAATCAGAGTTTCCGAGATGATGGAATTTCTCTGGCAGTAGTGACCTTTGTTTCTATTTGGTCGAAGGATTTCTCTTCAAGCCCACTGGAAGAAGTTTGGGGGACAATGTGTAGGCAATGGGTGCCTTAAGATTCGCTCATAGACGTCAGCTGTGAAGATGCTGATGACCTGTGTCTTCTTTAGGAAGAGGCTTCTTTATGTCTTCTTTAGGAAGAGGCTGATTTCTTCTTGCTGTATTTAGCTCAGGCCAACTGAGAGTGGCCACTTCTTAACTACCATGAGTCTGATAGATTGGCTCTGGGCCACTAGAAGCACAGTCCCCCCAAATCTGAATAGTTCCCCCTCAGCCTCCTCTTAAGACGAGAGCTTTGGAGCTGGGTCTGCTTCACTCAGCACCCATTGCTCTCCTGTGAATATCTGTTCCTTTGGGATTTTGTTTTATAATACACACATTTTTACATATTGCATATATTAAAGGTCTCTATTTAGCATATATTAACAGACAGTGAGCTGATGTTAGCTCGGTTGAGGGTGTTTGTGAGGGTGTTTGTGTTGCATGTTCAAAGACCTAAGTTTGACCTATGGAAGAAGCACAAAAACCAGGTATGGTAGCACATGCCAGGAATCCCAGTGCTCAGGAAGTGGAGGCAGGTTCAGTGACATCCTTGGCTACAACGTGAGTTTGGGGCCTGCCTGAGTTAGATGAGATACTGTCTCAAACAACAAGAACAAAAACACAGCCAATTTGGGAATATGAACATATAGAACGCATAGTATATAAGCAATATACTTTATTTCTATAAAATAGATACAACGTATGGTTGTATCATATATGATTTTTATAGTTGTATCATATATATATATATATGTGTGTGTGTACACATTTATTTCTTTCCCAAAAGAGCAGTGCTAGCTTTGTACACACACGTGTACACACACACTTTGTATGTGGCCACATGAAACAGTGCATGACTAAAGGGCTTTTTCTTTAGCTAGCACCCACTTTGAGCAGTGCTGGGATAGGCAGAGCTGCCTGTCAGTCCGAGCAGGACTGTGCCCCCAGCAAGATGTGGAAGGTGTTCGCAGCACCGTGTAAAAGCCCTCAGCAGCCTTGGACTTGGGAGGTGTCGGAAGTGTCTTTCTATACCAGCTGCTCTCTTTCCATGCTCCTTCAACCTTCACATAATAACCATTTTGTTTTTCCTCTTCCTTTTTTTTTTCTTTATGGTTTTTTAACACAGACTCTCAAATTTTTCAATCAAATGAAAATTTTGGTGTGCAGTTCAAGAGAAATTCAGTCCGTATGTTTCAGATTCATTTACAGTTAAATCATCAGATGTAGTTTTGCAATCAGTTTGGCAGTCAGGAGCCTTTCGACTCAACTCAAAGTCAAGATGCGCTAGGACAAAAGGCCCTGGCACTTTTGATGCCGCAGGAGAGCCAGTTGGCATCTGAAGCAGCAGCAGCAGGAATTAAGCAGGAGAGGGCCACTAATGACTTGACCTGGTACTCAAGTACCATTTATGTGGAATGGACTCTGGATTGCTGTCCTGTGATCTATGTCTTCATGCATAAGGTGGGGTATGACTCATTCTAACTGGCCTTTTTGTGTTGAACTCCCTCATCTTGAAGACGAGGATGCCAGTAACAGACTATCTAGAGAAAGAGGCATGCACCCGTACTGTTTGCACTATTTCCAGTAAGGTGAAAAATTGTCAAATGTGGATCTTAGGCTTGATAGCATATGCCTGCAGTCTTAGCTCCTAGAGTGCTGGAATGGGAGCACTGAAGGTTCAAGTCCAACCTACTTTTATAGCAAGACTCTGCCCAAAAGAGGATGGGAGACCTGTGGATATAGCTCAGTGATAGAGCACCTGCTCAACATGCACACACACAAAAAAAAAAAAAAAAAAAAAGTAAAAAAGAAAAAAAAGTTAAAGGAAAGAGAAGTGCAGGTACCTATGTAGTAGTAACACATCTCTCACCTGTGGTTTTGTTTTGGGTAGTTTCAATCACCTGTAGTCAATTGTGGTCCAAAAACATTAAATGGAAAATTCTAGAAATGAATGAGTCATTCATTTTTACTTAACTTCGATTATATATACTGCTATATTTGTTCATTTTATTAATTGTTGTCAATATGACTACCTCATAAGCTAAACTGCATCATGGGTCACACACACACACACACACACACACACACACACACACACACACACACATGGAAATCACAGTATGTTAGGCATAGGTGGGGCCCTCTCTGCAGTTCTAGGCATAGGCAGGGATCTGCAATGTCGCCTCTTCTGGTGTGTAGTCTACTATAGTCAGGACATTGTATACCGGGGCTGTGCTAGCTGCTTTGCATAGTCTTAGAAGGAGTCTCTCAACACCCCCACCCTCTTCTTCATATCTTATTAGTGCCTGACATGGTCTGAACAACTGTTCTGCTCCTTCCTCTTCTCAGGGCCATCAAGCCTCCTCTCGTCTCTCTCCACACTCTCTGTTCAAGTGCATTCTTTCTATTAGGTTATCAGTCCCTTGCTGCATTTCTGGCCTCCACATTGGCCCTAAACTTTAGACCCATGATGCATAGCCACATCAAAGCCCTCTCTCTAAAAACCCACAGTTCCATAGTGGGACTCCTTGATGCCCTCCCTGCCTCCTGTTTCCAGCGAATGCTCCTTCCTGCTCTATTTTTTGTATTAGCTAAGGTCTACTACCTACCTGGGCATTTGAGCAAGGGCACTCATCTCTAAGATTCTCTTTATTTATTGAATAATTCAGAAATCCTGTTGATTTTATGGACTTCAGACTTTCCAAATTTGCTCCTTCTTTCCCATTTCCATAGTTCAGCATTCAGGTGTCAGACATTTTTTGACATCAGCAGTGACTTTTCTCTTGGCTCTGGTCCCCCAGCATGGCTGTCTCCATGTAGCTGGCATGAGCTCCAGAGACCAGGCTGGAATCATGCTCTTCCTCTGGCTGAAACCATCCAATGAACACCAACAGCTGCTTGGCCAGCTCTTACCTACAGCCTGCCGCAAGCAACTGAAGCAGATTCATCTCTTCACCTTACCTCCGGCCATCACGGAAAAGACCCTGGGTTTTTGATTCCATAAGAGCTTGGGAAGTCATGAGTGGTTAGTTTCTGAGACACATTCTGATGATTGCTGTGGGTGATGCTCTACACTGATTGTCTGTTTCATAAATTCGAGGTGTTGAGGATATAAAAGAATAGGGGCACCCTTTGAGCTACTCACACACGTCTGATTCTGAGGAAGATGTTAAAAGCTGTGACAAACCCAGCTTCTGCAAGAGGCCACCTGTGCCTGTTCTTAGTTGCCATGTAAGTTCAAGGACACATTGGGACAGACTAGGGGAAGGTGCCACATTTGGAACATTTTTGAAGGGCAGAAAGCCAGCTTGGGGTATGCAAGGATTGTATGTATGAGTGTGTGTGTGTGTGTGTGTGTGTGTGTGTGTGTATGTGTATGAATGTGCAGCCTTGGTGTCATTCCTTTGACACTATTCACCTTGCTTCTTAAGATATGATTTCCTTCCTAGGTCCTGGGGCTCACCAATTAGGCCAGACTAGCTGGCCAGCAAATTTTTGTGACTTTGGCAGCTATAGCCACACCTGAGACACAGCTAGTCTTGTGAAATATAGCTGGGGGCTTCTCTCAGGAGGCTGACCTGAGGAAGTAGATATCAGATGCCTTGACATTTGACACCAAGGAGAAGGGAACTGACCATGGCTCAGTGCCTCCAATGAGACTAGCCCCATGTCAGGGGCACCCAACTGTAATGGGAATTTGATTGTTCTCATAAGAAGTGGTAGCCCATGAACAGCGTGGGACTAGGGGCTCTGAGCTCTAGAAAGCTCTTTGTTTTTTGTTTATTTTTTTAGTTTTTAAGTTTTTTTTTTTTTTTTTTTTTTTTTTTTTTTTTTTTAGTTTTATCTTATTGGTGTTTGACTGCATGTATGTCTACGTAAGGGTGTCAGATCCCACAGAACAGAAGTTAGAAACAGTGTGCGCTGCCATGTGGGTGCTGGGAGTTGAACTCGGGTCCTCTGGAAGAGCAGTCAGTGCCCTTAACTGCTGAGCCACCTCTCCAGGCCCCCAGAAAGCTTTTTGTAGGTTCTTTTGAGAGGGTCACCAATCAAACCACACATTGTTGGGTCAAAGAAAACCAAGCTTTGAGAGAAGGAAGGCTCTGGGAGAAAATAATTTTAGTGTCTCTCACATGTGTGATGATAATCTCACCTTCTTGTTCTGGCTGACTCAGCTATCCCCAAGGGACTCTCGACACCCACCACAGAACTTCCACATGTCAGTGGACATCAGGTTAAAGTGCTGTGTGTGCAAGCTGCGGAGGGATAGGAGGGTAATGCACTTGATCTGGGTTGGGACTCGGGGGCATCTAGAGTAGACTTTAGATTATGAATGCACATTTTCTGGCCTGAGAAGGGTTTGAATAAAGCACTCACTACAAAGGCAGTAATGTATGTGATCACGCTCAAAAGCTTATCAGTAGGTTCAGCATGACTGTGGCAATTGGGAGGAGTGTATGGAAACAGGACTTGAGAGAGCACTAGAAAGACCAGCACGTGTGCGAGCTGCGGAGCCACAGAGGCATCTTTAGCATGAGGAGGATTCCGACTGGGAGGAGACGCTTTTCCTGCTGCAGGCCCAAGCTGACTTGAACCCAAGCCCCTGTACCCTTCCATTCTCTGTTTCCTCCCTGACTGGCATAAGTGAGTGAAGCTCTAATTTGGGAACTGTTCTGAGAACACACAACACCAAAACCCAAACAGAAAGTTGGGAATTTCAGAAAGAGGCATGCCCAGGCAGGGACCCAGCTCCCGAGGGGTGGGTAGACAAGGAGGGCTGCCAGGAAGACAGCTCAGACTTCTCTTTGCACTGCTTCTCCTTGGGGGGCAGGGGAAACTGGGGTGTGTGTATTGTAGCAAATATTTGTCACCAGAGTTAAATCTTGGCTGGCCCCAGGACTGCAGATAATTAAGAGATATGATTTATCACTGGTGATGTTTCCAGGCCTGGCCAGAGCGTGAGTAAGTGTTTTCCAAGCTGCTTGGCCTTATGCTCAGCCACGCTGCTGGGGAAGGCTCTGCTTGCATGCCAGGGACCTCAGGCTGTTCAGAGTGAGATGCAGCAGGGGCTGGAGAGAGCCTGTGGTGCTTCCTGTCAGTGGTCCCTGGGCAGCTGGTCCTGCCTTGCCACAGGCAGGTGGTCTGGCAAAAATCAAGAGAACCAGGCAAACCTAGGAGGAATTCCCACATGTAGGGCATTGGGCAACCCATCTGGCTTAACTGAGCTGCCTCCATTAAGGAATTAACAGAAAGGTTCAGAAATGAAGCCATCTTGGGCCCCAGGGAACCCTTAGTGATGCCTGGAAAAATGATTTGGTTGTCACAACTTTGAGAAGGCCATGGAGTGGGAAGCAGTCAGAGTTGCTGCCGAGTACTGCACGATGACCACGGCATGCCCCTGCCAGTCCTTGGCTCCTGCATCCCCAGGGCTGAGACTGAGAAATCCTGAGTCATAATAATGACACAGAGTATTTGCGAACGTAAGAAAAGAGTGCGCAGCTGTACTGCTCTGATGGATATGAACTAGACCCTGGGTAATGGTCATTATGACAGTGGCTGCTAAAGTCATGTTTTAAAAGATTTTAAGGCCACCACTAATATGAGGTGTACCTGGAGAAGGACAGTTTCTCCTGTTTCTAAAGAGTCCCTCTCTCACTCCTTTTCTTTTCCCCTGCTTCTTTGATTATCATTTATTGAGCATGTACTAGGAGCTAGAGATCTGAGGTGTGGAATTGAATAGGAGAATAACTGTTATGTCTTTGTGGAGAATTCATTCCAGTGAATGCCCCACAAATAGATGATGATATATCATCGGTTAAAAAAAATCTTATCAAAAGAATCGCAACAGGATCTATAGACAAGTTGGTGGGAAGCATGTGTATAGTCATAGCAGTCAAAGCTGACTTCCATGAGACCTGCAGGGTGTGAGGTCAGCCTCCTACCCTACCCAGGGCTCTCTCCTGGCCAATGGAGGACTGGAGTCCTTCCCAGATGACCAGCTGGTGTTGGCCTGAGATGAGGGGCCCTGGGCCAGGCCCTGAGGTGTGGAGCTGAGTGAAAAACAATCAGGCTTGAGACTTATGGGAGAGCTATCCCATAATCCCAAGTGAAAGGATCCATGCAGAGTTTTGGAGCCAGTGACTGGAGAAGCAAAGCTGACTTCTGGCTATGAGTCTTTGCTCAGAGCATCTTTGCTCACACATTCTCCTACCTCAGCTGCACCAGTTTATGGACTAACACAGCTTCAGAGGCAGGAGGAACCTGAAGGGTCTCCAGGCCACCCTCAGCAGCTCCTCCGATGGCCTCCTCCTCATCATATTGAGTTTGTCGTACAGCACATCTTGGGCCTGGCTAATAGCAGGGTGTTCTCTGCCACATGGCAGCCCACAGGGAACAAGAAGATTGACCTGTAGGCTACACCTGCCTTTTAGGCTTCATTTAGTCAACCCCGTGTTTGAATATGGAACACCTCAATATCAGGTTCTCTACTCAGAAATAGACTCATCTGGTTTAGTTGAAATGGAAAGCTCTGGGGACACTGGCACCGTGAGGCTAAATAGCAGGAATGGTGGGCATCCAGGCACCCTTCAGCGTTCTGCCTCTGCATTGAGCCCACGCTGCTCTCTTCATTTGTATAACCTGTGAGCAAATGGACTATCATTGGAACTTTCTGCTCACAGCTTCACCACTTCCTACTTCGTGGTCTGCCCCTGACTGGAGCCTCAGTTTTCTCATCTGTAAATCAGGAATGCCGACTCTCACCTTTTGAAGTTGTTGTAAAGTCAAAATACAGTCATGGAACCGCATAGCCATCAATCATGTGGAGATGGGTGTGTGGGCACTGTGATTGCTCCTTATTCCCTGTGGGTCCGGATCTTTGTGCCCCTCCTCTGTGGTCTTCGTGACTTTGGAGGTGATGAGGGGATTAGCAAAGCCCTACATGCTAAACTCATGAAACACTGACACCATGTCCTCTGCCCCTTATGGTGCCAGCATGGGGTTCTGTGCACTTCCTGTTACCAGCCTACTGCCCCTTTCTGGTTGTCTTTCTGCTCAGAATGGAGTGCCGTGGATCCCTGTCTCCCAGCCTCAGTCTGCTCTGCCATGCCTGGTGCAGTGCTGGGCAGCACATTGTGGATACGGTTTGGAAGATGAAGGCTTGCCAGCTTGAAGCCTGTGGTCTCTGAAAGGCCAGAAATGCCATGGCAAAGAGCCTTTAGAATCAAACAGGCATGGTTGCATTCCCACTTCTGTCACTTTCCATCCTTGAAACTAGAAGCAAGCTCTTTCTGAGCCTCAATTTACTTATAAAATGAAGCTAAAGACACCTCTTTTTCAGGTATAAGTATGAGAATTAAATGAGCTGGCAATTAGGACAGATCACATATGTCTCTATCATCTGCTTTCCCAGGAGCCTTACTAACTATGTATTGCCCCGAACACTAGGAGCGTGTCCTTATGTCCCCCCAGGAGCAGAGTGGCATCTTCCCTGGGGGCTCGGCATCTTAATTGTTTGCACTGTGAAAGTTTTAGGTGAAATCTTGCCCCTGCTGTGTGGGAGCAGACTAGCAACCATGACGGACTGACACGGGTTTACCCGGAAGCTTCTTTCCTGCCCTTGGGTGGCAGAAGTTCATCGCAGTGGGAGAGCCTCACATTCCTGCTCTGGGAGCCATGGTGGCTTCTTCAGAACCCTGGCTGTGGTCCAAAGTCAGCTCCACCTTCCCTGTAGGCCAGTGAGGCAGGAAAGTCATGCAGGGGTCAGGCTTGGACACATCTGTACCTGGTCTAGTCTTCCATGCCCACTCCTTAGCAACTGGCTGGGGCACGAGGGTGCCTGTTGGGAGGCAGTCTGGTGGTAGACAACTTTGGGAAGGGAAAGCCTCAGACTTTTAGGAAGTCCCTCAACAAAGACCAGTATGTTCTGCAAAGCGTTTTGCATTTTGAAATTTCTGGGAGCCCAAGGATGTAGCTCAGTGTTCGAATGCTTGCTTAGCACAGGGAAAGCCCAGCAGCCTCCTCCCCAAAAATCCACAAAACAATGTAAACAAAAACAATCTGATTTTTTTCCTTGGCAGTCCTTTATTTCTCAACGTTGGGACTCAGAAAAAAGAACCATGTGGGTCTGGACTCAGCATGGGGCCTGAGGACTTCATGAGTGTGTGGCAACGATGAAGAACGCATAGTTCTGACAGAACGTTAGATGTCAGCAGCTATTGCATGACTATTCATAAAGATAAGGGCAGCTGTAACATCATGGATTGTATGCTTACTGTGGAATGGCATCATATTAATCTCTAACATGCATCACACCTTTTCATTCACACAACCATCAGGGACACATGGCCATTTTACAGGTGAGAACACTAAAGACCCTAGGGGGTAGATGGTTACAAAACAACAGAGGCTGACATCCTGAGCCTCCACATGCTCAACCCTTGGACTGTAGCAGGGGACAGCTAAGGCCCGACCATTCAGTGACGAGGGATAAGAACTACTGACAGCTGTTCAATTGTGGGGCTTGGAGACGTACAGTCATTGTGTTAGTTACTTTTCAGTGACATGAGCAAACACCTGACAAAGGCAACTGAAGAGGAGAAAGGTGTGTTTGGCTTGGGGTTTCAGCGGGCACGGCCTACCATGACAGGGAAGCTGTGGCAGGAGGAGGTTGCCGTCGGGCCTCCTCACATCTATAATGATCAGAAAACAGGAAACTCTACTCCTTTCTCCCTTTTGATTCAGTCTGGGCCTCTGACCCAAAGGATGGTGCAGCAACATTCAGGGTGTGTCTTCCCTCCTCAGTTAAACCTCTCTGGAAACATGGTTACGAACAGAGCCAAAGTTGTGTGTCCTAGGTGACTTCAAAGCCTGTCACGTTGACAGGGAAGATCAGTTCTCACAACCGTGCACCATAGAACAATGTTCTAGACACTGGTGGGTTTCATGTATGACCTACAGTGGTTTCGCCTAGTGATGGGTGGCCACCTTTGTGTAAGTCCCTTTTATGGTGTGTGCAGAAGAAAAGAGCTGAACAGTGCGTTTCTGAGAACGATGCCTTGTCTCTAAATGATGTGCAGCTGTAAAGTGATTTTCCCAGATTCTGCAAGGGTACACTGTATGGTACTGGAAGCCCACTTACTGGGATTTCTATGCCTAAGGACCAAAAGTTTGGGAATGCAGATCAAATTGTCTTTGAGTTAAGGAATTAGAAATAGCACCTTAGTTTGTTTCTTGCTGTGGTGAGTCATATTTGCTGCAGTCAAAAGCAGAGCTCTTAGACTGGCTCTCAAGATCTCCACAATACATTGGTCATTCTGTTCTTCTTCCTATTGTCTGCACTCCAAGTCCACATCCCAGGTTCATACAAAGGATGATCCCATGTTTAGAGTCCCTAGTTCAGGCTTCTAGGCTTCGCTTCTAAGTTTCCCTGAATATTGTGATGCTCTGCCTTCATGTTTACTCTCTTAGCCTTCTTGAACACACACACACACACACACACACACACACACACACAGGCACACACAAACACAGACAGACACACAGACATACATAAACACAGATATACGTGCATGTGGACACACACATACACATGTACGCACGTGCAATTGAGGACAGAATTCCTCCAGGACAGAAGTGACCTGAGTCATAACCACATTTCACCCTGATCCCATCACAGAGCCAGCCACAGAGAGCACATACTTCATATAGAGAGATATATTTCAGATACAAATGCTGAGTGAATCCATACATAGGAGTGAAGGAGTGAAGGAGTCTGGATTAAGCCTCCTTTACAAACATTATGGCTACTCTTCAGCCTAGCCAAAGGGACTTTTGCAATAGTAGCTGAGCCCCAGTCCTTTCATAAATAATTCCATGGGTTCACTGGTTCAAGCTAGCTTAGCTGTGGCTGAATGGTCTGGAAAGGTGTTTTCTATATATGGGAGGCTTTGGTTTCTATCTCTTTCTCTACAATCTTTTTTGTCAAGGATTCTAGATAAGGCCTCTAAACATGGTGGCTGAAGAGACCAGAAGCAAAAGAGAAATGACTCTCCAAGCCTTTGTTTGATTATCATTTAATAATATCTTACTGACCAAAACCAGCCTGAGGGTCAGCTGAGACTCAAAAATTAGAAAGGTATGTGCCGTTTCTTAAGGGAAGGAGTTGCAAATGTCACTGCAGCATTGGAGACAATGGGTGGGAAATCCAGTCACCTCAGGGTCTATGGCAGGTGACAAAGCAGGCAGAGCTGGCAAGACTGAAGCACACCCCGAGATTTCAGTGCAGGATGAAAGGGCTTCAATTTCATTTTGTAAGTGTTGGGGCCAGGAAGGGCAGGAGAGTAAGCACTGATGAGCTTCACACTTCAGAAGAATGCCTTCCTGACTCTGAGAAGAATGAGTCAAAAACTCCAGGCAAAGGACTAGGTGGGGCCAACCCCAGTTCAGGGACAAGTTGCCAAGGCCTCCAGAGCAGTTGTCTCTGTGAGCTACTTGAAGACGGGGCTGAGGCAGCCTGCTTGCTTTCAACCACGTGTCTGGCTGGTGCAGTGGTTAGTGTGGAATCGGGGCTCACTGAATGCCCAGGAGAGTGTTGAATGTAGAGTAGAGATTAGACTATCAATCAGCACAGGATGGTGATGTGCTCCCCTGGTGGGAAGCCCTGAAGGGAGTAGAAAGTGGTGGGGATGAATGCTTGTTCTGGGCTGTGGAGGTGAAGCCTGGACACGAACTAGAAGTCAGGGGTGAAGTGTTAGAATCTACACCTCTCTGACCATTTGTTTTTGTTGTCTTCTTCCTGCCGTAGTTCTCTCTTTGAAATAACCTTGAGTAACCTGCCTCATCCACAAGAAGTCCAGTCTCTGAATTCTGTAAAATGGAGGAGGCAACTCCAGTCACCAAAGATATATTTAGGGCAAAAGAAGAAGGTTGAACAAAAGTATGCAGAAGGCAGCCATTCTTGAAATCCTGTGATGCCCACACACAAATTAGCCACATAAGAGGAAGAAAAGAAGCCTTCGTCTTGAGAACTCAGTTCAATTCTATTGCTGTCTCATATCTGCAGAGCATGCTGGTCTGTCTAGTGAGATCATCTATTTAATGTTTTGGCAAGTAGGCATCATCAAGGCCGATTATGACTATTTCCAAGATAATGGATGTCCTGATGGACGTGCTGTGATTGGCAGGGAAAGGATTACCAGAGTCTAGCAGAAAACTCGAAATCCGAACTCTGCCTTCAAGGTGATGGCCTTCCTCGATGGACAAGATCTAACAGAGGCTTCTCAGGTTTGGCCAAGCTCAGCGCTCATCAGCTTCTCAGAGTCCTTTCTCTGTAAAGGTCATGTTTGCAAAAAGAGTTGGAAAGCAAATATTCCAATGAAAGAAAAAAAAAAAAACCTCCATAAAAGGGAGTTTGTGCAAAATCAAAAGGGTTTATAACCGAGACAGGCCTGCCAGTTTTGAATGCTGTATTTTTCTGGCATGTGCTGTAATTAATACAGATGTTGAACATTATGCATAATCTGCATACTAGTGACCCAATGCACAATTCAGATGGTAATGTCATTAATTGCACATTACCTAGGCTGCTGAATGAACATTACATAGGTTTTTTAATGGATGTAGTTATTATAATTGAAGTCAATTATCTTGTTTCTTGCACATATCAAGTCAGTAGTATGGCTGGACCTCACAGGGTCCCTGCCAAAGGAAACAGGTGCTTGTCATGAAGACAGCTTGTGAGCTGGAGCAAGGGGAATGGAAAGGATGAACTGTGATCAGTAATGACTGGTCTGGCTGAGCTCTCTGTGGGGCTGGGATAGTAGTACAAGGGGGAGGATGAACAATGAACGGTGTCTGCTCAGAGGTAGGATTTCCTACTTGCCCTTCAGTCGTAGGCTTAGGAAAGGGTACAGGCTGAGCTTAAAGCCAGCACCACCCACGCTGTAACAGGACACTTGTCTCCAGGCTGACCCAAAGCTAGATGGTGGTTGCATCATTTTGTCTGGTGGTGTGGAAGCCACATGACACGGGCATCTGTGTTTGCCAGGGATGAAAAGGAGCCCTGCCTGCCCACGATGCTGGCAGAGAAGACCCCGGGTGCTGTGTGTCTTCTTTTAATATTCTGTTTTCCTAGTAAATGAGTCAAAGTTGCTGAAGTAGCCAGTGCTGTTTCTGATGCTCACACTGCCTGGTGCTTGTACGCCCTGAAAGGACAACTCAAAGGACAAGCTGGAGGCCAGAGGACAAAGAGGAGTCCAGGCTATGAGGACTTCTTGGTAGTCAGCTTTCTGTCACAGTGACAAAAACACCTGTGTATCCAACTTATAAAGGGGGAAGGTTTGTTTTGGCTCCTGGTTTCAATCCCTAGTCTTGCTGATCTCGGATCTGGTGCTGTTGGAGAGGCAGTGCATAACTGTGGATATAAATGGGCAGAAAATCTGCTCACTCCTAGTGGCTGAGGGTTAGGATGAAAGAGAGAGAGAGAGAGAGAGAGAGAGAGAGAGAGAGAGAGAGAGAGGGAGCGCCACATCTCACAAATCCCTCTTACAAGCATGCTTTCAATGACCTCTTTTCCTTCCACTGGATTCTGTCCTAAGCATCTCAATAACTCCCAGGTGCAGCCCAGGATGAGGATCAAGTATCTGATGCACAGGTCCCTGGGGACATTCATTCCAGACCTTAGTATCTTCTCAGGAAAGCCATGCTCACCTGCTGGGACTAGTCACATTGAGTGCTGCTATCTTCTTTAAGCTTCCTGCAGGAGTAGGCAGGGCTTTTCCCATCTATTAAAATGATACTGAGACTTTGAGGACATTTTTTAACCCAGTGATATATTTATGTAACCTCACATATGCACACATACATGAATGCACAAAGCACATGTGTACAAGACTGGCAGGTCTTCTTAGTTGATGTGACACTAAGATTAAAGAGAGCTTGGACGTTTCCTCAGTAACACACAAACATGTATGAATGTCCTCTCTCTGTGTCTCAGACTCTGTCTCTTTGTGCCTCTCTCTCTCTCTCTCTCTCTCTCTCTGCAGTGTTAGTTGAAGCTAGGATGAGATTTTGGACTCTGATTGGCACTGAAGATTATAGCACACAGGCCATCTAGTCCACTCTGCTGCAATTTTGTGGTTCTATTTTGGAAGGTCACCCTGGAAGCTTGGGCTAAAATAAATAGATGGACAAACTTGACACACAAACACAGCAGAACCAAGAGAATATGAAAGAATGCTTTTCCCCAAATTCCTTCAGGAAGAGCCTGATTTTCCCGGGAGCCTGTGATATATGGACTCGCGTGTCTCTTCTGCCTCTCTGTCCACCCACTGACCACTACTCTGCCAATGCCAGGCTGGCCAGGAATATACTTTCTATTTAGAAAGCAGAGGAGGTTGGCTTTTGGCTTGGGCCTGGGCCTGGGGACTGACTCACTGTTGTTGGGATGACACATTGCCTGCACACATTTCACAATTCTCTGAAACACCAGACTTATTTCTGTGAGTGTGCAGAGGCCCACTTCACCATCCACCTAAGGCCACACACTGAGACCTTGCTATTTTTCTTCCCTGGGGCCTAAATGGAAGGCAGGACTTCCCATGTCTGAAACATCACCCTCGTTTGGAAGGAGAAAAACTCTGGCCAAGAATCGCAATGTTTTTAACCAGAGTTTGGCTGGCTCTCAATAGCCTCGTGCCAAGGCTTTACCAGCCAGAGCAATGGTGATGGAGGAGGTGGGGGTAGGACGGAGGCTTAAAAACAAGCCAGAAAAAAAATACAGATAACAGAAAGGAGACGAGAGAATGAGACAGTGCAAAAGAAGTAAAAGAGGAAATTGAAATAGAGAAAGGCTCACAGGAAATGATTGAAGAACTGGGACAGAGGGCAAGATTTCTGGGCTGTGGTCATTTCTTCCTCCATCTTTGGGTGATCACTCTATATCCTCATTACTAAGTAAGAAGCAGGAGCAGTGGGCCCAGGAAATTTCAGTCTACCTCTCAGGCCAACGGGAGGCCATTTTGTTTATTAAACAAACAAACCAACCAACCAACAAACCAATGAACAAACAACCACCTCACATTTAGCCCAGGCAGACCCAGCACTCACTAAGTAGCCCAGGCTGGTCTGAACTTATGGCACTTCTCCTTCTTCATTTGTTATTCCCCCCTCCCCCACTTGAGTGCTGGGATAACAAGTATGAGCTACCAACTCCACAACAACATGAGGGGTTTGGACCCCACATCTCTGTCTCTTTGTCATCTGGAAGCCTAAAGGACACTTCTGGTGACCAAAGAGCTTGCTGCAAGGGCCCACAATCTGGATGGTCTGTGACAGTCTCCTCTGAGGAGTTGTTTATACACTCAGACATTAAGTGCTTAAGACTTGAAGGGCGAGCTACATATTCAAAGCCCTGGATTCAGAACTATCTGGAAACTTTCTCCAGGGTAAACAAAAACAAGCACTTCAGCTCATTTGCCAAAGCATCTTACTCCAAAAGGGAGAGGAAGGGAAAGGGAAAGTGATGCTGTTTTTTCCCCTGCAAAGGAAAGGTTACAACAACATTTTCTCTGGGCGGCTGTGCGATCGGCAGGCAGACTTTTCTCTGGTAACCATCTCAATGTGTCTGTGTGGAAAGTACCTAACAGTGACTAAGCACTAGCTGAGGTGACTCACTTGTCACTTCGCTTGGGGACGTTGGCTTTGTTCTGGAAGTCACAGAATGTTTTCATCACATCCAGCCCATGCCCTCCATGTAGCATGGCAGGTGCTAGAGATCATGAACTTACAGGACTCTGTTTATAGAGCAGGACCCCAGGGAGCAGGGTAGGTGTGGGCTCACTGGAATCCTGTCAGGACTTCTAAGAAGTCTACATTCCCAAAACTTGCTAGCAGAGGACTCAGGAGTCTATGGAAGTGTCCAGAGTTTGAACGGATATGAAGTTCATTCACAGAGCATCCAGGATATGGGACATTTCCTTAAAGTTGTCTCATTCTTCCTCATAGTAATATTGTGAGGCAGTTGTTGCTCTCCTTCCTCACTGGAATGAGGCCTTCACAGGGAAAGAGGCCCCAGAGTTCACATCTCTTACTCAAGAACATAGAACTGAGAATGGGCCAGGAGACTCCGGGAAGGCAGAGATATCCACTAAGATATCCACAAAGAGGCCAGCCTGTTCAGAGGGGTGGAGTCATTCTGCTTAATAATTCAATTCAAACATAAACCCTCTTGTTGCAATTACATGCACAGAGGAAAGGACATATCATGGGTTGACAGCTTAATGGACTGTCACAAACTAAAGAGAACCCTGCAAGTATCACCAAATGGAGATATACATAGCTTGTTTCCAAGATGGCTGCCAGCAGTTCTTGGCATCTGTGTACACATATCCCTTCTTCAAAGCTGTAAAAATCTCATCCTCTTCTTCTCTTGAAGCTGGACTGGTCGCACTGACTTCTCTCATCCAACACAATGAAGTGGGGGTGGTGCTTAATCTAGGGCATAAGAAGACGGAAGCTTCTTGATGTGTTTCTTAAACAACTTTTTCTGGAAACACCTGGAGTCTAATTGCCCAGAGACTGACCTAGTGAAGTGCTCACACACAGCTGTGCTGTCCACTGTGCTGGTGGAGGCCAGCCTTCTGCTGATGACTGCTAAAGCAGACTTTGTAAGGAGAGCTTTCTTGGACCACTGAGAGGCCTCAGTCAAAACCACATGAAACATAAGAATTGTTTAGCCTAGCCCTGACCTCCTGAGTCACAGAATCATGACAGTCAATGAAATGGCTGTTATATTAAGCCCCTAAGTTGGGGGTGATTTATTAGACAGCACTACAACCGAACATTTCAGTCCATAAAGAAACACCTCAGTGATCCCTGCTAGTCACTGTGCCCCTTCCTGCAGGAAGTATTCCGTGACTTCCGACACTGCTGGGAAGTTCTGCTTGCTGGTAGATATTACACGGATACAATCACGCCACGAGTCCCTTGTGTTGCAGTTGGCTTCTCTGGCCCAGTGTTATGTCTATGACAGTCTTCTCCGATGTTGCCTGTAGCAGCACATCGTCATTCTTCTCGGTGTGTAATAATGTGTGGTTGTATTTATCTGCTCATTTTACGATTGACAGGCAGCTAAGTTGCTGTTATAAATGGCATGGCTGTGAACATTTCAATGTGCTCATTCCTGTTGGATACTGCCGTAGCTGGAATCCAGAGTGTCCCCTACCAGCTCATGGGACTGATTATTTGTTTTCCAGCTGGTGCTACCACTTTGGGAGGTTGTTGAACCTTTAAGAGGTGGAGTCTATGTGTCGGAAGTGGGTCACTAGAGACAGGGAGACTGGAAGCTGATATCCTCTTCTGGTGCTGATTCAAGGTCTCTACTTTTTTATCTGCCAAGATATAAATAAAAACTTCTGCTACCAAGAACTGAGCCTCTTGGGCAGCCACACTTTCCCTGTCATGAGGGACTGTATCCCCTGAAGTTGTGAGCAAAGATAAATCATTCCTCACTTGAGTTGCTTCATTAAGATACTTTTTAACAGTACACATATATACTTAAAAGAGAGATTGCTGGAGAACAAAGTGTTTTCACCTTTTGCATCATCTTACTGGTTTTAGAACAACATACCCATTTATGCTCCTATTAGCTGTGATTTATAGTTGTTCTACATCCCTCTAGAATTGAAGTTTACTGTCTCTTTTCATGTTAGAGAATTCCATCCAATTTGTTAATAAGAAAGAAATGGCAACGCTGTCTACCTGCCAACAAGGCATTTGAAACATGAAAGCTAAATGCAGAAAACCAGTTCCTTCCACCCAGATGTGCTCTTCTCATGAAAAGGAAAAGAGGAATGCCACAACTGCTCACGTTCAAAGAGATGGTTGCTGGCTCTGGCTTCCGCTGTGTTGTTCATCTGGAGAGTTTTTGTTTTGTAAGTCAGCTGAAGTTGTGGTAGAGTGAGCAATTGGGATTCTGAGTATTTTCTTCATTCTTGGACTATGAATCATCTCTCGGTCATGGAATATTTGGAAGAAGGTGATTTGGATTGTTTTAGGGCAATCAAAGGGCAGAGTCATAAAAACATGCTCAAAGGGACTGGAGAATTCATCTTCCAAACCCCTATGACTCTCAAGTTTGTGCCTCCTAATTGGTGTGTAAAGATACCTGGCAAACTGAACTTAAAGAAACACACAACAGCAAAGCCCCAGGCAGTTTGGCTGATCTGCAGGGCTTCAGTCAGCTCATGAAGTTGGAAGAAATACTACCAGGCTGTCCCAAATCCAGGGGAATCACAGACTTTGAACAGCAGCAGAAACTTGGTGGGACAGGATTTTTTTATTTTATTTTATTGCTAAGTCAGTGTGTAGTACTTCAGCTAGTTAAGCAGAGACTAATCTATGTGTTGTTATGAAGGTATTTTGTAGATGTGATTAGTCATCTATGATCAGGTGACTTCATATGAAAGAGGTTGTGTGTATTTATTTGGTTAGTTCATCTCAAGAACAAAAACAAGTTTCTTGGAAAAGACAAAATTCTGACTCAGGACTACAGCATTAATTTTTGAATGAGGGCTTGTTTACTTTTATTTGTTTTGTGAGACAGGTTCTTTCTACGTAATATAAGCTGGCCTTGAACTCATGACCTTTTTGCTGTTGTATTCTGAGCCCTGGGCTTATAAGTGTGCACCACCACACTTGAAATTGACTGTACCCATCCTACAGATTTCAGAACCACTCGCTTTACAAATACATGATCCAACTCATATCACATATGTGCTCATACAAATATACATAGCAAAATGGAGGTAAAGATCAATAGAGAGATCTTTCTATTGGCTTTGTTTCTCTTGAAAAAGCCTGACTAATAAAGATGGTATAAATACAATGAAACAATGTAGGGGAAACATTCAGATTTGATGGGGCCAGCCCAAGTTTCCACAGTGTCCTTGGATGTGCTCCAGGGGCTGAGTGTGTGATTGAGCATCTGTCCTGTCCAGATTTTTCAACTGAAGCTGAAAAACGACACTTTGAGTATGCAGAGATAGTTCTGGTGCTAGCTAGCATTAGATGTCTTTCGAATCTGGACATCAAACTTAGAACCAAAGAGAGCCCCAACTGTATCTGTGTTAATCTTACTTCCTAGATTAAAAAAGAAAGAAAGAAAGAAAAGAAAACAGCTGAAAGTGACTCTCAGGTGAAATCTAGAGTCACAACTCAGGGGTTCTCTGTGGACACCTGTCCTCTATCAACCCATTTAACATAATAATACCCATATTCTCAATTATGTAAACTGAATTAAAGAAGCACACAGGGCTGAAAATGGTAGTGATTTTATTCTTATGATTTATGCTTTTAGTAAAGTCAATAAGATAACTGTTCAAAGCAATTATCATGGTAATGATTTGCAAATAACTTTTCTGAATGGCTAACTGCTTTTTTTTTCTGCTACAAAGGTTATTGATATGGTCTCACATATTGACTTCTGAAACATGACTTGGGATTTTTATTAACCCACCTTCGATAACTTCCTTCACTCAGCCCTTCCACAAGTTTCACAGATTCCAGAAAAGGGAGAAACAAATATGTTTATCTCATGTTGACACTGTCAATGAAATAAATCGCTCATGGCATATTCTTACAACAATAAAAAGCAATAATGTCTTTAAGTAGCCTGTAGCTAGTCCTTGGGTATAGTCACTGGTTTTTGTTGTTTGTTTGTTTGTTTGTTTGTTGAGACAGGGTTTCTCTGTCTAGCCTTAGCTGTCCCAGAATTGCTTTGTAGACCAGGCTTGTCTTGAACTCACAGAGATCTGCCTGCCTCTGCAGATCTCCCCGAGTGTTACTGGGTCTTTTAATTCTTGGGTTTCAGTATTTCTAACTCTTTGTAGAAGAAACATAGTGAGTCACCTTTATTTATTTATTTATTTTTTATACCAAATTCAGGGTCCTAGTTTGTGTTTCCTGGGACAATAGAATTCCACTGGCCAGGTAAGTTATAAACAATAGGGTGTCCAGGTGTGTTAGCATGCACTTGTCATCCCAGCACTTGGGAGGTAGAGGCAGGTGGACCATTCTCTGCTACATGTTGAATTAGAGGCCAACTGGCTACATGAGGAGGTGCTGTATAAAAAAAATTAAACCAAACTCCCAAACAATAGAGTTCTTTAATTACTGGTTCTTGAGGCCTTAAAGTCCAAGCATCAATATCTAGTGAGAGCCCTAGCACCATAACACAGCTGTTCTTCCTCTTCACTGATAGCTGTTGATCCCATCATGAAACTCATTCCTCATGACCTCATCTATTGCTACTTCCCGCAGAGCCCCATCTCCAAATAGCATCAATCTCTGGCTTGAGGGATTATGATTCCCACATGTGAACTTTTGGGGGACACACTGAAACCACATAAGAGAGCTCTGTTCTGCCTGCTGGCAACCATCCTTTGAGAGGTTTTACACACAAATTAATGCTAAAGTGCTTTAAAGACCCAGTCATATGTGCATGTAGCCACATGTGCACACACTGATAAGCCACATCTATGAACAACAGAGACAGTCCTTATTGTAGAGCCAGGACCAAGGGTATCTTTCCAAGAGGTGGAGGATACTAATGCAAGAAGTAATCTGATTGGTCCAAAGGTGTTCCCTGTCCATCTGTTCTTTTACAATAGGACATGTTGCAGATCCTGCTCTCTGATCATACAACTTCAGTGATGCAGAAACTACAGGGCACTTAGAACCCAAGCTCCTAAGAGCAGACACCGAGGGACTCCTTTTTCTGTGCTAGCACAGGTTCTGTCTGTCTGAGGTCCCTGTAAAGGCTCTCACCTTGCCAGAACTGAGGCTTCCTCACTTCCAACTTTGGGAGAGAAAGCCAGCAAGCTTGCTCTTTCCCAGACTTCCTGCTGAGCCCACTGCTCTTGTGATGCATGCCTCCATTACCCAGCCTCCTTTTTTCCATTTGTACCCTTGCTCTCCCCACCTCACACACAACTTTCCAGCAACTTACAGAAGGAAGCTCTCCCTTTCCTGAGCATATCAGGCCTGTTCTAATATCCATGTCTCCAGACATGACATAGCCCTTGTTCCTTCCATGTGGTGAAACCCATCCCCTCAGCCAACTCAGGCATCAGTTACTCACTCATTTACTTCTCCCAGGAGTTCCTGGGAGGATCAACATCTTGTTCACCAATTCCAATGGAAGGGATTTCAGACAGTCCCTAACATAGGTTGAATCAATTTTCCTCTGCACATCAGCTTTCTCCTTTAGGCAGTTAGCTCACAAAAGGCTAGGTCAGAATCTTGTTTTCAGCTGTTTTCTTATGACCAGCTCAGAGTCTGGCACAAACTACTGTGCATAAAGCCCTGGGTAGAAGCTGAATAATGGAAGAATGATAAACACGCTGTCTTTCATTTTATCTTTGTGTGTGCTTGTGTACTGTGTGTATAATTTATGTGCATGCTTATACATGTATTTTCTGTATGACTGAGCATATCTGTGTATGTCAAGGTGCATGTGTGGAGGTAAGAGTATAACCTTGAGAATCAGTCCTCATCTTCCACTTCCTTTGAGACAGGGTATCTTGTTCATCACTGTGTATTCCTACCTAACTGACCTGTGAGCTCCCGGGATTCTCCTGTGTCTGTCTTCCACCTCACTGCAGCAATGCTAAGACTACAGATGGTAGGTATCATGTCCAGTTGTATGTGGGTTTGAAGGCTCTAAGCTCAGGTCCTTGCGCTTGAGCAGCAAGCACTTTGCCTTCTGACTCACTTTCCAAGCCCCCAAATAAATATTTATTAATTATCTCCTCTGAAACAGGTAATAATGAGACGTAGACATGAATATATTTCTGAAGAATTTTTGGTCTCACAGGATTCACAGACAAACCCAGCATGTAATGCCGCAGCCACATGACAGCTGGTAGGAGCCTCCAGTGTTTGATCTTGGCCATGCTGCCGAGAAAGCACCTACAGATGCATGTTGAGATTCTAAGTCTTCAGGGTGTGCTCAGAATGTCCCATATAGCTGTCCCACAAACCCAGGTCTGTGTCCAGGACACCTCAGTTACTTCCAGGTGCTGAGTTCTGAGGGCTTACTGCTAAAATATAACCCTGTCATCTTACCAACCACAGAGCTCATGACATAAGGCCTCACACCAGTAAAGGGGTTCTGGGTTGGAATGCTGGCTGACACTCTGGGAAAATAGACCTGGAGAGAGTGTGACAGCCAGGATTCCAATCACAAGCCCGGGATTCTGTGTGTTCAGGCCTTAGAGCAGAATCTGCTTCCAGTGTCCTATCATCTCCATCAGGCAGAGGTCTGAAGAAAGGGCTCACACTGCTAGGAGGCATCCTCCATTCCAGCTATGAGAGGCAAGGTGGCAAGCTCACCCTTGAAGACTGAGACCCAGGCCTGGAGGTCGCCAACCAAGGCAGTGATTAGTGGTGCTGCTTTAACCTGGAGTGTTAGGGAAATGTCACTGTCAACGCACTTCCAGCAGCAGACACCTGGCTCATGGGGGTAGATGTGTGAGTGTGAGTATGTGTGTCCTCTTCTGAGACCTTCTCACAGTTTTATCTTACATAGTAGAAAGAGAGGGAAGGCAAAGGAAACTCAAACCGTTGTCTACTTAGTCATAGAGTAGCATGGCTACTTAGTCATAAAGCCAGAATCCTGATTGCCTTTAAATATTAAAATTTTGGTTCTTTTCATGACAACAGTTTTTAAACATTTTTATTATTTTATTTTTACCGCATACACATGCACTTTTCACAAGTAGGTGTCAACAGAAAAAGCCTCTGGGGTAGTTACGATGTCAGCCTGAAGTGTGAATGTGGAGAAAGCTTGCTTCCGCCATCTATAAACTCAGTTTTGGTGGCAACCAAAACAAAGATCGAATCAGAGTCAGAAACATCACATATGTTTTATATGAGTCCTGTGGCCACACTATGGCCACAGGACTCTGTGGCAAGGGGAGGGGCTTTAGACAGCAACAGGGAGCAGAGAAGAGAATTCTACGTAGACTGAAGCACATACAAAGTTTCCAAGATGTGAGGCGACTGGTCTGCATGGAGATCTGAAGATCTAGTTCCTGTGATGAGATGCAGTGAGCAGGGGATTTAAAAATCTTTTCCAGCAGCCAGCTTTAGGTATCTGTATGGTGTGGGGGCCCTGAATAATTCAGATAATTGCAATACATTTTTCTTTGGCATCACATCAGAGGCACCACGGCTAGTTGCTGAGGATGCTGGCTCAGGGCCATTTACCACCACTCCAGCTGGACTGGCAGCAGGCATGGCATGAGGCAATGGCCTGATGGCTGTACCCTGCAGGTATGAAAGCATTCCAGGTAGGAGGACACCGCCACTGATTGCCAACCCTGCTCCCAACCTGGGGACGCTACCAAGGAAGGTAGTAAACTTTAAAGAAGCCCTCACAGAGCATACGCAGGGCCACTCACTTTACATACTGGCTCCTTTGATCTTGTGGTCGTGTGTGTGTGTGTGTGTGTGTGTGTGTGTGTGTGTTTGTGTGTGTGTGTTTCAGCCTTCACCTATTATAGAAGAAACATAAATTCCCTTGTTATATGGTGATTTGTCCTGAGGATTTGAGCTGGAATTTGAACCCAAATCTCTTTTTCTCACCCAATTCTGCTTCTGAAAATTCTGGTTGTAGATTTCCATTAGATTCAAAATTGAGAACAATCATTTCTCAAAAGGGCATTGGTATTATTTTTAAAATATCCTTTGTGTTTCATAAGACACTGAAGCTCATTACACCCTTTTTCCTTTCTTCCTCCTTCCTCCTCCTCTGCCTTCTCTTTTTTCTTTTCTTTCTTTCTTTCTTTCTTTCTTTCTTTCTTTCTTTCTTTCTTTCTTTCTTTCTTTCTTTCTTTCTTTCTTTCTTTCTTTCTTTTTGTAGGATCTTGGTTAGTCCAGGCTGGCACTGAATTCCTCTTGTAGCCAAAGCTCACCCTGTGATTCATTCCCCTGCCTCCACCCACTAAAGGTTGGGATTCTAGGTATGTACTAGCATGCCTAGCTTATGTGGTACTAGGACTCGAACCCATAGCTTTGTGCATTTTCTCCTCTGCCTCATGAAACACCCTAAAGCACTTTGGTGGGCCTTGTGTTTTCCTGACCACCTTTCCTAGGACAGGGCTGGCCTGGCCACAGTGAGCAATCTCTTAGCTCAGTCAGGACATTAAGTCTTTGTGGCTCTTTCCTGTCTAAGGAAACTTCGGACAGAAATGGTAACTGGTACTTATTTTTAATCCTGGCCCTCAACCCAAGAGAGTCACAACTGCTTTTGGAGCAGGGTTCCCCCAGAATGAAGGGAGGCGGGACCCAAAGCAATCTCATGGGGAAGTAGTCCACTCTGGAGGATGGGTAGTGGGGAGGTTGCCAAGAGGCAACAGATGTCCTGGGGTCCAGCTGGAGAAGGCAGGGGACGGGACGGAAGGCCTGGTGGTGAGAGTGGTGAGGTGCAGGTACGTGGCCCTCCTGTTGCCTGTGGATGAGCATGGAGCGCTGGGCAGATGAGGACCAGGAGGCCGGGATTGCAGCCCCAGGAGCGGGAAGTCAGTGAGGAGCCGTGGCCCTTGCTTGTTTTGGTTCTGCTTTCAGAAGTGCAGCAGTGGTTTGGCTGCAACACTCAAAGACCTGAAAATATGGAAGCAGGCTTTGAGGAAGGGGACCACCGAGACTAGCAGCCGTGAATACGGGAAGTGCAGAGCCAAGGGCTCTTCCTTGGAGCAGAGATTCGCCTTCTTTCCGGAGCCCGTGGGTTGACAGGAAGAGGACATCGGGTTCCAAGCTGTACCAGGCCTGCCTAGGTCATCCAGCTGGCTGGCTCTATCTTTGGCTGATGTCTGCACTCCAGTCTTGCCCATGTCAGCTTAGAATAATTTGCACATCTTAAGGAGCCATTAATGAAAATGTGGCTGTTAATGATATTGGTTATGCGGCACAACATAATTTATTGAGATTAGTCTGTGTTAAGCCCTGAAATTTTGAGATGGACTGAGGTTTACTGCAGGACAATGCTACAGATATAGTGTGATCAGCAGCATAAAGAGCCACGTGCATAGAGCTGTGGAATGTAGAAAAGGGAGAGACTGTGCTGACCCCAGAAGGACCAAGGCCACAGGACCCAGTGCAGTGGTTCTCAACCTTCCTAACATCGCAACTCTCTCATACAGCCCCTCGTGGGTGGCAACCCCCAATCACAACATGATTTCATTGCGACTTCATAACTGTAATTTTGCTGCTGTAACGAATTGCGATGTAAATATCTGATATGTAGGATATCTGGCACGTGACCCGCATGAAAGGGTTGCTCGACCCCCACCCCAAGTGGTCGTGACCTACAAATTGGAAAGTGCTGACTGAAAGGGGTTTGCAAAGATAATAATTCGGGGCTGGAGATGGCTCCAGAGAGAAGCATTTGCCATGGAAGATCTGCATTGAAATTCCCAGAGCTCATGTAAATAAAGTCAAGTGCAAGAGATGCACTTCAGTACCTTCAGTGAAGCAAACACACAAAGACTCTCCAAAAACTCCTGGGTCAGCTGGCCTGGCATGTCCGTCTGTGAACAACAAAGAGGCCCTGCCCTGTCTCAAAAGAAGGTCAAAGTTTGGAAGGACACGTGATGTTGTTCTTTGACCTTCACTCCTCCACACACATGCACACATGCACACACTTGCACACGCACATGCACAAACATCACACATGACACTTGTAAAAAAGGTTTGAAAACTTGATTAAGTATGAAGCTGAGTGTGCAGAAAGCAAAGGGAAGACTTGTGCTAAAAAAAAAAAGGCTGTGTTTGACATGATGGGAAAGATTCAGGACAAAGATAAAGGAAGAAAGGTGGATCAGTGCTAGGCTCAGGGACTTGGAATTTATTGAGCATACACTGGTAGCTAAGAAAGATTTTCTTATGTAAAAGATCCTATTTCAGGATTCCAAATATGGTGGATTGAATGAAAATGGCCCTCATAGGCCCATAGGGATCAGCACTATTAGGAGGTATGGCTTTTTTGGAGTAGGGTGTGGCTTTGTTGGAGGAAGTGTGTCACTGGGCTTGGCTTTGAAGTTTCAGATGCTCAGGCCAAGCCCAATGTCACTCTCTCTTCTTGCTGCTACCAGTCCAGGTGTAAAACTCTCAGTTACCTCTCTAGTACCATGTCTTTCTGCATGCTGCCATGCTTCGTGCTAAGATGATAATGGACTAAACTTTTGAACCTGTAAGCCAGCCCAAATAAATGTTTTTCTTTGTAAGAGTTATTGTGTGGGTTTCCTAGTAAGGGGGACAAGGGCTGTCTCTGACAAGAACTCAGCAGTTGGCTCTTTGACCCCTGAGGGAGGGGCAGACTTACCAGGCCACAGAGGAAGAGGGGCAGACTTACCAGGCCACAGAGGAAGACGGTGCAGCCAATCCTGATGAGATCTGATAGGCTAAGGCCAGATGAAAGAGAAGGAGGACCTCTCCTATCAGTGGACTAGGAGAGGGGCATGGGAGGAGAAGAGGGAGGGTGGGTTTGGGAAGGAATGAGGGAGGGGGTTACAGCTGGGATACAAAGTGAATAAACTGTAATAACAAACAAACAAAAACAAACAGACAAACAAAACAAAACAAAAAGAGAGTAACAGTGGTCATGGTGTCTTTTCACAGCAACAAAACCCTAACTAAGACATTTTGTGATACCAAATTTGTGATGATTACAGTAACTAATATTAATTACAAATGATGGTGATGATGATACAAGTAAAGAACGTATTTTTATGCCAAAAGCGGTGAACAATGGGCCATCAGGATAGCTCAGTGGGTAAGGAGTACTGACTGTCAAGCCCGATGACCTAAGTCCACTCTGTAATTCACATGATGGAAGGAGAAAAGTGACTCCTACAAGTTTTCCTTTGAGTTGCACATTTGCACTCTAGCACAGTTACTCCTTTCCCGGATGGGTGGGTGGGTGG
Source organism: Meriones unguiculatus (assembly GCF_030254825.1). Lineage (NCBI taxonomy): Eukaryota > Metazoa > Chordata > Mammalia > Rodentia > Muridae > Meriones > Meriones unguiculatus. The sequence continues at coordinate 45,899,447 of NC_083351.1, forward strand.
ATGGATGGATAGATGGATGGATGAACAAATGAATAAATAAATTTATCTTTTAGAGATGTAATGATGTCACTTGGTCCTAAGGTTATTCTGCATCATAAAAGAACTCTGTCTTAGTGGATTTGAGACCGAAATTCTCTTTGCGGTTTTGAAGAAACAAATTGCCTGTTATGAGCAAGGGTCCTCAGTCACACATCTGCAAGGCAATGAGCCAACCAACAACTACAGCAAACTTGGAAGCAGCTGCTTTTGCACAGGAGCCTCCAGATGACAACACAGCCTGGCTGACACCTTGATTGCTGCCTCATGGGACCCAAGTCATACCTAGCCTTCTAGAAATTGGGAGATAATGTGTGTTGTCTTAAATCACCAACTTTGTGAGGAGCATCACAAAGCATTATAAGCAATAATACAGACCCTCTAGCCCCCAGGAAAGCAGCACAAGAATGTGCTCTAGGAGAACCTAGTTGTTGTTCAGGGTTATTAAAAGGCAGGTGTGCCTGTCCTGTTAGCTTAGCAGCCTCTGCAGCTACCCCATGAGGTGAAATTTGAGAGGGAGAATTGTTTTTTTCCCCACAATTTCAACCACTGGCAAACAAAGCTCACATAATCTTAGAGTCAGATTCCTTAAAAGGAAAAGCAAGCACTCTGTTTGTTGGGCTGGATAGCACCGTACATCCTTGTTTATTATTACCTTTCTGAGGAAACTCAGTTTTCCCATTTGGAACATGAAGATAATAAAGTTAAAGATAATAAAGTTGTTTTGTTTTGATGAACAGTCATGCTTCCTAGGCTGGCTTCAAATGTACTATGTAGCTGGGGATCACTTTGCACTTCTGATCCTCCTTCCACTAGCTGCCTCCTCCTGAGCACTGGGACCTTAAGCTTGCTTGTCCATACCAGTCTTCTGGGTGATAGGGGTTGAAAGCAAGGCCTTATGCATGCAAGGAAAGCAGACTACGAACTAAGCTACAGTCCAACCCTCAAACGCATACTATTTATGAGTCTCTTGGAAGTCATGTAGCTTGACCTCCTTTGTTCTGTGTGACCTTTGCCCTCAAAGAGGTGGCAGGCACATCTGTGCACACGAAATCAGAGTGAAGACTCCATCTTCAATACTTCTGGTCTGTAGTCCAGGGACCTCATTCAATTGAGTGGGAAGCTGTTGAGTTCAGGTCATTTGTTTGGGAGGATGTCCCAACAAGCAAGTAGAAAGAAAATCTGAGCCAAAGAAAAGAAGGAATTGTTTCAAACCAATTGTATTACAGGCGACTGGAATTCAGGGCCATGGTGACTGTGTGGACAGTGACTGAGAGCTGTCCCCCAGTTCATTCGTCCAGGTTCATTCATGGTTGGGAGCTGCTCTCAGCATCAGCCCATTAGTCTCTGCCTTGCTCTGCACTTGGGGCCAAGTACACCCCCATGACCAAAAACGAGGAAAAAAAGAAAAAGACAGTGAGATGCTCACAAAGCATCAGGCAGTCTTTAGTAGGAAGAGGTGAATGCTTTGGGCATATGGAGTGGGCTCTGTGAGGACAATTTGGCATGCATATGCCAAATCCGACACTTCACACTAGAGTTGAGATCATATTAAATAGAACAATGACTAAGAGAAAGTACACAGATGTGAAAAATACAGTGTTGGGGAAAACATGATGAGACAGCTTGTTTACACTAGGATACAGAACAATGCTGCACTTTGACCTCTATTGGTCGCATATGCTCCAGAGCCTCAGTTGGTACTGCTTTCTGCTTGTCTGTGAATGAATGCCCCCAAACATGCCAAAAAGATCACAGATGTTGCTATTGGAGTGGCAAATGTGTTTTAAAAGTAAACAAATCCACAAAGAGTGAGAATTGGCGATGCTTCAAACTAGGCCAGTGAAAGACTAGAAGCTCAGAGATGGGAAGATGGTAAGGTGCTTGCTTCATCATAATGAGGGCTGGAGTTGGGATCTCCAAAGCCCATACAAAATCCAGCTGGACCCAGTGGCTTCAGAAGAATGTCCTCTGGTTCTTTTCTCTTCTCATCATTTACTTTTTATTATCTAGATAATCATTTTTAAAAACGCAATGCCTTTTCTTTCTTCACTCCCTCCTTCCTTACTCCCTCATTTTTCTTATTTTCCAAGACAGGCCCTCACAATAAAACAAGGCTGAATTGGAGGTCACTATTCAAGCCTAGACTTGTTTCAAAACCAAGATTCTCCTGCTTCAGCTCTCTGAGACGAGGAATTCTGGGGGAGAATGAATTTATTGGAAGGACTGTGAATTTGTGAGTTCCATCTGATGCCTCTTTGCACACAATTACCCTGGTGGATGCTTCACACTGCAGAGGTGCCCAGATTGCAAGCATGTGGTCCATACATACTTCTAGGTCACCACTCACTGCATAGCTAATTGCATGGGAAAGCATGCAGACAACGGCAGCATCTTCTCTCCTACCTGATCTTGGAGCAACAGTTGAATTGTGGAGAGCAAGCATGGAGATGAGAGCTATTAGGTTCACACATTTGTCCTGTGACAACTGTCCACCATTTACACTCTAGCCAAGAGGGATTTCTTCGTGCATGAGTTATGCTGTCCACATGCAGGGTCCATACCATGCTCCTGCTTGTTGCTGTTTCTTCTGAATTCATCTATGTCCACCCAGAGTGCTCTTCCTTATGTAAGGAAGATCATGCTTGTATACTATACCTGTAATTCCCAGGATGGGAGGACATTTCAAACAGCTTTTCTAATCTGGACTCAGCCAGCTGAACAAACATTCAGCCCACAGGGGTCTAGACAGTAGAGGACAGCTAGACATTTGGTAAAGACCATCAGTGGCTATGACAGTAACTTCAGGCTTCAGCACATGGAGTACTTTTACAAAATTAAGTAGTTAATTTGTAAAACACTAAGTTTATTTACAAAAGAAACTTTAGATAAGTACAGTGAAGGAAAACTACCATGGATTACTTACAAAAGTCAAACGTAAGTGTGGGGAATAGAGATCAGGGGCAGGCTGATCGCCCAGCATATGTGAGGCCCAAGATTTCACTGAAAGCAAACATAGAAAGCATGACATAGGCTGGAGAGATGTCTCAGTAGTTAAGAGGCCTTGGGCACTTGCAGAGGACATGGGTTCAGTTCCCAGCACCCACAGACCGACTCATGAGCATCTGAAACTGCAGTTCCAGGAGATCCAATGCCCTCTTCTGGCCTCCACAGGCACCAAGGATGCATGTGGTACACTGACATACGTGCAGACAAACATTTTTACAATAGAATACAGGAAAATACAATGTTTAAAACAGCACAACCCAAAAGCATGAACCCTGATGCAGAAACAATGCAGAGTTACAGTTAATCATTCTTGCCTGCTGCGGCTTGGTCCTGAGGTCCGTTTTTAGTAACAGATGCAAACAGTGCACGTTGCAGAGCTGCTGAAGACAGGTCCTCATAAATATGAGCCTTATACCTTGTCCTACAATCTAAAGGATTTAAAAAAAAATGAGAGGAATAGTGATTGCCCTCTTTACAGAAGTAGTTTTCTTCTAGGCCAGAGTTTCTAAAGTCTTGAACCAAAGCTCATACTGCCTTCTACCCTACCCTCTGGAAAACATTGCTATAGTCAAAGCAGCTCCCTGATCAATTCACAGGTGTGAAAACCCAGCCATCAGCAGCAGAAGACACTTGGCCAAAAGCCCGTAGGTGAGCTAAGAGGTAATAAGCCTTCTACTAATTTCCTGTTGAAACTTACAAGAAGTTTCAGTTTTGAACAAGGGGTAAAACAAACTCTAGATCATGAACATTTTCATCTTGAGGAAAAGGTTTTTGCCCTTGTGATTCTTTATCCAGAGAATGAATCGAAAGTATTGTGCAACTTTCAAAAGTACATAGTTTTGGACCATCAATGAAGCTCCGTGGGTAAAAAAAAAGAGCCTGCTACCAAGTCTGACATCCTGAGTTCAATCCCAGGGACCCCTGCAGTAAGAGAGAACCAACTCTTGTAGATTTTCTTTTAACCTCCACTTGACAGCTGAAATATGTGCCTGCACACACACACACACACACACACACACACACACACACACACACACACACACACTTACTCACTATTATGGTTAGAATAAGTATGGCCCCCTTAGACTCATGTGATTGAATGCTTGGCCATAGGGACTGGCACTCTTAGGAGGTGTGGCTTTGATGAAGGAAGTGGGTCACTGTGGAGGCAGGCTTTGAGATAATATATGCTCAAGCTACACCCAGTATGTTAGTCTCCTGCTGCTGCCTTCAGATCAAAAGGTAGAACTCTCAGCTCTCTTTCTAGTCCCATGTCTGCTTGAACGCTGTCATGTTTCCTGCTGTGATGACAATGGACTAAACTTCTGAAACTGTAAACCAGCCCCAATGAAATGTTTTCCTGTATAAGAGTTACTGTGGTCATGGTGTCTCTCTACAGCAACAAAATCCTAACACACACACACACACACACACACACACACACACACACACACCAAAATGCAATTTAAAAAAATTGAAAAAGAAAATGGCAGTTTCTTTGGCCTGTACTTGAGCAGGTAACAACAAGCTCACTGGTAAGGCTGATCCATCGGTTTACATCGATGTCAGTTTCTAATCAAATCTTGTCAGTAACGATGAACTTGCATTGCACTCTGTATTTACGTATTTGATTATTTGTTGTATCTTTCCATGGCATCACCACAAACATCAATTTGATTGTTTATTGCTCTATCCACATGAAGACATTGTTACATTCTTCATTTCTAGTAGCCGCTTACTGTCTGATGCTGTTCGACTTTGATGACCAAATGGAACACACGTTTCTGTGTTATTGGCTGCAGAAAGGGAGTTTGATGGAAGGCCACAAAGCTCATCAACCCCCACTTGTGGAGTCCTTCTAAAAGCCCTAGTGTGGGCAGAAGGAAGGGAGCCTGAAACAGGGATTTGGGTGGCTTGCCAGGATAGGAACAGCCTTCCCGGCTGGCCTCTGGCACCTGCCTCCAAATGCAGCAGTGCTGGCTGAGCAGTCTGAACAGCTTGGCTTCCTGGAAGTTTGCATCAGCACATTAGTTACTGTTTTATCAGCAAAGCACAGAGGCAGTGGAGAGCGAGGGACAGATCCTGTTACTTCTGACAAAATGCCTTTTTGGTTATGCATGAATAATGCTTTAGAGATGATTCCCAGCCATGGTGTGAAAGAAGATGTTGGGTCCCTATTCCTTTATTTCTCTCCCTTCTGACACATTGCAGGAAAAGGGGAGGAGCCAAAAGTCTGAAGCTGAGCTCTCAAACATGATGGCCCTGGAATAATGTCACAGAAGCCTCCTTGTCAGGGCTCCTAGGACAAGCAGAGCCTCCACATGCAGTTGGAGTGACAGGGTCTCGGTTTGGCTCAGTTTCTCTGAGCTCTTTCCAAATGCTTAAGGTTAGGTTTGACAAGAGACAAAGCGTGGAAGGCTGACAGCCTTGAAACTGTCCATAAGAAACCAAGCTTGTGAAAAATTTTTATGACAGGGTCAAAAATTGACTTCATTTAATTTTTAATCTTCTAAACCATTAACTAAGATATTTTTCTCTCTTCAAAAGTAGTGTTGATAAGGGAGGAGAAGCAACAATCAAGGGTGACAGACTGGTGCTCCAAACCTCAGCTTTTCCTTTGTAAAAACGAGATACTGATTCCTCCTCTTCCATCATTCTTTCTTTCCTTCCTTTTTTTCCCTCCCTTCTGAGAACTTGAATCACAAATATGTCGTTCACAGTATTTTTTGACAGATGTTGTAAAGGAGGTAGAACTTCTATTCAGAGGTAACCTCAGCTACTTGAAGTGCTCCCTGTATGCTGAGCCCTGAACTGAAGAATTCATAGAACTAAATTAGAAGTCTTGGTTTAGAATTTATTTATTTATTTTGAGACAGGTTCTCACCATGTATTTTTGGCTGGTTTTGAACTTGTTATATAGATCAACCAGGCTTCAACTGTTCAATGTTCTCTGAGAGAGAGAGAGAAAGAGAGAAAAAAGAGAAAGGGGAGAGAGAGCTGGAATTAAAAGCTCACCCCTTTTTATTAGCAGAAAGTCCCATTTTATGGACAAGAAAAAAAGGACTCAGAGCGGTTATGTACCTGATCACTTAGTAAGATTACTGAGTCAGCAAGGATCAGGGGGTCACGTTTACATTCACACCATATTATAATTCCAAAGCCTACATGGACCCTTGCAAGTTGCTTGGCATAGTAACATATATAGTAGGTACACGTCAATTACTTTTAACAGACTGTTCTGCATTGCATTCCTTTGTTGCTTTGCTACCCCGTGCCCATAACTTTGTGTGATTATTACACTCCTGTTGCAGTATATATTTCTGCAAAGGGGTCAATATCTGCATCTTCCCCCTCTTTTGAATGCATCGGCCAAGATGACAGTATTAGGAAGTGGTCGCTATTTGTGTCTCAAATAAAGAACTTTCAATAGAGTTCACCTAACCTACCACTCCGAGTGACCAAGGGAATAAGGCAAGTAGTATGTATCAACCAGAAAGTAAGCTTTACCACACAGCAAGTTTCCAGAAGTGTGAAAAATTCACTCTGTTTTGAGCTCAGAGCTTCTTACTTTTCTCCCACTTGTTGCCTGGAGAAATTGTTCTGTCACCGCAGATATACAGATACATAAAACAGGCACACAAATAACGTGTTTACTGATAATTACTCATAAATAAATTTTAGTATGCATATTATCACTTATTGAATATGAAAGCCAATCTGTATGCTAATGAGATAAGTATGCTCATTAATTTTTTATAAGAATTAAGTGTTAGATAATACTTATTAATATTTTCAGAGGCTATTAACAATTTGATCTTGTAGTCACTAATTCTCAGAAGACCATTTCACTTTGACACATAGACAAAATGGAAGAAGCATGGTTAAGGTCATTTCAGAAGCTGTTGGAAATTCTGTCCTACTCTTGAGCCAAAGTCTATTTAATTATTTCAAATAAAACTCTTCAGGCACTCAAATAACAATTGAAAATATCAGACATTTTAGAACCATCCAATTCAAAGATACATTCATTTAGCTCCTTCACGCCGAGGTCTTTGTTTTCCTGAGTAAACCATTAAATTTTTATAAAAATCTAAAGCTTTATATATATATATATATATATATATATATATATATATAATAAAAATATTGCCAGAGTTCATAGCATACAAAATCTCACGTGTGAGCTGGTGTGTTTCAGAAAGCCTTGATGGATGTTATGTGACATGACAGCAATGTGCTCAAGTGGTGTGTTCAAAACGGGAGCTGCTGTGAAATCGGTGAAGCAACATAAGAGAACAGCGCCAGAAACATCTCAGACTCATTATGTATTTGAATTTGAGTTAATTTTTGGTTGTCGCACATTCAGAAACCCTTCCCTAGTTCCAACATGTTCACGATCACCAAATTTAGTTATAAAACCCCCTGTGTGGCTAAGCTCACAGCGTAAAAAGCTGGGCTTTAGATTCTACTCAGTTCATGGTATTTTGTCAGCAGACAAACAGACGAGGGAAATTCATATTATTAAAATAATCATATCTCATTCTCTTGGCTTATGTAGCATCCTGAAGACCATTATCATTTCTAAATCACCACCAAAAAGAAGTCAGGAAAGTGGCACCCTGAGAGAGCTGACGGGAAACACCAAGTTTCTGGAGTACCTGGGGTGAGGAGCTGACAGTGGATCTATTTGATGCCGTTGTAGAAAGCTCAGCAAAAACAATCAAACAATTTCTATACCGTAAGATTAATCTTGGAAACCCTGCATTGAACCTCTGCTATGGATCTTCCTGGATGAACAAAATGATCAGATTCCTGGGCTTTGGGCAGCCGTTATGTAATCAAGTGGTGGGATATTGCTTATTTTACGGTAATCACACAGTTAGGCTGGGGTTAATAAAAATGTCTTGATTAAAACACATGGCTGGTTACACAACAGACATCTTTTCTTTTTGTATTGGTTGCGTTCTCTTTCAGGGTGTGGGTCTCATGGGATAACAATCACGGTAGGATTCCTCTATGATGAGAAAGTTAGGGTCCCACTTAGCTGAGCAGCCCACCTGTTTCAGAGTTGTTTGATGAGCAGAGACAGGCCGGATTGGTAGGTGGTATGCTTCAGAAGCCTCTAAGCCTCACCACTGAAGAGAAATGAATGTTTCCTCCTCTCTTTTATTTTAAAGGAATAAATTCATCCATAGGAATAGGCAGGGTTGTTCAAAGGCATCAGAAAAACCAAGACAAGTCCGCTGCTCTGCACCTCAGTCCTTTTCAGATGTCAGGATGAGTTTTGCAAGAGTTCTCAGAGCTCTTCTTCACACAGGAACCTGTCGTTATTTAACAAGCTGGAAGCTTCCCAGGGAAGATGACAAGCTTTCTTTTTAACTGAAGTAAAACATGCAGAAAACCATACACATCATGACCACAGCTCTATGAATTTTTATGAACTCATACAATGACACCTGCATGACAAAAGAAGATCTTGCTAGCAGCAATGACCACCTCCTAATCTTGGGGTACCTCCTAACCACTCTCCTAAGGCATATGTCTCTCCCGAGTCCAAATACATTAGATTTGTCCTGCCTGCTTTTGACCCTTTTTAAAATGGAACCTTACTGGTATGTATATATATTTTTTGTGCCCGCCTTCTTTTATTTGTGATATATATATATATATATATATATATATATATATATTAACCCTTGGTACATTTTGAGCTCTTGCTACTATATTGTACACTATCCAGTGAAAATATTATGATTTATTGAATTTTCTATTGCCCATTGAAGTTTGGTTACTGCACATAACATTGCTGAGAATATTAACATCTGCCTTCTGAGAACATTAACAGACGCCTTCTGCCATCTGTCACACTTAGACAGTGTGCTGGTTAGTTTTTGTCAATCTGAATTAAGCTGGGGTCATCTGGGAAGAGGGAATCTCAGGTGGACAAGCCTAGGACCACATTTTTCTTCTTTAATGATTGATGTGGGCCTGACCTACTGTGTGGGGTGCTAGCCATAGGGAGTGATCTTGAGTTCTTTAAGAAAGCAGACTGAGAAAGCCCTGGAGAACAAGCCAGTAAGCAATGTCTATCCAAAGCCCCTGCTTCAATTCCTGCCCCCAGATTTCTGCCTTGAGTTTCTTCTCTGACTTCCCTCAATGATGAACTATGATCATCTAAGCCAAACGAACCCTTTCCTCCCGAGCTGCTTTAGGTCATGGTCTTTATTGAAAGCTAAGTAGGCCAGATGGAGAAACACAAAGTAGAGTTACTTGGAAGCAGATTTTTGAGTTTATTTAAGGTGAAATAACTTCCAAAAAAAAATCCTGTGGAGGAATGTATTTTGCATAGAACAGAGGAGGTTGAAAGACACCGGAGGCAACTGAGGGACCCAGGGAGTAGCCACAGGGTGCGCATAAAGCCGATTCCATGTGCTTTCTTTCCTGAGACAACTTAACTTTCCTGTCCCTGCTCTTTCTGGATGATTTGTCATTTTCAGTGTTATCCAGAGCTCATGACTTCTTGGGAGCTTCCAGCTGTGACTGTCTGGGTCCCTCCCCCTACCATGCCACTGGGCTGCTGCGCACAGCACTGATGCCCTGCTCTGGCACCACCTCTGGCTGGCTTTTCTTCAATACTGGACTGTAAGCTTCTTGCAGGGCAGGCAGGATGGAGTTGGCCTAGGGTCTCTGCTCTGTGTTGTATCTGCTCTGCTTTTCCTCTGCTTTACCCATTGCCTCAGAAACCTGACTTCTATTGGCTGAGATTATCTCTAAGAGATCATCTCTGCTTTATTTTCAGCTGTGGCCAAGAGGGAAGGGCCTTCACTGCCAGAGCTAGAGAGGAGAGTGACAGAAGCCTCACTGGGCCATGCTTTGCTCAGGTCCTGCCTTTCAGGTCATTTGGGGCTTGAAGCGGAAGATTGTAGCTTCTCCCTGGGAGACACATCATCCCCTTCAAGCATAGTGGTTTGAACTGATGCAGTATTTCCAGACTCAAAGTACTATGCTGACATTCTTTGGCCTTCTACCATTCAACCAACTCTGCTCATTGTCTAATCTGTATGTGACATCTACTAGGAGCCAATGAGAGGAGACATACATCAAAAATTGTTTACTGGAACTTAAAAAACAACTCAGTTGGTAAAAGGCTTATCTTTAAACCATGAAGATCTGAGTTCAAGTCTCAGATACTACACAAAAAGGCAGAGAGATGGGGTGAGGGAGGGAGGGAGGAGGAGGAAGAGGAAGAACATGAACAAGAACAAGAACAAGAACAAGAAGAACAAAGGGAGAGGGAGATGGGGAAGGGAAGAGAAGAAAAGAGAGGAGATTAGAGGAGAGCCAGGCACATGCTTATAACCTCAGCGCTAAGAGAATGGAAGGCAGGCAGAGCTCTGGGGTTCCCTGGTGAGCCAGCCTCATCTACTTAGTAAGCACCAGGCCAAGGGAGAGAATCTTGAGCAAAAGGTGGGCTAGCACTTGAGAGACAACGGCTGAGCTCGTCCTCTGGCACGAATGTATGCTCACTTTCACTTGTGTGCCCCCACAAGCATTTGTACACACATAAACACATGTGAATGTGGACACACATACTCACAAATTCATCTGTTTATCTACATTGCATCCTGCATGATACCTGTTGGTGATAAGCGAAAGTTTTGAATTGAGACAATCAGTAGGGGAAGTTCTGAAAGAGTGGGGGACTGAAGAGCTGAGAGAGCATAAATGCCCATTTCAAAGTCCAGTGAAGGTGGCTCCAGCTTGATGACAGGATTTCCCATATCTGAGAGGGTAGGTAAGTATAGGCTGGAATTGTGGCGCCCCAGGACATGAGCCCTATTTAAATGATACTTCCTCTACTCAGCGTCAACCCCTTAATGCTTTACGAAAATGTGGCTTTCCAAGAAATCAGAAATCAAGGTTTTGATGTGAGATTCTGAGTTGTAAAGATCATCAGCATTCAGTTTTGAAGTACTTCATCATGGCGGGGGGAATATATAGCTTCCGGTTTGTAAGCTCTCCACGGCCAGCAGGGACCTGTTGGGTACCATGAAGGCGGGGGGGGGGGGGTTTGATATGATTGGATGTTGCACGGTGCACTGAAAAAGATACTTCTAGCAAGTGGGGCACAGAGTAGGCAGGCCCTTTGATCTCTAGCTCCACAGAAGCTCAGATGCGCTGGGAGGCTGCTAGGCTGAGAAGGGTAATCTTCGTTCTCCATGGTGTGCTTTTTTTTTTTTTCCTTTCCTTTCCTTAAATCAGGCTGTAGTTCTAAAAATAGTGTTCTGGTTTGGTGGATTTCTCTGCTTTAGTCAGGTTCCCAGCCACTTTCTCTATTTCTGCTTCGAGAGAGGAGTCCTGAGTTCTTTTGGGTTTTATCAAATTATATACTGTGCAAAGGCATCCATTTCACGAACAGATGGATTTAATGTGCATGAAAATACATGCCTTTTAAAGAAACTAAATTGGTAGTTCCACGTCTTCCCCCTTTTATTAAAGACAGAGTTCCAGGAGAGCCCTCTGCTATAAAGCCAGACTTCATAGACATCAGCAAAATGAGGCGTATTCAGTGGGAATCCGACAGAGCATCAGAGGAAGCTTAGTACCACAGACCCTGCAGGGTTCAAACGGAGACCCCAAAGGCACCAGCCCCCCGTCCCAGTTTAAAAATAGAGTACAGGATGGGCTTTGAGAACCGCTAAGTCCTAAGAGTTGGAGGCTTCCTTGAAAGGAAATGAGGATGGCTTTCTCTGATGACAGCAGAAGTAGCACCAAGCCTGTAGGGACTAGTGAAGTAGGCAGGTGCCAGCCACAGAGCGCTGGACAGGAAGTTAGAAGACACGGGGCTTTTTATTACTAACCTGTCCTGCCACTTCAGACTCTCCTATTTCTCACAGGGAATGTCGAGGCAGCTGATGACCTCATGAGATTTTTTTGTTGTTGTTTGAAAAGAAACAGTTCTATAATGAAAGAAATCACGGTTTTTCTTTCATAATTGTATTTATGTATGTGTCTCTTTGTTTAATATGGCTATGGAAACTATAGTATATTTTCACTGTGAAATTTCATTTAGTATACTACCGACATGAATGCTCTCTTTGGCTCTCTTTTACCCCAGTCCAAGAAGTGACTAATAATGATGTGGTGTGTATATGTCTTTGAAAGTTTCTTTTTTTTTAAATAAAATATCATGTGGATATAGGCTATAGGCATAAATGGTAATCTCTCTGTCTCTGCCTGCCTGTCTGTCTGTCTTGGGTGTGCATATGGACTTGTGTGTGTGGGTGCATGTACCTGAGCATTCAAGTGGAGTCCAGAGGACACTTTGGATGTCTTCCTTTACTGTTCTCTCCCTCGCTTTTTTATTTAGTGCTAGATACTTACTATGTAGCTCTGACTGGCCCAGAACTCATTATATAGAGCAGGCTGGACTCGAACTCACAGAGATCTGTGTGCCTCTGCCTCTAAAAGCCTGGTATCCCTATTACTTTTTGGGGGTCAGGGTCTTTTATTGAGCCAGAAGCTCTGCTAAACTAGCTGGCCAAAGGCTTCTGGGATTCTCCTGTCTCTGCAGCCTGATGCTAGAGCTGCAGCTATTGGCAGCCATGCCTGGCTTTTACAAGGATGCTGGGGCTTTGAACCCAGTTCCTCTTATGTTCACAGCAAGTACTTTGTCCCATCAAGCGATCTTCCCAGCCCCTATCCCTTATGGTGGTATACATGTGTATAATACACACACATACATGTGCACACACATTTCACAAATAAAATCGCACTGTTTCTGATTGTGTACGGTTTTCTTGTTTTACTGAATAAAGCACTTCTTACCAGGGTATGGAATGGGCTGTGTTCTTTCAGAAAGCTTCCTAAATGCTGTGTCTGACAGACACTGTGGTCCTTCTCCCTGTTCCCTACGAATGGGATATAAGATGACTTCAGTAGTGCATTATTACGAGAAAAGACAGTTTTAGTCACTGAAACTGTCTCCCTGGCGTGGGTAGGGGGAACCAAACCTGCTTGATCAAAGAGAATGCATCTTTAAATTTTTTTATAGATACTTTCAAATTGCCCTCCAGAGAGTCTACTGATTTTTTTTTCCCCACAAGCAACACCTTTCCCTTTTCCCTCCCTGACATGGGACATTATTTATTCTTGTTTTTTTTTTCTTTGCCAATATGATGAGTAAAAAATGGTTTTAGTGACTCCCAGAGGACCGCCCATGCTGAGCAACTTTTCCTATCTTTATTTGTTTCTGATGAGGACAGCCTCACTCGGCATAAGGGAAGCTAAGTAAAAATCATAGCTGTAATGTAAAGACATAACTCCTCCAGACGAGAGGAGGGGGATAATGGCTCAAGTTCTGCTCTCTGTACTAGTGAGCTTGGTGACCCTGTCGCCATCATTTTCTAGTCCTCAATGAGCTCCTCTGTGATAAGAAGTGTACTGTTATGAACTAAATATTTTGTCTATCAAGATGTCAAAGCCCTAACCCCTCCTCCAGTTCTCACAGTGATAATAATTGGAACTGGGGCCTTTGAGGGGGAACTATCTGTGATCCAGGAAAAAGACAACCACTTAAAGCTGAACGAGCCCTCACCTTGATCTTAGACCCCCCAGCTTAGAACTTCAAGGGATCATTTGCTGTTGTTTGACTCACTCCCTCTGTGGTATACACACACACACACACACACACACACACACACACACACACACACACACAGAAACACCATACCATCCCTCAAGGATTGCTAAGATAATTCATTATGAATATGCTTGCAAAGGTCTTTGTTCCACTGGGTCGTCCTCTTTAGAGAGGTGGAAGGCTCAGTGCTAAGAGGTGAGACCCAGGAAAGTCAGTGGTGTAGCTGAAGGTCAGGAGATCTTAAGGAAAGTCGGGTAGAGAGAGGGCATGCCTTTATTCACCCTTTGTTTTGCTCTACTGTTTGGGATCCAATAGATTAGAAGAGATCTGAGGGCCACCTGCTTTATGAGTCTCCCAACTCACACATTCTTCTTCACAAACTCTTCCAAACACATACCAAATAGCTCTTAACCAGATTCCTAGGCCTCTGATGACCAGTCAGTCAAGCTTTAAAATAACTGTCACTTAAGAGTCAGAAAGCGGGGGGTCGGGGGGGGGAGAGTGGTACCGGGATGGGAGGAGGGAGGGGCTTATGGGGGGGATACAAAATGAATAAAGTGTAATTAATAAAAGTTAAATAAAAAATTAAAAAAAGAAAACACTCATAAAAAACAAAACAAACAAGCAAAAAAACTAAAAAAAAAAAAAAAAAAGAGTCTAGAAGAATGCCTGAGCTTTTATTGCTTTCTAACTTACTGTATTGGAGAAGAAGCAGTTCTAATCCCAACCCCATCCCAGCCCTTTCCCATTTAGTGTGTGTTTGATACTCAGTGATTACATAACTGATAAAGAGGTCCATTTCCTGGCTAGGAAGAAACTATGAACAGCTCAGGCATCGGAATCACTCAGCTTGAGAAAGTTCTAGGCTTGTATAGTTTGGCTTAGACAGACACCCCAACCTTTTTGCTTTTACTTTTGGTCTCTTCACTAAGTTATATGACAACTGTTTAGGGCCATTTACTCACTTCAAATATTTGTGGATCACAGCAGCTTTGCACCTGCGTTGTGTCGGTGACTTGGTCCACAAAGACAGACAAAACGCTGTCCTGGACTGGGTGCTGTTGCTTCGTAATCTTGTCGCTTTTCTTCCTGGCTCACTTGTGAAGAGGATCTGGAAGCCCCCTTTTAAAGGCAACACACACATGTAGTTCCTGTTGGTTCCTGGGCTTATTTGTCTTCCCTGTGCTCCCCTTCCCTCTCAACTTCTTTTGGACTTTCTTAATTGCCCTGCATCTTTGTGCCTCTTCAGGTAGGGGCATTATCTTATTCATTTTCCATTAAGTCATCTATCTATCTATCTATCTATCTATCTATCTATCTATCTATCTATCTAATCATTTTTTGTGGTGAATATGCAAGAGTGTGTGTGTAAGTGTGTGGACCATAGGAGGCGTTTGCCTAGCCTGTTCTATCACCCTGGGTCTTATTCCATTGAGGCAGGGTCTCTCACTGAGCCTTGAGCAAGACTGGAGGTCAGCAAGCCCCAGCAATCCTGTCTCCATCTGCTATAACACTGGGCTTTTCAGGCATGCATGACTGATCTTAGCTTTTATTTTTTTAATACATTTTTATTTTTTAATTAATTAATTTTTTAATTAATTACAGTTTATTCACTTTGTATCCCAACTGTAGCCCTCTCCCTCATCCCCTCTCAATCTTATCCTCCCTCTCTCTTCTCCGCTCATGCCCCTCCACCAGTCCACTGATAGGGGAGGTCCTCCTTCCCTTTCATATGACCCCATACTTGAGCAGCAAGTCCTCTTACTCATGGAACCATCTCTCCAGTCCTAAAATTTATTTTATTTTTATTCTATAGTTTTGCTTTTGAGATGGCATATCGTTCTATGGCCCTGGCTAGCCTGGAACTCACTGTGTAGACCAGGTTGGCTTCCAAATCACAGAGATTCACCTGCGTCTGCCTCCTGAGTGCTAGTATTAAAGGTGTATGACATCATATCTGGCCTAATTTTGTATCTTTATGAGGCACAGTTTGATATTTTGGTACATGTATGCCTCAAATGTTTCTCATTTCTTTGTGATTGGAGCATTCAACCTCTAGCTAATTTGAAACATTCAATACATTCAAACACTCAATATGGTGTTAACCATATCACCTAATGGTCACTTCAGAACCACTGAAAGCACCTCAATCAACCATCCCTATGCTCCTACCTTCTTCATTTCTGCAATCTCCGGAGGGCTAAGCTCCATGCAGGTTAGTCAGGAGGGCCTTAGCTGAATCCTGCTAACACAGGAACTGATGTTCCCATGGAGCTGCCCCTGGGGAGTTCCCTCTGAATGAAAACAAACAAGACATACAGCAGTGTCTCCAGGCAGCTCCAACACCGTGGTCTCATACAAAACCGTCTGGAAAGCTTACTGCACCTTCAGTGCTAGGGCTAAACCCCAGAGCATCCTTGATTTATAAGGCTGGCCAGCTTATTCTACTGTGCAGCCACCTTTGAAAATGGCTATGAGCCAGGTATGGGGGTACAGGCTATTGAGCTACTCAGACGGCTGAAGCAGGAGGATCTGTACCAGGTCTGCCCGAGCCACATACAGAGTGAGTTTGAGGCTAGCTTAGATAACTCAAGTGAGACTCTCAAAATAAGAATTTTATAAATGTCTCGGTCTACAGCTCAGTGGTGCAGTACTTTGCTATCCTTAGGTCCTAGGGTCAATCCTCAACTCCACAAAACCAAAACCAAAACCTGCCTCAGAGGTTAACCTGGTTCTTCAACAAGCCGAGAGGTGTCAGCCCAAAAAGATTTTGCACAGTGGATACCAGGTAATCCTCTGACACCATAATGTTTCCAGAAAATAAAAACAAACAAACAAACAAACAAACAAACAAAAAAACCCCAATCTTTGTATTTTACAAGAAGCCAGCTTGGAAGAGTGAGGCTGACTTTACCAAAGCTCAGACACCATCTTAGAGAAACGAGGCCTGAAACCAAAGAAGAGCAATATTTGGTGAAACAAGGCTGTAAATTTTCCCTAGCAATCATGTAAACAAGGAGCCCAAGTCACAGAGTACAAGGCAACAAAGAAACAGCCACCTTTTAACAAACACAAGCCCCCAAAGCAGTGCTGTCAATCTATCTGTAGCTGAAGCAATTGGCTGGATGCCTTTTACTGATTACAGTGGGCAGAAAAGCCACCAGCCTGTTGCTGAGCCAGAAGGCAGGCAGAGAAGGGTGGGGAGGAGGAAGCTTGCTCCTAGTAAAATCTAACTTGGACTTCTCCAACGTGCCTGGACTCATTTAAAGAGGAGAGGCCAGTCCTTTTGGATCACTGAGATTATATTTTGCATCTGACGTTCAGAATATGTGTCTTGTGGCTAGTACATGAGTGGCTGATTTATTTATTTTTGTTGTTTTCTGAGACAGGCTTTTACTGTATAAGCCAGACAGACCTTGAATTCCTGACCTGCCTGACTCCAGTTCCAAGGTGCTGGGGTTGTAGGTTTAGGCCACCAGGCCAGGCCACACGTACCTATGTTGAAATTACATCTCGATACTCCTGTGATGCTATACCTTTGTCTCATAACTGAGAAAGGATGGACTTAAAGAAAATCAAATGGAGCAATGAACAAAAATAAGGAAGTCACACTAATGAGGAAGCTGATGTCGCCGCTGCCCATTGCAAGCACATTCTACTTTCGATTTAAAGCCAATGGGCAAAACACTCACAGGCATAAAATAAATATAAGTCAAAAAACCCAAATCAAAACCAAAAATCCCCGTGTCTTAGGACAGCCAGCACCTGGCCTCCTGTTCCTGACAAGGCTTCCTCAGTCAGAGAACTAAAACCCCTCATGTCTCACTGACCTCCCCTCCCCAACACACACACTTGGGCCTGCTGGTGACACTTCTGTGCACAACACAGAAAGGATAAGGAGACTCATATGCTTCCCTCATCTCTTCTCATCGCTGTCACATCTCCTTATTCCATCAGGCTTTCACTTCAAAGCCCACATTCCAAGACTGAACCAATGCTAGGTAACTTGGCACATACCTGTAATCCCAACACTTCGGAGGCAGAGGCAGAAGGATACCTGAGAGCTCTGAGAGACTACTAGTGAGACCCTGTCTCAAACAAAGAGACAAAAAAATAAACACTGAACCTAAAAAAGCTTGATCTAAGAATTTCAAGGTGATATTAATGAGTTGAGTGAAGACACAAAACCTTCTAGGCGCCCAATAACTTCACGGTGGCACATATATGAAGCCAACCCTGAGTGTAGTCACAGATTGCGATGGTATGGTTTTGTCAATGGATGCTTTTCAGTTACTAGTGTGAGAGTCACACCCAGCAGACCCATATTCCATTTCTGGGGCTGGGGCTCAGTTCTTAAGCTTAAACTTTTTAAAATGCTTGTTTGCAAAGCTGCTTGTTACAGAATTACTTATAATAGGCAAGTGAAAAGATAGAACCTAAAGATATAACAAAAAAGGGTAGAGAATGTGGTACAATAGTTATGTTCCCAGGAAAATCCTCAAGATTTCCCCATATATGTCCACAAGGAAAGTGTTCCTGCTTAAATGTTAAATGGAAAAACAAGAAGGTGTTTTGTTAATGTTGATCAGATGCCTTTATCATTTGGGAGTGTTGGGTTGCGGCACTTTTCTTTAGTCTTTATTTCAGTTACTGTTCATTCCAAACTTTACGTAGTGGATGCTTGTTCCTTCATTTTGCCACATGTGTTTGTTGCCATCTGGTATGGGTGAAGCAAAGACATCGTCAGGGGCTTCTGTGTAAGGATGCTGCAGCTCGTCTTGGGATATGTTGACCATTTCAAGTAGTTTGTAGCATGACTTTACCCCAAAAGAACACAGTTTCTGTTGGATGACTTGGTGAGGGATCCTGGAGGTGGGGTCAGGTGGATTTCAATAGGGCGGTGAGGCTATTTCTTCCTGCATTTTCACTGCTCTGTGCCAGGGCAGTGTTCAATGAAATGCTTCACAGCAACCCCTCTGCACTCAGAGTTAGATCTTATGCAAAGCCTGTGGGACTTAGACTCAGAAAACCATTTTTGAGGAGGAAGGAGAGGGTATGTTGTATTATGCAGTGTAAGCCTCAAAATTAAAGCTTGCAATCCTCCTGCCTCAATCTTTTGTGTGCTAAGATTATAGGCAAATATGAAGGCACACATTCAATGAACTACAGTTGGATCTCTTTCTATTTTAGGCCTTCCTTCCCTCCTTTTCTCACCTCCCCTTTTTCTTCCTTTTTCTTTTCTGGAGATTTATGAAACACTCTTAGTCATTTTTAAGTATATCGTTTGATAATGCTAAATAAATCAACATCATTGTGGAACAAATTCCTTAAAGCTTGTTTTCTTGTTTGTTTGAGACAGACCCTAACTAAGTAGCATAGGCTGACCTGGAACTCTTTGTAGTCCAGGCTTGCCTTAAATTCATGTATTCTCTTGCCTACGTCTCCTGGTTGCTGGGATTATAGGCATAAACTAACTGACTTTTCAACTTCCTATTCTTTCCCCTTAGCGTTGCACATGCTGAGCACGTGCTGATTCAGTCAGTTACTCTCCAAGGTTTAGCAGCTTTTTTGAGGTGTAGCTGACATAGGAAACTTATCTAATAACTACAGCTTGATGAATTTGGACACATACATACCCCAAACACAAAGATGATGATTTACCTGCTACCTGATGTTTTCCTGTACCCCCATCACTTGTGTGTTTGTAATAAAAGCACCTAACAGGAAGTTTAAGTGTGCATACATTATAGTCAGGGGAACTGTGCTGACCAGACAGAATCTTAAGTTTATGCATCTTGCATACCAAATATGACTGCTTCTATGGAAAACAATGCGGCGCTTTCTCAAAATATTGAAAATAGAATCTCTGTGTGCTTCAGCAGCTCCACTTCTGAGTATGTATCCAAATAAATTGAGATCAAGATCTTGAATAGATATCCACACTCCCAGATCCGCCACACAGTTACATGTAATGGCCAACGTATGGAACCAAATGAATAGACGACTACCTAAAAGGAAATATGGCAAATACCTATAAAGGAATATTTTTTGGTGTTAAGTAAAAAGGAAATGCTATCATCCATGACAGCGTGGGTGGATTCCTGGTCCCCAGTCTCTTAGACCTGGTCTAAGTGAGATAAAACAGCCAAAGGGAAAATACGAGGAGATCCCAGCCTGCCTCCCCTTCACACCTTCTCCCTGAGCCTCGGGTGCTGGGGCTGTGAAATGGGAACAGTCCTCCCTCTCTGGAACTGTGATTGTGAGCACTGAAGTGACTGGATGGTGGGTCTGGCCTAAGAGTGTAATCTGCAAAATGCGAGTAGCTGGCACCGTGGCAAAGTCTCAGGCCCCGTATTTCCCTGGAGAATTGGCTGGTCAAGGCCTGGCACTAGGGATGATGAATTCATCTCCAAACATTGTTCCCAGTAAAAAGCATTTTTTTTTCCCAAAACAGTCCATGATGTTTCCTCTCTTACCAACCACATAGTTTATTGTTTATCAGTTTTTTTTATGGTTCATGAGAAATTATCTTTTATGTTTTTAATGTCTTTCTTGAAAGTATAGGAAATACCTATCAAGGGTTTAGGGGAAAAAGAAACCTTCCTTTGAATTCTAGAAGTTGTCAAATATAAAGACCGGAATGAGACAAGGGCAACTTGGAAACACTTATTAAACATGATACTAAGGATGATCATGACATTCTGTTTGGTATTTGTAATTGGTCATTCCCACCTTCAGCGAGATCTGCTCAGGGCCTGGAGCTGGGATCAGGGATACAAAGACAAATGGTTTGATTCCTCTGCCTGCCCTTCTCTTCAACTCTTTGTCTCTGAGGTAGACCAGAAAATTGACATGTAGCATCCTCCAGAGTGAATTGTGAAGACTACAGATTGGGATGCCAATGCTAGCTGAGGAAGTTATAATGGTGCACAGCAAGCAAAGCACTGATCTTCCTGAACACTTAAGGACTTTTGTCCCTTCACTGTCCCTATCATGGCATAATGTAGATATGGGCCACCTCTACCCTTGGTCCAGTTACTGTTGGGCAGGGGATTTTTCTTTCATCCTGTTAGCACCTGGGCCTAAGGCATGCTCAAAAGTGACATAAAACCATTAGCACATTCTGATTCTAGATCTAGGTTACCATTTTTTTTTCTGAGACCAGCCTTGAAGAAATGCACCAATATGTATAGCTTTGTGTTTTAAACACATCTATTGATGCCTGACCAGGTTTTGCATGCCCATAATCAGAAAGCACAGGAAGGATGACTTCCAGGCCAACTTGGGCTATGTGGTGAGTTTAAGGTTAACCTGGGCTTCATAAAGTAAGACCTTGGAGAGAGACAGGAAAGGAGAAGAGAAAGATGGGGAGGGGAGGAGAGGAGAGGGAATGAGAAGGGAAGGGAAGAAAGGGGAGGGGAGGGAAGCAGAGGAGAGCAGAGCAGAGGAGAGAAAGATTGTAGAAGGGGAATAACTTTTTTGTCTACATGGAACAAAATCACCCACAAGTGCTATTTACAAAAACTAACTTCTGATCCAGAATTCAAGGACTAATTCAGAATGATCTCTAAGAGAGAGCCCAGTGATGTTTGGATCATGTCTCTAGTTATTCTTGGACATGTTACTACTACTTAAGAGTTGCTAGGACAAGGTAAAGAACTCATCTTGAAGTCAACAGTCTGGCTTCTACATTCTGAGAAAGTCCTTTTCCTTTCGTGAGCTCCATAAAGGAGCCTGGGAGCATGGTTGTGAGACTCAAACAAAATTATGCAGATGATGTCACCTCATAATAAATCCCCTTACCATGCTTTGTCATCCTTATTACTTTTCATTTTCTTTTCAAAGAGCTCTTAGCTGAATGGAAGGCCTTTTATAAACTTCTCAGGCTGTACATTTAATAGTCTGTAACTGCTGGACCTGGTTATGACTTTGGAGTTACCATCAACACAATCAGATTATACCAAATGAAACTTTGTCTTGGAAGTACAGGAATAAAGACTACAACAGAGTTAATGATAAATGTAGTCTAGGAAGACAGAGGTAAACAAGCAATTTTAATGCAATTTAAAAATAATAATGATAATGGTCATAAAATATTTAAATTAACAATTATTATAATTAGCATTTTTTCAGCACTATGATATGCCTTGAGTGTTTATATTTTCTCATTTAGGCCTCATTATTACCCCATAAGATGGCCATTATTATTTGCATTTGACAGATAATGAAATTGTGGACTAGAGCGAGAATGGCCTGCTTAGGGGCAGACAGTCATCAGTGACATAGCTTAGATTCAAATCCAAGTCTGTCAGATTCCAAAGGTCTCATCTTTCTGCTGCTCTGCAGCACTGTCAGCAAACTGGAGGATGTATAGCTGCAACCGTCAGGCTCCCTAAACCCGAGGTCATGAAGTAGACAGTGGCCACAACACAGTAACTAAACTCTTGGCAACAATCTACACTGAGAAGCTGGTCTTACACCAGGTTATGAAGTGTGTGTGTGTGTGTGTGTGTGTGTGTGTGTGTGTGTGTGAATATCTATTAATAGAAGAGTATTCATCATTACTGTAAAAGGTATTTTTATATTTTTCTCCCTTTCATTCCCCCTCTCTCTCTCTCTCTCTCTATTTTATTATTTTGTGAGAGCATAGTCCATGTGTGGAATTCAGAGGACAACTTGTAAAAACCAGTCCACTCCTTCTACCTTGTAGGTTGTGGGGATCACACTTGGGTCACCAGGCTTTGAGGCAAGGGTCTTTACCCACTGGACCATCTTGCCAGCTTTTTTTTTCTTTCATTGTTTTATAGAGACAGAGTCTTACTGTATAGTCCTCACTGGTAAGAACTTGCTATGTAGACCAGGCTGATCGCTTCTACCCTCCCTCTCTATCCCCCTTTCTTTCTTTTTTCTTCTTTTCTCTGTCCCCTTTTCCTTTCTTCTTTCCTTCCTTTTAAATAAGGTCTTGTATCTTGGGATGACTTGAATTCACTTGCAGCTGAGGATGACCTTGAACTCTTGCCTCCTCCTGAGTGTTGGAGTTACAGGAGTGGGTTTCCATGTCTGTTTTATGTTCTATTGGGGTTGGAACCAAGCCTCTGTGCATGCTGAGCAAACACTGTATCAACTGAGCTATACTCTCAGCCTGGGTTTTTGTCAAACCAGACTGTGTTGACCCTAACTATTTTATTACATGATATTGGGTACAGACATGCAGAACATTGAAGGGACATTAAGGGAGATAGAGACTAAGCCTGTGTTTTGTAATTTTACTTGAGTACAGAAGCAATTAAAGAAAGGTTTTGTTGTCAGCCATGAGTGAGAAAAAGTGTCTTACAACTCAGGTGACTGAACTACCAATTTCTGTTAAAGGCCTGTCATTCTCCGGCTGTTGTGGTACACATATGTAATGCTAGCATTTGAGAGGCTGAAATAAGGCTACCTGGAGTTATATAGTAAGACTGTGTCCTCTCAACACATCCTTCCCCCAAAGATTGCCAGCCATTCTCTTAGCAGCAAGAGCAGTTATCTCGCTGCCATTATCTCTAGAACGTTGTCCTCGGAGCAAGTCCAGCCCTGTCAGCTTTCCTGCCCTCTTACCTGATGCTATGGGGTGACTCAGTCAGGAGGCCCTTTCCAGGTAATGACGCCATGTGCTTGAAACTGGTGCTTTGGACTTTGGAGGGGACATGGCCTAGACAAAGAGGAGAGGGCT
Organism: Meriones unguiculatus; assembly: GCF_030254825.1. NCBI lineage: Eukaryota > Metazoa > Chordata > Mammalia > Rodentia > Muridae > Meriones > Meriones unguiculatus. Next base: position 45,922,846 of record NC_083351.1, read on the forward strand.
TCTGAGGACCAGGAAGTGGTACAGTGTTGTCAGGTGAAGGTGCCATGAAAGTTCCATGGCACACTTGTGGAGGTCATAGGACTGCTGGTAGGAATTGGTGTTCTCTTTTCTCCATTTGGGCACCAGGATTGAACTCAGGCCTTTAGGCCTGGCACCAAGCACCCTTATTCACTGAACCATCTTGCTGGCCCTTAGCTTACCTTTGAGACAGAATCTTGCTATGTAGCCGAGGTTAGCCTTGAACTCATGAACTTCCTAGCTCCACCTCCAAAATCTGGCAGTAAAGGTGTGTGCTGTCACACCCAGAGTTAATATTTGATCTTAAGACACTCAGTGAAATGCCATCTTCCCTGAAGTAGAAGAGAGCACAGAATAAGGACCACATTTCCTTACCTCCACTCTTCCTCGGGCCATCCTCAAAGGGAAGACGATCAAAGCATTCACTAAGCAGTTTACTGAAGCCAGTTATCATTGTTAAATAAACAAGACATGCAACAGGGGAGGTTTCTTTGTTCTGGTTACCTGTGTGACAGTCTATACCACCCACTTTTGGTACATAAGAAAACCATTCTTTCCCTAAGCAGTTGGCCTTTCCTCTAACCTGACAGCACCAGTCATTTACACCTATCTTGATAAGAGTTGCCGACTTTGCCTTTGACTCTGAGACACATAACACTTCATCTGTGCTCCAGCTTTCTCCTTATGCAGTGTGGGGAAGGCGCTTTTCTCTCCTTCCTGCACCATCTCTTTGGTTGTTTTTTCTTGTATTGTAGGATTGGTTTTTATTTTCTTCATGAAAGTATCTCCAAGTTCTTGTTGGGATGGAGATAAAGTACATGTCTCTAAGAGGCCATATTAATTGTGTAGAAATGAAAATGAGGGAACTGAGTGAATCTCCTCCTCTCTCGATAAGTCCGCAAGTATGTGAGTAATTTTACGTGAAAGACAGGAGCGGATGAGTCATTTTGGGAGAAGACCATCCTCTGGAAACAGAAAGTGTCCACACTAAATTGATGAAGTCTGGAAGATCAAATGTAATGTGGGGGCTGAGATAGGGTTCAGTGGGGGCTGAGATACATACCCAGCCAGCATGTATAATGCCCAGGCTTCACCCGCCAGTGCCACAGGGGTAAAGAAACAGTAATTCTGGAAAGAATGATGTGGAAGTCATCAACCCAGCTGTCAAAGCCGTCAGAGGAACAGTTCATTAAGAGAAGCCACTTATCCTCAGACAGCAGCAAAAAGAAAAGGCACATGGCACTTGACGAGGTCCAAATTATCCCATGGCGAATGGTATACATATGTATGCCACTCATTCACTCGCACAGCTCAGAGTAAACCGTGTAACACACCCTTACTCCTAATATTAAATCATTTGAATGGCCATGAAATGTCAGACTCAACTCAGCACTGTAATTACGTTCCGTGATATATACTTTCTCTGGATATATATACTTTTTCCAATTGGATGTACAGATCATGTATTTGTGGTTTATAAGTGAGAACGCTGTATATTTAGAGAAGAAATATTCCTCCAATAAACTTAAAAATGCATTGCTGATGGGAAAATTCTGATTGCTTCGCTGTTGATCTGTTCGCTGTCTGGCACATGGCAAGATGAAATTAATTCATATTGTGAAATACTATGATTCACACTCTTATTTTAGCAAAATGCTTTAAAACTTGAAATTAGAGATAGCTTAGTGTATATCAAATAAAATGTCACCAATTTCAAATATCACAAAGAACCATAGATTTTATTATTAAGGCCTCTAAACATTTTATGTGAAAAAAAAAAAGATTTTTAAAGTGCCCTTTATTCCAGCCCTTACCCTTCTTAATTGATTGACCATAAAGAAAAAATAGAAGTATGTGAACCTCAAGTGCTTGTGCTCTGGAAAAACAAACAAACAAACATAGAGAATAATGAAAATCTAATTTAATAAGAAACAAAAACAATGAAAATAGTGAAGACAGGTCAAAATGTCACAGAAAATTAACAATTGGCTGCCAGTGTGGCCGCTTAGGTCTTGTATTCTTATTGTACATTCTTATTGAATAAACACTCTTTTAACTTCATTAGCAAAGGGGTCATACAAGATGGCCTTTTCCTGGATTCCGTCTCTTCACAACCATCTTGGAGGTCTCTGACCTTGTGCTAGAGTCCTCCATCTTGAAACCAGTCATCTCTTCACATGGCACACTCACTCCACTGTTTTTACTTCAGCGGAATAGGAAGACTAGCTCTAAGAGAGTTAACGTGCAATGGAAATTGTATCCAGTTTTTATTTTTAAAACTTACTTTATGTGTGTGGTATTTTGCCTACATGTCTGTCTGTCCATCACATGCATGCTTGGGCATTATTTTAAGTTATTTTATGTTTTTGTGTGTTTTGTCTACATTTATGTCTGTCTACCTCACATAGGCTTGGGTGTTGGGGTAAGTGCTGATTAGATTTTTGTCACTCCACAGAACTGAGACACCCAAGGAGGATGCCTTACTTGAGGAATTGCTTCTATCAGATTGGCTTATGGGCATGTCTGTGGAGGAATGTTCTTGACTGAAGGTTGCTGAATGAGGGCCTAGCCTAGTGTGAATGGTGCCAAGCCTAGGGGAGTTTTCCTGAGTGTATAGGAGAGCAAGTTAGTAAGCCCTGAGGAGTAAGCTAGCAAACGGTACTCCTCCAAAGTCTTTGCTTCAGTTCCTGCCTGCAGGGTTCCTTCTTTGAGCTCCCACCCTAGCTTCTTTCTAAGATGGATTATAACTTGCAAGACAAAACAAACCCCTTCCTCCCTAAAGTTGGTTTTATGAGTGTTTTACCACAGTAACTGACAAGCTTCAATAGGGCTGGTAAATTTTTATAGCTTTCCTTAGAGTTGGGTTAGGGCTTCTGTGGTGATTTGAAGGAGAATGGAGCCTATAGACTCTATTTGAATACTTGGTCCACAATTGGTAGAACTGCTTGAGAAGGATTAGGAGGTATGGTGTTGCTGGAAGAGGTGTGTCACTGGGGGTGGACTTTGAGGTTTCAAAAAGCCCATACCATTCCCAGTTACATTACTCTGCCTCATGGTTGTGGTTCAGACACTGCTCCAGTGCCTGCTGCCATGCTCTCCACCATAATGCTCATTGATGCTAATCCTCTGCAATAGTGAGCCCAGAATTAAATGTTTCATCAATTTCTTTGGTCATGATGTTTTATCACAGGAACAGAAAAGTAACTAAGACAGCTTATGAATGAGTTCTTGCCAATAAAACCGAGGCAGAAATGATGTCCACTATTGTGTGCCACACTGCAATATGATGTCACCCATCACTCACAAATCCCATTAAAAGAAGATGATTCCATGGTTTTAGGTGGAGCCAGGGAACCTACATTTTGTTGGCATCTCAGATGATGTCAATGATATATGTTTCATGAATAATGCTTCAAGTCATCAGAATGGCCCTAAAATGTCCTGTGCAGACTTCTGTGATTTAGCAGCCTTATCTGCACAACCATAGGCAAATCACAGGAGACAGCAGAGCTCTTGCATGGATGCAAGACAACTAGATCAGCTCTCCTTGGGGAACTGCTGAGAGACTATGAAAACAGCAATGCAAATTCCCTCTTGCATTAAATCAAGTCTGTTAGGGTATGCTTACTACTAAGCTGTGGCTTGTCCTCACTCTCCCATTTTCAACTGCCATTTCTGAGTCCTTCCTTATCTTAGGACTTCACACCAACTTCTTTTTAGAACCAGGTATAATGATAGCTGCTTGAGAAATCATAGATTAAGATTAGATTCTTTTTCTCAGTAACTAAGAGAGGAGATAAGAAACATTATATGATGTAAGGGTGTGAAAACCTAGCACAGACATCAGAAACAACTTTCAGATGTGACTACTGACATTGGCCTTTCATGCTGGGCAGGTTTAGAATGTCTAATAATCAGGAGAAGGCAGGCCACTGCAGCAGAGTAAAGAAGTAGTCTTGATAGGAAAGTGCACAAGGAGATGGAAGACTTGTCCTGGTGGTCGGTTGTAGAGTGAAGGAGCATAATAATGGCATATACAGTAGAAACAAAATCGAGGTTGCATCACAGAAAACTTTAAAGGGCCTAATGGGCTTTGGTTTTATCCTGGGAAAGCAGGGAAACCTGGGCCGCACAACCCCAAGTTTTTGTAAGGAGCTAAGCCCCTGAACTTAGGTTCTCTTGTTTGTGAAGCAGGGACCTTACCCACTGAGCCACCTCAGCCCCAAGAGTACGGAACTCTCAATGGCTTTAAAGGGAAAGGAGACTCTCATTGGGCATGAGGTGGCTGCTGGGGAAGAAGGTCTGGATCTCTCCTTTTTAAAGGACTGTTATAATAGTCCAGGAAGAAGATGTGAGGCTTGGGGATGCTAAGCACAAAATGAAAGACAGGGAATTTCCTGACAGTGAGGAAGACGGAGTTGCAGTTTCCCAACCACCACACCTCCTTTTCAGAAAGGAGGAAGCTCCTTAGGTTGTGTCTTGACATGTCAGCAGTGTGTCTTGGTTACAGGTAGCCATAGCCAAGGCACATCAGCCGTGGAGACAGATCTCTGGCTTCTAATGCCCAAGCTCAGTGTGTTTTCCATTTGAGAACAATGCTGTTGCCAGGGTCGCAAGTGTCCTCTAAATTTGGCATAATTTACACCTTGCAACTTGGCCACCTTTGCAAAGCTTAATTTGAATAGTTTTGAGTCACCCATGTTGGGCAATTTACTGGAACTATGTTTCACCATAATCTGCCAATAGCGAGTCTGAGACACACTAAAAACCTAAACTGGCCACTTCAACCTGTTGCCACTTCTTTGGACCTATACCAGATGTGGGTGACAGAGACTAGGGAGAGTACTCCCAATCTTCCTAGGACTCCTTAATCCATAGCTGACCTAGACAGAAGGAGAAAGACTCAGCTGTCATCCTCTTGCTATCTTTTCTAGCACTCATGATGGGGGTCTGTATGAGAGGAGATGGAGTCTTGCGTAGGAACAACCATGGAAAGATACTTCAATGGCTTTTCAAGATCACAGTCTTAGAGGAGAGCTCTTCTACCTGTCGTAGGCAGAAGTTTCTGTAAACCTTGTGTCTGTTACTTTTTATTTTTAATATTTTAATATCAATTACAGTTTATTCACTTTGTCTCCCACCTGTAGCCCCTTCTCTTGTCCCCTCCCAATCCTACCTTCCCTCCCTCTTCTTCTCCTATGCCCCTCTCCCAGTCCACTTATAGGGGAGGTCCTCCTCCCCTTCCATCTGACCCTAGCCTATCAGGTCTCATCAGGAGTGGCTGCATTGTCTTCCTCTGTGGCCTGGTAAGGCTGCTCCCCCCTCAGGGGGAGGTGATCAAAGAGTAGGCCAATCAATTCATGTCAGAGACAGTCCCTGTTCCCATTACTAGGGAAGCCACTTGGACACTGAGCTTCCATGAGCTACAGCTCTGCAGGGGTTCTAGGTTATCTCCATGCATGGTCCTTGGTTGGAGTATCAGTCTCAGAAAAGACCCCTGTGCCCAGATTTCTTGGTTCTGTTGTTCTCCTTGTGGGGGCTGACGGTATGCATTAGAATGAATGACATAACAACCTAAAGCCATAGTTTCTCTAGTTCTATGTGAGGATGGGATGATCTGTCAGAACTGTCTGAAAGCTCTGTAAGAATGACAAAATCCTGCGCAGAGAGTGCTGTCTTACACACCAGCTGCCACCTCAATACTGGTATGCAAATGAGAGCACTGCTAGCTGCCCCAACCAAAGGATCTGAGGGCATCAGTGGCTCAGAAATAAAACTTTACTTCTTATTAATCAAGCCTTCTATGTGGGTGACCCTGGAACAGGAAGTCTTTATACAAGGAATCAGGACCTCAACTCCTCTTTCCTAAGGCTTTCTTTCTTACTTCGGAGGTGGCAGAGTTCCTGCCTTGTCCAAAGAGTGAGACATGTCACTTCTGGCCATTGGTGTGGAGTAATCAAATGGCCCCTATATGAAGCTGGGGATGCTGGGAAAAGAGGGCTACAATATGGTAATCGGTTCCTAGTGACAGTTCTAGTCTGAGAAATGGGTGAAGTCATTTCTGGGGAGCAAACACTGGCTCTGACAGAGGGGAGGAACTGCTGAGGTGGAAGTAAGCAAAAGGCAAAGGAGTCCAGGTTTACGTAGTGACAATATGTAAATGTATTTATGTCCTTTGAGTCTGTTCTAGATCTCAGTTTGGCAGGTCCTGCCCTGGTTGACACCTGGTTCTGGACAAACAAATATGTGGGCCCGGTGATTCAGACTTGTTTGGGTCTCAGAGACTATGTCCTTGAACCCTTTACTCAATAAACATTTCCCTCCTGCAAGGAGGTGAGAGGTCATCTGTCTGCCCACTTTGACACCTTCACCCAGTGACCTTTGGGGCTTCAGACACCTTCCCGGTAACTTGGAGTGAGCTCCGTACAAACTGTCCTTGGATTTGACTGTGACTGACTCATCAAAGCTCTGAGTGTGAGAAAGCACAGACCAACAGCACGGGGACGGTGCCATCTAGACCTGTGTCCTGTAAACAGGCTGTGTGATCCACACCAAAGGTTGGAATGGGAGACCTGACGGTGAGTACCCAGAGCTTCAGACATTGGACTGCTACTCTCAAAGGCAGAGCCAGCCCACTCCCTGTGCATGATGGGGAGGTGGGGTGTGGGGAAACTATGGCTTTGAAGCAGGCAAAACTGGTCCTGGCAATTCAATTAAGGTTTGTGAGCCTAGATAAAAATTGGTTATCCTTTCTAAGTCTCAGTTTCCCCAACCTGCAAAATTGGCATAATATTATGGATTCACAATGCTTTATGAATTCATGAGTCAATTTATCCTGGCTCCTGGTGCAGTGCTGGTACACACAAACACGACGAATATTTTCCCCTATTTCATCTGTGTGGAGTAAAGGAAGCTGTTACTCTTTCAGTTAATGAACATGAACAATACCAATGACAACCCTGTTTCAAGTTCCTCTTATGAGCCACATAGTTCTTGCAACAACTTTAATACTGACAGTACGATCACTATTTTAGAGATACAGTCACTGAGAGTATACCAGAGACCCTGAGTGACATTTAGTACTGACCTGTTACTGAGGAGAGAGAGAAAACAGAAGGAGTGAAAAGTAGCAGGTGCTCAGAGAGGTTGGTAAATATACCATCTAATAGGTCAGAGCTGAGGTCTCTAACCCCAGCTCAGCCTTGGGTACAACGGGAGATGCAACAGATGAGACTTTAATTTTAGAAAATGCTTGGGCTTCTCATTTCCTGTAACCGGGATTAGAAGCCGGTTCCTGGAAGCTGAAGCCTACCCATGCTTTTCAAGGTAGTTCTTCTTGCATCTTGGTGATACCACAGTTAACCTATGGTTAACTTTAACTGCAACACACATTTGTTTGTTGGTCTGTGGCCTCAGGATGGTCAGGCCCATTTGTCCAACTGTCTTCTCAAGGTGATTCTAGAATCACAAAATATTGAAAATGGAAGAATACCTTCTTGGAAGAAGGTGACCATTTGATGGGCATAGATTTAGATTTAGATTTAGGCAAAGAACCAGGCCTGGCATGTGAGTGTGTTCTCATGTGTTTCACTGGGAAACAGTTGTTATTTATAGTTGTTGAACATCTATCTTCCATTTGCCAGGCACCAGAAAGAAAGATAGCACATTTCCATCTATTATTCTTATGAAACTTTAGAAAACATCATCACTATTTTCACACGAGGAAACTGAGGCTCAGAGAGGCATGTCACTTCCAGCATCAAACAAACAGTGGTAGTAACAGAATTATGTTCATACCTTCTTTTCCAAATGTAGAATGGCAGTTCAATTCCAGTGTGTCTCCACAGTGCATGAGTTTGAAATCTAATCCTTAGCATAGCAGTGTTGGAAGATGGGACCTAATGAAAAGTACTTAGCTACAGAGGACTTATGAATAGGTTAAGAAGAAGAGTTATGGAAGAGTTTGAAGATGGGAGTTGAATCTCCTGCTCTCTTTTGAGTGTGTGTTTCTCTTCTGCTTTCTATCATGTGATGACTTGGCAAAAGACTCCTTCCCAGAAAAGGGACCCCTCATATTTGACTTTCTATCCAGAACTATAACAATAAATTATTTTCTTTAAATGTTACCAAAGCTTATGCTGTTGTAGAAACACAAATCAGACGTAGGTCGATGGGATTATGTGTGTGTGTGTGTGTGTGTGTGATCAAGCATTTCATATTTGGGAATAGAAATTGACATTCAAATCAAGAAAAATGTTCGTTAATGAGTCTTTGAAATGTGTTTCTTGGGCTGTCTCTTCTGAGGGGATTGTAGGGAAGATAGAGATTTGTCACATACATGGAGGAGATGGCCTTAATTATATTATACACCATGGATTAATCATTATTGCTAAAGCTGTAGAGCATTGACACTGGCTAAGATGGAGTCACACAACCAACCCTGCTATGAGGAAGATGGTGGTAGAGGTGGAAACTCATAGATCTGCTAGAATGACTCAGAATGGAGGCAATCAGTCCTCCAGAGGACAAGAGGATGCTGGTTAGACAAAACCTGATGGGAATCCATTCCCAAGAGCCTCAGAGAAAGAAATACTTGCTCCAGATTCTTTTTTCATTCCCCTTATGCATTAGGGCTAGTCTCAGGGAAGACGGTCACAAACCATGAAGGGGAACTCTGGAAGCACGAGAGCCTGAGTTCAGCCTTCCAGAATCTACCTGAAAAAGACAGAGATCACTGGGAAGCCAACCCAGCTTGCTTGTATAACCTTATCAGTGAGAGACCAGGGCTTAAAAGTAAGATAGATCCACTTGAGGAGTGGAAGTTGAGGCCATTGGCCTCCACATATATGCATACATCCATGCATCTAAATACACACACACACACACACACACACACACACACACACACACATCCATGTGCATGCATGAAATACATATACCTTCCAAGCAAAGTAAAATAATTTGCAGAGGTAAAGAGCTGCTGCCAGGGTTCACGAATCAGACCCACCAGCAAGAAATCCCTCTACTTTAAATCCACACTAAATTTCTTCTAAACTTTTCCAAAACATCGGCAATAGGCAAACACCTGAACCCAGCCCACTGTCAGGCAGGAGGTTTTCTTCTCCCCATGAGCTGGATCTTGCTTTGTAGACACTCCATACTCCAATGACTTGTAAATGGCTAGGAGAGCACCAACCAGGAATCTCCGAGTTTACTGTCCTCAGTCCTTGGTGGTGGGAGGAACCACAGTAGTCTCTCCCAGCTACTTCCTAGAAGTAACTTCATTGTCTTTAAAGATCCTTGTAGAACACCTGTTTTGTGTAACAGGCTGTACCGGGAGACAAGACGACACATGTAAGCCAGATGTGGACTGCCTTTCATCGCCTTGCTCTGCTTCCTTAAGGATTCTCAACTGTTTCTATCCTTCCCAATATGGAGGAGGCTTCTAGCGCCATTTTGACTCAAGAATCACAAAGGGAGATTGAGAAGAAAGCAGTGACAACATTCCTCTGCAATGTTTTTGTTTTTCAAGGTTAGTTCTGGGACACGTCCAGGTCATGGATTCTCTGCTTTTCTTTCTCCGGCGTTGCTGGTCCCACTTTCCTTCACATTAGTAGGCACCCCCACTCCCACATGACCAGCACTATCTCTCAGGAAGTAGAACAATTCATTTCTGCCTTAGCTTTTTACCTGCAATCTTCTATGTGCACATGGAACCATGGTTCTTGGAAAACTAAGGGAATCTCTAGGTCCACCATGGCAGTGTGGTATAGCTGCTAGTTAGCAGACTCTAAGCACCCAACGACCATGACCTTAGTTTTCAAATGTGAACTAAGAGCTGCTGTTTTTTTTTTATTTTAATTTTTATTTTTTATTTAACTTTTATTAATTACACTTTATTCACTTTGTATCCCCCCATAAGCCCCTCCCTCCTCCCCTCCCAGACCCACCCTCCCCCCTTTCTGCATGCATGCCCCTCCCCAAGTCCACTGATAGGGGAGGTCCTCCTCTCCTTTTTTCTTTTTTTCTTTTTTCTTTTTTCAATGCAGTTTATTCAGGAACCTTGAACAATCATCTGACCCTGGGGAAAGCCAGCCCACAGCTTAAATAGCCTCTGGGTAGCCAACCCCAGCGTGCCACGTGGGCAATGCAGATAGGTCCACATACATGGAAGCAAGCCAGATCCTCAGCCTTAGCCAAATGTGGAATTGTTCATGACAGAGAGCACTCACCATCGGGAAGGTGGAAGGCAGAAACCAGCTCCATCTTAGAGCTTCTGTTTTGTATGCAGGGTTAGAATGAAATTTCTCCAAAGCTCCTGGTGTTGAGGTTTATACCTATAATTAATTCTAGCACTTGACTGAAGCAGGAGGATGGAAACTTTGAGGGCCAGCCTGGAGAACACTGAAGAATTCCAGATCGTGCACTAGGTAAACAGAATTAGAATTTCTTCACTCTCTGTATGTAAGATTTTGCTGGACATGAATCCTTCCTCTCTTCTCTTCTCCTTCCCTGTTCTCCCCTCCATGTTTCTCTCTTCCTCTCCCCTTCCCCTTCCCCCTACTCTTTCCTCTTTCCACTACTCTTCATTTTTCCAGCCTCAGCTACTTAAGTGCTTGGATTTTTTGCTGTATGCTATCATGCCACCATTTTGTTTCTTTGTAAAACAGCCTTGAAACCATTGAAACATGTAACCAGACATTTAATCATTCTCAAAGGAGCAGCTGCCATATTTTGTTTTCACTAACCATCTTCAGTGACTCATATGCAATTAAATGTTTGAGCTATGAGAATTCTAGTGGAGAGAAATCAATCATTTCTTACTGTGATTGGAAGAAGAAAGAGTGAGGAAAAGCTACCTAGATGGATCCAAAAGAATGGGGAAACTTCCATCAGCTGGGGAGAGTGACTGATGCAAATCACCCGTTTCCACTCAAGGCTATTGCAAACAACCAGCAGTGGGTCACAGTAGAAGCAGATTCAAATACGAAATGTAATTGTCATTTGCATGGCAGCCCTTATATTGCATGTTCTTACCAGCAGCACAGGCCCTTTCCTTCTTCCCTAGGAGCAGTGACTATTCAAATATAGTCACTAATGCTTTTGGTCCCATGGTTACTCTACATCATGAAATATTGTAGGAATACTGACATTTAAATATCCAAATTCTCTCTCCAAGATAACATCTAACATTTGAAAGTGGCATAAACATGTGTTGACAACCTCACGCTTCATTGGGTGGTTTCAATACTAAAGCTTCCCTTTTCTCTGTAGCAAGTTTGCCAGCTCTCCCCTAAAGGTGCTGGAATGAAAGCACTAAACCGGGGGAAGTCAACAGTGATAACCATCAGTCAATACTGAGCTTAGTGGCTGACTGCCTTTCTCTCTTTAATGCTATTTGCTTAACCAACGCCAGCCAGTGAGAGTCCTTATTAAGAGCTGTTAGCACATGACAAAGCTGTTTATGCTGAGTTTGCTGAGGTGAGATGGTGCTCATGTTTGCTCCCCTGCTCTCGAGGCTCCTGTTGTAGAAGCCTATGACACAGGGTTGAAGTGGGAGCTTTTGATGAAGACACTGTACAGCTCTACAAATAAGCCAGTTGTTGAGAACAGAAAAACTAATGTTAAACCATGTCCATTAATGTTTGTTGGCTTGTAATGGATTTGCTTGGCTATAACCGCAAAGAGTACATAAGTATGCATGGAACCCACTCTCACACACTCTCATTGTGTCAAAATACACACTCAGGCTCAGGGTTCTTTCCTTAGTCCCAGCTCTGAGTTTGTAAAGTAGGTGTTTTCTTTCCTAGTAATGTGAGTGTGCAGAAGAAAGGAGATGTCAGAACTGTGGAACACAAATGAGTTATGGGTCCCTTATGCCAAACATATACATGTCATCTCAACAAATGATTGATTGATTGATTTTCTCTCTCTCTCTCTCTCTCTCTCTCTCTCTCTGTGTGTGTGTGTGTGTGTGTGTGTGTGTGTATGTTTGCACACCTGCCACAGCCTGCACATGGAGAGGTCATAAGATAACTTGTGGGAGTTGGTTCTCTTCTTCCACCATGTGAATCCAGGAGGTAAAACTAAGAGCACTGTGCTTGGAGACAAGTAGCATTACCCACTGGACTATTTCTATGGCTGCAACATGGACTTTTAAGATGAAGAATAGCTTCTCGGGAAGCTGGGTCCCTACAGAACTCTTGATCATGCTGCCTCCAAAGTCTAAAGACTTAGCCAGCTATTGCCCTGAGAACAGACTCCACCCCTATCCTGTGCCATTTAAAAACATTAAACCATTTTTTTTCTTGGTCTATCAGCTGTCTATGAGATCCTTCTGAACTGCCATTGGCCTCATTCTTGTGCACTGACATTAAAACGTTGTCTATGAGCCCTTGTGATATTGTAAGAATTAGTCAACAGGTTCCTACATGGTTTTGAAAGTTCTAGAATAGAAATTGGACAAAAGATAATGGCAATAAAGAGAGACACCATTTAGTGTTCGAGCCAGGGCCTTTGGAGAATGACAGGGTGTGTGTTGATTAATTATGCTTGGCCACAGGTGTGAATCAGGGCTAACTTGGGTGTGACCTCAGGTCTTCCCAGCAATACACAAAAGGTTAATATTTATTGTGCTGCTATCAGAAGCTAGGAATTTAACTCATGCTTGTATGCAGTCTTCTATCTAAACCTTACAATAATGGATAGGGAGGATTCCAGGCTTCCTTTTGTATAGAAGAAGAAGAAAGGAGGGTCTAGGCAGTGAGTCACTGAAAGCTACTCTTCTTCATGTAAGATCCGAATAGAGTTCTAGACAGAAGTCTTATTTCAAAGTGAATGCACACCAAACTACATGTGAGTTCTTCATCCTATAAATTGCTATTGTATTAACCCTCACCCCCAGCTGTGTTCTAAACAGATGTAGGTGCTGGCTAGGGGCCATCTGTACCTTCAAAGGCAAGAAGACCATGAGGCAAACTTCACAAAGAACTTCCATTCAGGGGCTGAGGAGAAGCTCAGTGGGAACGTGCCTGCTGCAGAAGTGTAAGGATCTGGGTTTTAATCTCTAGCACACACATAAAAGCTAGGCATGGCTGTTTATGCCAATAATCCCAGCCTAGGAGTTGGAGAGGTAGCAAAGACAGGAGAATCCTTGGGCTTGCTGGCTAGTCAGTCTAGCTGAAACAATGAGCATTCGGTTCAGTGAAGATGGAACTTGTCTCAAAAAAGAACATGAAGAGCAATTGAGGAAGACACCCGATGTTGTTGATCTCTGACCTTCACAAGCATGTGTGAGCATACCTCCAGGAAACATGTACATATGATACATGCAAACACACACTTCAGCCAGGCATGTGGCACATGCCTGTTATACTAATACTTAGAAGGCTAGGGCAGGGAGATTGTGAGCTCTCAGTCAACCTGATTAACACAGTAAGAATTTGTCTGTGCCCACCCCCTTCAAGATGAAGAATTTTACCTTTATGTGCAATGTGCTGGTCTATGGAATGAGTTTTATTTAATAAGGGGTTCCAAGGAGGCTGTGCCTTCTTGGAACAAACAAGGAAATGGGAAGAAAGGGAAGTGTAGAAAGAATAAAAGGAAGGGCGAAGAGGGAGGGAGAAAGGAAGGAAAAGGAAGGAAGTTAAGTAGGAAGGAAAGAACTCTTGTTTTGTATTGCTCTGGAACTAAAAAGCTGAGATTTTTTTTTTAAAGCAAATTCCCTGTCCAGTGTCACACAGTTCATCACAGCAGAATAATAACCCACTAACTCCAGACTTGAGATTTCCATTCCACATCCTTTTTGTGACACTTTGTTGTATGGCAGCCATACTAAAAGGACAGGTATCTGGTTGACACTGTTTTCATATCTTTCTTTCCTTTCACACTGGCTATGAATTGCTGGTTCTTGAGGAAGTTTTGCTTTAGAAGCAAGATGAAGCTGGTTTTCACATATGGAGCAGGAATTGGGTCATGCTTCCTTACTGTGGAAGAGAGTTTTAAAGTCAGATGTAGCATGCAGTATATTGTTTTTCTTCTAAATAAAAAAACAAATTTAGAGTTGTTGAGATACTTTCTCCCATCACTGTGGTCCTGTGAACTTGAAGAAAATCATACAACAGGTTCAGATAGGAAAGTGGAGAAAGCTACAGTAATTTCAATAAACCTGAATCAGAGATTGGATTAGAAAAAAAAAAAAGTTACAAAGTATGAAGGGAAGGCATTGCAAAGAAACATCCTCCCTCTTCACCGCCCGCAAAGACTTCCTAATGGCTGGCTAACCCAAGAAAGTGACGCTTTTAAGGGAGAGCTCAGTTGTGGCCTAGGTCTGTTAGGGTACAAGGACAAAAATCTCACAAACAAAAATTTGTGTTTCACAGGAACTGCTCATTTTACTCTGCTCCCATTTTTAAAGTACTTACAATTAAACGAATCTCAAAGAGCAGAAGAAAAATGCCCTGCCCAGTACTACACAATTCTCATCCCACTGCTGAAGAACCTAATCAGACGTCCACTCTGCAACAGCATTGGTCTCCTTCTTACAGCGGATTGGGGAATCTCTCACAAGACTGTCCTCGTGCTACTTCATTCATTCTTTATCACCCTGTGAAGTTCATGCTGTTATAAGAATTAAGGTGGGACAGGTGGCATGCTAAAGCATGAGATTATATGTGGAGGGAATTCACTTCTGTGTGTCCTTGGCACCAATCCACATTGAAATGTCTAAGCTGCATCTGGGAGTAGCAGTGTATACCCAACGGTTGCCCCAAAAGCCACTTACATGCTCTTTGACATCAGTGCTCTTGTAGGGTGGCCATCCAATTAGGTTTCTTTAGTAGTGTTGACCTAATTTTCAAGGATCCTCCCTTCTTTGTGTTGCAATCTGCCCTTTTACAACCATTTAGTTAAATCTCGGTTGTCTGCAAAGAGCAGAGAATCTTAATGGCAGTAGGTGGAATAATTAAAGGGTGGATTGGTTTCAATCAATGGAAAGAATGAGGTCAGAGCCTAGATCTGATGCAGCAACTTCTCAATGCCATGGGCAACGCTGGTCCTTTCATTTTCTGCCTGCCGTCTACAGGATGCCACTTTCTTCTAGATGAGGAGGTGGCTGCTGTGTCCCCGAAGATGCTGTGCTGGTACCTGTGGTGAATAAAAGGTGAAGGATGATGGCAAAGAGCTTTCTCCAGGATGACTTTGTTCCTGAAAGGATCTATCTCGTCTCATTGTCCAGCTGATGCTGCTATTTCAACAACTTAGGAGGTTCAGAAGGATATGCTGTCACTCCAAAGGGAGCTCTGTTCTCTTTGAAAACAAAGAAATAGCTACCAGAAGCGTCTGTCTGCACACATCTGTACCACAAAAAGGATGCCTGCCATCTCCATCCATCTAATCCGCTTGCATGTTTCTACTCGCCTGTCTTTCTCATTCTGAAAGGTTTTCACCTCCTCGTGGCATTATTCTTTATTTCTGTGACTTTAAACTCCAAGTCTCCAGGATCTTTTCTTCCTTAGCAGCTTTTCAGACATCTTTGTTATCCTAGTAAGCACAACTCTCTGTCCTCCTGCCTGCCCACCTTGCTTTAGAATCCCAGAGCTTGGACACACGTCTCATCTCCTCCAGTGCCATAGCAAGCAGTCTGCTCCCCAAAACGAAGGCGAGGGATTCTTTTTTTTTTTTTTTTTCAATGCAGTTTATTCAGGAACCTTGAACAATCATCTGACCCTGGGGAAAGCCAGCCCACAGCTTAAATAGCCTCTGGGTAGCCAACCCCAGAGTGCCATGTGGGCAATGCAGATAGGTCCACATACATGGAAGCAAGCCAGATCCTCAGCCTTAGCCAAATATGGAGTTGCTTGTGACAGAGAGCACTCACCATCAGGAAGGTGGAAGGCGGAAACCAGCTCCATCTTTAAGGTGCGGCATTACGCAGCTCTCTACAGTTCCCCCTTTTTGTTTTAGACTCATCAGGCAAGAGTAGAGGTCTGATCTCTGATATTAGAAATTGGGACTTTGTACCGATCAGCTGCTTCTCCAGTGGTTTCAGTGTGATGCTTTGTTAGGAGAGGCGCTGACAGAAGGGAAACTGATAAACTACCATTACCATACAAGATCTAGCTATATATTTTTGTCTTGTATGGTGACTATTGTAAGTAGCTTGATTGGGATAGTGCTATCCTGGCAAAATTATCAATTGCACACACACACATGTGTGCGTGCAGCAAAGTCTTTTTGCATTTAACCTTTCTTTTATCCCTATCACTGCCCTTTCTCTGTTATTACTGGTCTCATACTCACACAAAGTTGGCCTTGTTTCTGCGACCCACCTCAACATCCCTGGTGCTGGGATGACTGGCATGCAATACTATGCCCATCCACCTATACTGCACTTTTTCTCTCAATGGTGTCCTGATATCCATAATAAATGGCATCTGTACTCTACTTATTAATGGTTTTGGCTCAAGCTGGAACCTCCACACCTGTTTCCAAGGAAGATAGACAGGGGTATAAGCTTGTCACACTCAGGAAACTCTAGCTATCCAAGTTAGATTTGTTTTATTCCAACTAGCAGCTACAAATGTACTTAGTTCATTGAAGGTCTGAACTCTCTAGCACAGCTATTTCTTTCTGTCTATAACAGATCTCATCTTCATCCCAGGATGTATCTGAGAGTAAGCATATGCTCTAAGGTTGACTACAGACCTTTCTCAGATCTGCCTGCTATGCCAGCATTTGCTTTCACACATGCCACAAACATTCTCATGGTCACTTATTTCATTTCCTCTTTTACCATGGCTGTCCATCTTGTTGAAATTGCATGAGATAGCTGGTCCCTTTGTGTCTGACCTTTCTTTTGTCCATCTCACTGCCCTTTCTCTGTTTATGTTAGCATAGTCTCCCACATCATGTCTCCTAGTCTTCTATGGCATGGTCTGAAGAGGTGCTCAAGTCCAAATCACTGTATTCAGGATCAGTTCATAAAGGGAAAGGAATGTAGAAAGTCATTGTCAACCCACCCTGCCACCTCAAGTCACAGCAGTACCAAGCACCTCATCTCCCACCAAGACCAGACAAGGCAGCCCAGCTAGGGGAAAGGGATCCAAAGGCAGGCAACAGAGTCAGAGACAGCCCCTACTCCCATTGTTATGAGACCCACATGATAACCAAACTGCACATCTGCTACATATGGGTAGGCAATCCAGTTGCAGCCCATGCATGCTCTTTGGTTTGTGACTCAGTCTTTGTGCGCTCCCATGGGCCCAGGTTAATTTACTCCGTAGCTATTTTTGTGGGGGCTCCTCTTCTATGAGGAGAGGAAGGGGGATAAGAGTGGATGGAGGTGTGAGGGTGGGACTGGAAGGAAAGGAGGAAGATGTCTGGGATCAGGCTGGAAAGTGACTAAATAAAGAGAAAACAAGTCATTATTCAATAAAGTTTAACTTGTCATTTTTAAAATCTCTCATAAGGAAACAGATAGATAGATACAGCTCTGTTCCTGATAGAGCAAAGAGGGAACATGAACAAGGAAATGTCTTGTGTTCTCCATTTATAGTCAATGCGCCTCCAAAAGACTATGTCTGTTACAAGTACTTGCAGAATGACTTGGTGATGTCATGATTACAATGTTTAAGACACTATCTACTACCTAAAACCATGGAAACTGGAGCACACACACACACACACACACACACACACATATATATATATATATATGTAGCCTCATAGCACAATAGAACATGATTGCTCCCAAGGCCCCCCTTGGGAACACCTTTTTTTTTTCAAAAGTGGACCTGTTGTAGTTGAAAGCCCTTCACAATTTTTCTCAACAGAGATCTCATTGAGGCTGAAGTGCCTGACTTACAGATATGAAGAGAGACTAGATATGGACCTTCAAGTGCAGGCTGGAACTTGGAGAGAAAGTTTATCACATTAACATTGTTGTAAGTGGTGCAGAGTATGGCAAAAGAACAAGGCAGAGAAAAAGAAGGAGTTTCATTCTGTGTGGCAGCATGGCTAAACTGTTCCTCAGTTTCTCAATTTATGACTACCAATAAACTAAAGACAAATATATGCATATAAGATAGATTGACAGATGATAGATAGAATGTAGATAATGGATAGTAAATAGATAGATGTTTAGGCAATAGTTCTCAACCTGTGAGTTATGACTTCTTCTTTTGGGGGTGGTTCTAGTGACCCTTGCACAGTAGTCACCTATGACCATGAGAAATCATTACATTATGATTCATGATAGAAGCAAAATTCCAATTATGAAGTAGCAGCAAAAATAATTTTATGGTTTGGGGTCACCTCAACATGAGGAACTGTATTAAAGGGTTGCAGCATTAGGAAGGTTGAGAACCACCGTGCTACAGGATAGATGAATGATAGATAAATGATATATGGATGTTCCTCTGCTTGCAGTGGTATTTCTGTCCAATAAGCTAATAGTAAGTTGAAAATATTGTAAGTGGGAATTGCATTTAGCACTAGGCTGGTCTCTTCACATGTGTGCAGAATGCTTACATACATCTACAGTTGGTGCACATCACCTAGCACAAGGTCGATTTGGCAGTATATGGTTGACTAGCTCACAAATTGATTGGCTCTTTATGGGGATTGAGAAGTGGAATGCTAACCAAATTCTCATCATCAATGCATGGCTGAAAAGGCAGTGGGCTCAAAGAATGTGTAGGCTCCTATGCGATGGCTGGCTGGCAGCTGAGGCTCGGAACTGCAGCCTCCCTGCATCCCAGAGTGGAGTACTGTGTTGTTCTGGAAAAGGCTGAACTTCCACGGGTTCTTCTGAATGTGCGGTATGTATCAATTTTACAGCAGTGCAGAGTCGAAAGACATGTAAGTCATAAACCCATAACTTACAATAAATGGGAGGGGGAAAAGTAAAAGAGGGATGGACATGAAGAGATTTAAAAGAGGGAGGAAGGATGGACATGAAGAGACTTAATTTCTGGGAAAGTTCTCAGAAGATTTTGTAAGACAGTTTTGAAGATGAAGAATATTAAATCTGAAGATTTAGATGCAGGTCTTGACTTAACTCCCTATAGAATTAACAAGCCCGAATTGCTTTCTCTGTCAAAGAACTATCTGCCTTTCAGAGTAATCTAACAATTGAGCTATGTACGTGGTAACATGGTGTAAAATAGTTTGCTATCATTTATAGAAAAATTCTGATAATTTTTCAGAGATTAGGCCATGTGGCAAATCTTCTGTTCAGACCATGAGACTGAGAGCAGATCTAAGACATGGGTGTGTGTGCACAGGGCACCACCTGACATTAGACAACTGTGGAGACCTGGAGAGTCAGCCCACAAGGCCACAGAGGTCTGAGGGCTGGAGTCAAAGAGCAAGGTGGGCTCTGCCTCTCTCCCCTAGCTGGAGCAGGCCGCATCAGCCGGGAAGGAGGATGTCTAATCACACCCAACTGTAATTAAGGGAAAGCACTAAAACAGCATCTCTCTGATGGCCGCAAGGGAGTTTGCTACAGGAGGAGTCAGGAAGTGGAATCCTGTCTACCGGTCTGCAAAAACTCACTTTGTTTTGGGGTGGTTGGTTGGTTTGAGCAGTGGTGGGGATTAATGCACTCAAGCGCTGAGACACCTGTTACTCCCTTCTAAATTAAACTAAATTTAGCATGGAACTGTGTCGTGCAAAACCCAGGCTGACCTCAAGCTGAAGGATGACCTTGAATTCCTGATCCTCCTGCCTTCACCTTCCAAATGCTAGGATGACGGGCCGTTCTGCTGAGATAGAATTCATATACGGTGAATCCTCCCCTTGAGAGTGTGTTACTCCGTGCCTTTCAGGATCCATATACCTCACTGTTAGCTAAGCAATTCATCTTAAAGTGGATGTGTAACTGGTCAGGAAGACAGCTCAGCTAGGTCAGGGGAAGACACTGCTGCTTGACTTGGGGGTCACAGAGAGAAGTGAGGTACGTGGGGGAAGAAAAGTCCAGATGGAAGAGAGTGCAGAACCAGGAGGCAGAAGCGCATGGTTGTGCTGGGGGAGGAAGAGACCAGAGAGGAAGGTGGAGGAGTCCAGAAAGGGGGATGCTCTCAGGCAGGATCAGGTAGAGAAGTACCTGGTGCAGGGCAGGTGCTCTCGACACAGGACCTGTGAGAGTTGCGGCTTCCACTGCTGTTCACACTGGGTTTCACAGGTACCAGATGCTGGTCCTCTTTGCCTCCCCCCAAAGACAAATCCAACGCATTGTGCTTCATACAGAAAGCTATTAAACATCCAGTAAGTGAATAAAATGGTTTTCAGTCTTTAAATTAATGACCTCTTGCAGGCAACAAGAATAGGCAGGCGTGAAGACCCACGCAGGCCGATAAACCACAAAGACAAATTAATATTAATATCGTTTAATAGTTAAATGTTCTATGAAAGGTGGATTATTTTCTCTAAGACTTTCAAACTTTCTGTTCCTATGAGGGACATGGGTAGGATGGCGAGCACCCCCTCCCCATTTTCTAACAAATAAGGACTCTTACTGAAGGCAGCTCTGTGACAAGGTTTCCTTATAGCTGGGCGAGGGTTTGTCTGGGTCAAAGTGACAGCCAACGTGTGCTATTACAACACATTACACAAATAACTCTATATAATTGCTACCATCCATCAATGTGCGGAGATCAGTGGTGAGAGATGCTGCCAATTTTTTGGAATGAAAACCAAAGCTCCAAGTAGCCCATACAGTCACACTCACTAATCCATGCAGTTTTTTCTTTTTCTTTTAGAAAGGAAGGTTTAATTGGTCTAGCCACCAACTCAGCCTAGAGAAGGATTCCTGTATCTCCCCTTCCTATAGTTTGTAAAATTGCTTGTTCAGTGCTGATTTAGGTTAAAAACTTTTTTGATTGTTTTTTCAATTTACATGAATCAGTCTCTCTTTCTCCCTCCCCTTTTCTTCTCTCATTCCCACTTTCTTCTCACCTCTATTGCCTTCTCCCCTCCTCTCTTTAATTTTCTCTCCCCTTCCCCTGTTCTTCCCTCCATTCTTCTCTCCTCTCCTCTCTTCTTTTTCCTTTCCCCTCTCTGCCTTTCCCCCCGTCTTTTTGCCAACCTTTGCCTTTCTTCCTCTCCCTTATCCCTTTTCTCTCCCCTTCCTGCTCCTTTTGCCTCCTGTGTCTCCTTCCCCTCAGTATTAATTTTTGCTTTGCCTTCCTCTGTGCTGTAACTTGAAGCATTTGCTGAGTGGGCTAAATGTGTTTAGCATTCTGATGAGTTTAGGTTAATCTGACCACTAGGAGGAACAGGACAAAACATCTTGGCACATCCAGGAATCCCAGTCTTCTGGAGACTCTGCTTCATGGGTCGAGTTAACCTGATATTTTCTCAAGTCTTTCTCTCATTCTGGGTTGGCAAAGAAGCAACCCAAACTTCATAAACCAATCAACCCACCAACCAACCAACCAACCAAGCAACCAATCAAACAGACAGATTGAAACAAATATATCAGACACTCAGCATGCAAAAGCATGAGATCTTTTAATGACCCCTGGTTGCTCTTGGATTTGGCCATTGTGACACCCTGGGCTGTGAGCACCACAAACAGCAGAGAGTGACCCTGTCTCTTCTCCCTGGGCTCAGAGTGTGCCTGGCACAAAGCAGCAAGAAAATCTTATTGAAAGGATATTGAACTTAAAAGACACACTGTGGTGGTTGAAAATGAAATCAAACAAAAAGCTCCATATAATCAACAGTTCACTGCACATGGCTGGGATGTTGGAGCCTTACTGTGCTTCCGTGAAACGGGTCTTAGGGTCTTCTCAGGGGTTGTGATGGTTGGGCATCTATACATTAAATATATCCAAGTTGCAGATACAACCAAGAACCCTGACACTGCCTGCTTTTCCAACATAGAATATGCCATCTCCGTTAAACAACAGAAACCAAATGTTCATAGAAAGGCTCCCTTCAACAGGAGCCTCTACCCAAGATGAAGTGGGCACTCTGATCTTCCCTTTGCCTCTTGTCCCTTGCTCTGTCTGAGTCCACCAGCAATGTTTGTCTAAATGAATGCTCCGTGTTGCTCAGAATGTTATAGCCTATTATATTAGTCAGAAGTCCTTTTGTGGATAATTAGTAGGAAATGAAAGGATTGAAGGGTGATTTGGGGCTTCTAAAAATCCTTAGAAGTTGTTTAAGAGGGAAAAATAAGTAAGTCTTGCTAAACACCCCAAGCCAAGGGGCATTGTTCTTTTTCATGGAAAATTGCTACTTAGAAAAACCCTATAAAATGTGTCATGCCTTTGTGTCAATGGACACTGCCTTTCAATGTTCTTGAGCAAAACAAGATCCTACCTTTCATAGGTGCCAGACAGTTAAAGGGACAGGAAGGTAGAACAACAGGAAATACTAATAGTCATTTAATAAACAAACACTAATATTTAATATTGAAATAGCTGCCATTAGCTCAACTGTTTTCATTTGGCCTCTATCACAAGTTTGTGAAGAAGCTTAGGACTTCTTCCTGTTCTCTTGATGGTCTGTGCCTGTTATGCAAATACTCATCAGGTTGAGGTGGGAAGACAGAGCATTTGAGTCCTACTTGGGCTACAGAAGGATGCCTTGGCTCAAAAGAAAATGCTAAGCAGATATCTTACATGTAGGGAATGGGACCTTGGTTCCCTGGTTGGTCTGCCTGAGGAGGGCTGAGAGGAGGATTTACTCCTCTCCTTTCTATCTTAGTGGTTGCTCCTTTGATTGGCATCCCAGAAGTGGACAGCACTGTTTGCCCAATAGAGACTTAAAACAGGAAGAGCAAATGTGCAGCACTAGGGGGGTTGGGGTGCCAGCTGAGCTCTGCCCTTTGCAGGTCTGCAGGTCGTCAGTGGAGCAGGTCATAAAGGCTGGAGGCGCAGGTGTCAGGGGCAGTGGATCTTGGAGACTGGAATCATCTGCCTGAAGGAGTTTTGTTTGCAGTCTAGCTGGGTGTAGAGATGCAGAGGCTGAGGCTGAGTCCTTACCCTGACATGAGCGAGTTCCCTCCCTGAGCCTCAGATTCAGGGAGCCTCCTTGAGTAGTCCCTCTCTGAGGAGTAAGGCAGCTAGCTGGGGGGTGGGCTCTGAAGTCTCTTCTGCTGCCGGCTTTTCTGGAAGCTTTGGCTTTGAAGCCCTAGAAGGTCCAAATTTAAAATGTTGCCTGGTGATAACTGAGCCCTGGTTGGTTCAATATGTGGTATACAAATAGAGCCAATCAAGAATGAGCTGTCGACCTTTCTCCCAGTTGTGAGGTGAAGGAAAGGACCCCCTCCCTGCTCTGCCTGAAGCTAACAATGGGTCCTCCAGTCTGTCTATGCAGAGGTAGGAAACCTGTAGAAGCCTCTGACTGGTCCTGGTTGTCACTGGACTTTTCCAGGCAGCGTACTGTTTCTCTCTGTTTCCTTCAGCCAGGATTTTCCACCTGAAGTGGATTTTTTTTTCTCATGTATTTGTTTGTTTCGGCTCCTGCCTGCTGTCTTTGGCTTCTTTACTCTAAGCTATCAGAAGGCTCTCAGGGTCAGGGTGAGGTGGGGTGGAGGGGTTTGACTTCCACATCTGAAGAAGTCAGAGTCTTTGCAGCCTGGCATTTGGCGCTCTCAGTGACCTGGTCCAAATCAGCTACCTTTATCACCTTCTGAACTGCAATTGCTTGGTGTGAGTCCTAAATTCTGTCAGCACTCTCCTGGTGATGGTGGCCACTGTCTTTGTGGAGTAGCTCATCTGCTGGACGCTGTTCATGCCTTACCATTTCCAAATGCAGAAATTTAATAAGTCTATTTTAAAAAAGGTTTTATTTTAAATTGTGTGTGCACATGCTTGTGCACAAGCTCCCACGGGCACGGGCACTTGTGTGCAGGTGCCTGTGAAGGTCAGAAACTGGTGTCTGATACCCTAGAACGAAAGTTACAGATGGTTGTGAGCAATCTAACATAGGTGCTGGGAACCACTTGGGTCCTATGAAAGAACAGGAAGTGCCCTTCTTTGCAGCCCCAATCTGTCCACTTTGAAGGGTTATCATAAACACTGTCAGACCCTAAGAAGTGTCCATCCTCCCAGAAAGGATTCCCTTCATCACTGACAGCTGGTGCTAGGGCGCTGTGGTTTGCATACTCACTGACCTGGTCATTTTCATATACTGTGAGTTCTTTGAAACTCAAGGCTAGACCCTGTATCCCCTGCACCTTGCAAAATGTAAACACTCCAAAGTTTAAACTTACTCTTTAAACTTACTTATCCTTTAAACTTACTCTTGTACTATATAAGTTCTGTTTCAGTGGTCAGAATCTTGATGTCCTGGTCTCCAAAGAAGAGTTCACAAAGAATATCAGAATGCCCATAGCAAGCCAATCAAAATTGATTTTTCCAGAGCAACAAGAGGATAACACAGAAAAGAGATACTGGATCCCAGATTCCTTTCCTTTGTAGATATTAAATTTTCATAGACCTGGGGCCCTAAGATAGTCTTAGAAAGAAAAGTAGCCTAACTTGAATAAGGCTGAAATGCTGGATTATAGGATGGCCATGTCCCTTTAGTGTCCTTAGCCTTCTCAAATGAGAAAAAAGCAAAGCTTGGGATTGGGAACTCCAGTTCTGGGTCCTTGTTGCCTCAGGGTAATGGCTTTGGGGAAATCTTATTTATTTATTTATTTAGTGCTTTGAGTTAAAGTGTCTATCTCTCAGGTAACAGTGGTCCTTAAGAATTTACTTGAATTGTGACCTTTTTCTGTGGAGAGACAGAAAACATTTAACACAGCAGATGAATTTGGTAAATTGGTCATAGCAAGATCAGATGCTATTTTCCTGAAAGACTGAAGCAATGTTTGTCCCAGCTTTGTTCATGGTAGCACAAAATTGTAAGCAACCCAAATGCCTATCAGCAGAAAAACAAACTATCCTTATAAAATGGAATACTACTCAACACTAAAAAAGAATAAATTACCAGGGTATGAAGCAAGGATTAACCTAAAAACATTACTAAAAACCTCAAACCAGAAATTAAAAATAAATAAAAATAAATAAAACTTCATATTAGATACAAGAATCTAGAGGGGAAATGAATGCTGCATGCCTTCATTTATCCAAAATTGAAGAGCTGCTAATATGGGGCTTTTGTGGGAAGTAATGATAGCCGTCTATGGGAATGGGGGTGAGAACTACATGAAAAAGATGCTGGATGTCCCCACGCTGATGGCAACATCCTAACTCCCGGTTAAAACGTGTATTTAACAAGTGTATTATTTGTCAAAACTGATCTGATCTAATTTTATATCAAAGACTGTGCACTGTGTTATCCATTAAAGTAAAAACCAGTCTGATGCTCTTTGGGTGGATGACACCTAAATGAACATCAGTACAAAGTCCCAATTTATTTCTAATATCAGAGATCAGACCTCTACTCTTGCCTGATGAGTCTAAAACAAAAAGGGGGAACTGTAGAGAGCTTCGTAATGCCGCGCCTTAAAGATGGAGCTGGTTTCCACCTTCCACCTTCCCGATGGTGAGTGCTCTCTGTCACGAACAACTCCACATTTGGCTTAGGCTGAGGATCTGGCTTGCTTCCATGTATGTGGACCTATCTGCATTGCCCACATGGCACGCTGGGGTTGGCTACCCAGAGGCTATTTAAGCTGTGAGCTGGCTTTCCCCAGGGTCAGATGATTGTTCAAGGTTCCTGAATAAACTGCATTGAAAAAAATAAAAAATAAAAAAAAAAATAAAAACCAGTGACAAAAAGCATATGTAAATTCACTTTTTGATCAGATCTGAAGGTAAGCACATGACACAGTTAATGGGAGGAGTCAGCCATCAGCGTAGAGCCACAGTAGCAACAGTGACCTAGGAATCTCATAGGAGAACCCACCAGATAGATGTCTTCTCTGGAAGAAGGGGTGGGGAAGCAAGAGGTGCATGTGTGAAGTGCAGAGAGTACCTGCGCAGCAGTAACAACAAAAACTCCAAACAACAACAAACAACCCCACTCCACTCCTTCTAAGCAAACAAAAATAAATAAATAAATAAAATAAATAAACCAAACTCTCCATGTCATTTTACCCTTTCAGGGCTTAGGCTTGAACCCAGGGCACTAGGCACACTAGGCAAAGTGCTCCACCACTGAGATACAAAGCAAAGTTTTTGGTGGAAAGAGCAGTAGAAACAAAACAAGCAAATAAGCAAGCCCCACCCAAACTTCCCACGAGTTCCAGTGGCTAACTAGTAGAAGATTATGTTCACAGGAAGAATAAATTGAGCTCTTACTCAATTTCAGTTTTAGAACACTATTCTGCTTACAAAGATAATACAGGGAGTTCTTTGCCCAGATAGTTTTACAATATGTTCCCAGTTCTAACCATGTGCAAATGCCCCTCTAGGCTGTGGGGAGCTGGGAAGAAAGAAAGAGAAGTAAGAGCAGTGAGTCATTCCCTCCCTTCTACTTGTTCGTCCTGGGGCAGATGTATTTCTGTCCATGCATTTATCCAATAGCACTTGAGCTTTTATGGGGTGCTCAGTAGTGATCACAATCAGAGGCTGATTGTGATGGACAGATTCCTACAGCCATCGGGGACTGTTGTATGCTGTGGCTGTACCATACCATACACTAGGTCCACACAGATCATTATTGTAAAAAGCAGAGGCAAAAACTATGAGTTTTGTGTGGGACAAAAACTGTAAGAGTTCTGAAAATGGATGCACCTGAGAGTTTGGAGAGAGCAATCCTAGGGAGATTATAAGATGCACAATTAGAAGGCCTCACCACTTCTAGCAAGGATGAAAAAAAATGTGCAGCTTTTAAAGGAGGTTGGGGGGGGGGGACCTTGGGCCTGACCTTCTGGTGATGTGGTGTCACTGACTAGGGTGACGAGGGATCCGATCAAATGACTTCTTAACACCTGAGATGATGGTGGGAGGGGAGAGGCTTGGAGTATTGAAAGCAAGAGGAAAAGAGAAATGGAAGAAGAGAAATGAAGATCCGTGTCCTATTTAGGGAAGAGCAATTTCGGAAGGATTTCTAGAAGCCTGGATCAGTCCTCACACATTTTGTCACTCCAGTCATCAACGGGGGCTGATTTTCAATTTCTTCCTGTAGTAGCAAAGGACTTGTTCCTTAAAATGTCCCCAGAGAATGTTGCAATGTGCTCAAATCAGAAACCATTTTATTTTTAGTGACTTTCACCCCTTCCTCCTGTGAAGGACTTCTTGTAGCTGATAAAGGCAATGTAGAAACGCTCTGGCCAGCTGACCTTGTATCCCCGGAGAGGAGAGGGAAGCTGTCTATGACCGACATGGTGGGTGGGCTCTTTTTCATGTGAACACAGTGCCCACTCCCATTCTTATCTGCTCTCGTTCACTTCCTCAGAAAGCCTTATGTTGTGAGCTTTTAAATGATGAAAGTCCTTGGGCACTTCTGCATTCTTGCCCAGCCTGACACATGGTCAAATATTTTATTTTTAAATAATTTTCTTTATGCTTTTGAATCTCACACAGGTATACAATAAAACATGATATCCATGGCCTATTTTTCCCTTCCAACTCTCCGTCTGTCCTCCTAATACATCTTGCTCTCAACTTCAACCTTTCTTTCTTTTCTTTTCTTTCTTTCTTTCTTTTCTTTTTTTCTTTTCATTCTTTCTCCTTCTTTACCTTTGTTCTTTTCTTCTTTTTCCCCCCTCTTCTCCTCCTCTCTTTTCATCAATAATCCACTAAGTCTGATAAGTGCTCCTAATTAATATACATGATTGTAGGGCTGTTGCTGGAACATGGGAAATGTACCAGTGGCCACTACCTCAAAAAAGGATTCCCCTTCCCACAGCAGCTGCCAACTGCCAATGGCTCCTGAGAAGCGGATAGGGACCAGAGAATGCTTCCTTCATCTCTGCTAGAATCCTGGCTGGCTTGATCTTGTGCATGTAACCACAGATGTTGTAAGTTCATGAATGAGAGGGCCATGTCATGTTCAGAACACAGGGTTTCACAGCACTCCTTTCTATTCTCTGTCTCTTACATTTTTTCTGCCTCCTCTTTCATAATATTCCCTAAGCCTTAGGGTGTGGTAAAAATGTCCTCTTGTAACTGAGAAATCAATTCCTTATTGTCAACATTTAGTCAGTTATGCCTCCCTGCACTGACTGCTTCTAGTTGTAAAAATAACTTTCTCTACTTGGTGTTGCAATAAGCCCGGTTTATGTATTTAAACATAA
Source organism: Meriones unguiculatus (assembly GCF_030254825.1). Classification (NCBI taxonomy): domain Eukaryota; kingdom Metazoa; phylum Chordata; class Mammalia; order Rodentia; family Muridae; genus Meriones; species Meriones unguiculatus. The sequence continues at coordinate 45,951,065 of NC_083351.1, forward strand.
ATATGTATAAGGTAACATGAAAACACGACACTTAGCAAACCAACAAATCTACTCTAGGACCTCAGACTTCCCTACCCACAAGGGTTTGATTACAGTACCAGGCATGAAATTGTGGTCTGTGGAACTAGTCTCAAATCCAGCCAGGAACTGTTTGTTTGCCCTATCACAGTTGTGCCACTATTGTACCAGCAGGCACATTCTGCCTGACAAGCTGGGATCGTGTCATGTGAAGTTTGCAGCAGACTGGATAGTGCTTTCCAGTACTAACACATTCAGATCTTTATAAACTCAATTATCACTTGAGCAGGGTATGTTTCCATAAGTTTTACCTGGATGGATTCAGCTAACTGTATGTAAAGAATATTCAAAAAATTTACATCCACAGTGAACATATAGCTTTCTTTGTAATTATTTTCCAGAGAGTGGAGTGATTTCATTCACGACATTTACATTGCTCCAGATATTAAAAGTAAAGGAGACATAAATTTAAAAGAGAGCAGGGATGTTTCAGAGGGATGAAAGCATAAATCATGTAATTATGTTATCATCTCAAAAGTGGAAGACAATGGAAAGAAGTTATCTAGAGATGATTTTAAACTATGGGAGGATGTGTGTAGGTTGCCTGCAAACATGCTGTCATTTTATATAAAAGATTGAGCATCTGTGGAGAGCTAAATGTCATCAGTCCTCAGACACTGAGAGACTACTGCATTGACAGAAGCAGAGCAGAAGATCGGCATCCTGGGATCATGAGCGGGCCTCCTATTTGCTGATGGGTTGTTGTAGTCCTGCAGCCAGGTAACTCGTGTTGTTCTAATCATGTTCTCATTATGGAAGTCAGAAATCCAGTTTGTTGAAATTTCTCAGTCCCTATCCCTCTGCTCACAATAGCTGGTTGTAAATGCATTGTTTTTTAACTTAATTTTTCCCCAAACTCCATGTGTTCATGAATTTTCATTGTTAATTTGACTGAAAAATCCACTTCTGGACATGTCCATACAGGCATCATCAGAAATGTTTAACTGGAGGAAGGAAATGCCCATCGTGTATGTGGAGAGCAGCATGGCCTTGGATGGAGTTCCAGATTGAATAAAAGGGAAAAACAGACTTGAACACTAGAATTCAACTCTCTCTGCTTCCTAAACACAGGTAGTGTGAGCAGTAGCAGCAAACCAAGAGCCTAAGAAACTGTCTTCTTTAGGTTGCTTTTGTCAGTACTTTGTCACAGTACAGGTATCTAATATACCTGCCCTGTTTTGAATGGCACGCCTTCGTTATAGACTTTCAAGTTGGAACTTATAAGAATGATTCTCAGCTTCATGGCTTTCACTCTTTGAATGAACTGGTGACCACTTCTAGATACTATGGCTTTTATATTCCTCAGAAATAATTCAAGCCCTCACATTCATCCTGTGATTTACACCACATCTCTCAGATCTGAGTCTTTTCTTCAAAGTTGTCCTTGTAACATTCAGAACTGATCAAGTCCCTCTCTGCCTGAATTCATCTCATTTTAACCTCAGTCAGGAAACGGGAACTCACATATTCCTTAACGTGGCAAACACCACACCACACCACCCTGTCAGCCCTTAATCTGTCTGTTTATCACTGCCTGTTTACTCTTTGTTTCCTAAAAACTGTCTCCCTCCTTCCTGTCTTTTCCTCCCTTTCTCCCTACCTCCATTCTTTTCATTCTTCCTTTCTCTGTGTGGTCCAAGCTGGCCTCAAGCTGATGACAACCTCTCCCAAGTGCTATTACAGGCCTGATTCACCATACTCAGCCTGTTGCATCTTTCTTATTGTGGCCTGTATGAATGAACTGTCTGGAAGCTCTGGGGAGGGAAGAGTTCAGTGAGATTTGATATAAAGGTTTATCTGCTTGGTCAAGTCCTTCTGCCTCAAGCATCCCAGGAAAAAAAACCCAAACTGAGGAGACTCACCATCCACTTTACTGAAAGCTGATGAAGCTGAGACAGTGTGAATTTTGGGAACTTCAATGGCGAGAGACTCTGAATTTGTTTCATGTAACAATCTTCTACTTCTTCTTAGCCTCTGCAAGGTGGAAAATAGCCTCACACAGAGAAAGTCCCTTGGAAGCAAGTCCCAACACCCCAATGAAGTGATGCTAATGAAGTGCCTTTGTCTGTTTCCACATTTCAGATTGCTTTGATAAAAACACAGACCTTTAAGTCTGGTGTGTCCCTTTACCAAGTACCATGTGTCTTAGTTACCTTTTATTTATATGATAAAAACCTATGACCAAATCAAATCAAAAGAAAGCATTTAATTTGGGCTTACTGTTTGGTTTCAGAGGGAGTCGATGGCTTTTACGATAGGGAGCATGGAGCAGGAGCTAAGAGCTCACATCCTGATCTACAAGAACAAGGTAGGTAAAAAAGGAGGGAAAGAGAGGAGAGGAGAGGAGAGGAGAGGAGAGGAGAGGAGAGGAGAGGAGAGGAGAGGAGAGGAGAGTAGGAGAGAGAAGGGGAGGGGAGGGGAGGTGAGAGGAGAGGGGAGGGGAGGGGAGAGTGGAGAGGAGAGGAGAGGAGGAGAGAGAAGGGGAGGGGAGGTGAGAGGAGAGGGGAGGGGAGGGGAGAGTGGAGAGGGGAGGGGAGAGAGAGAGAGAGAGAGAGAGAGAGAGAGAGAGAGAGAGACCAGAAATGTAATGGACATTTGAAACCTCAAAGGAAGGCCACACCTTCTAATCCTTCCCAAACAGTTCTACCAACTGAGACCAAGCATTCAAATATATGAACCCATGGGGACCATTCTTACTCAAACCATCATACCATGTCTAAATATGCTTTTCCCCTACAGGTTTCATTACAACATGTGAATTGAATACAGAAAGGAAAAGCAAAAATAAATAAATAAATAAATAAATAAAGGCCATGGAGACAATTTGTCTCTAATTTGTTGCATACCTGAACTATCTTAAACTTTCTGAAACTTGGTGGGTCCAGGTCTCCAGGGAAGATGAGCTTTGAACCATCTAACCAGGCTACTGAACTAGGGCTATACATAACTTTGTTAGTGATTACTTCCTCAATAAGCCAAAGATTATTGTTTATTGCCCTGTAAGATATGAATCAAGTTTTATATCCAGTCTGGAATCTTAGTCTAAATTTATAAAAAAATTAACTGCATATAAGCTTGAGGTTCCCTATTCTTTCTGTAGCTTGTTTTAGCATTTAATTAATCAAAGAAGGGTAAAATCCTACACACTTGTTTTTTCATTGTTGTTCTTTTTGTATTTGAACAAAAAGTTATATTTGCAACTTTCTGAAAATTATGTTTTAATATCAGTGTTTTGGAGACACATAGTCTGTTCTTCCAAAGAGGAGTAAGGAATCATTTTCATTTTTTCTAGCCCAGCTTAGTTTAAATCTTCTTTTTGGTGGAAACAATTTCTCTACTTCATTATATCCTTCCTGATCTCAAAAGTTATCATTTTTTATTCATCCAGCACTTTGACAACAAACTATAACACAATTGAATTGCTTATTAGTACTTAATACGGACCCTGACTGAGTCTCTAGCCTGAGATTGTATCTTACTTTATCATTATACTACCTCAAATTCCTAAATGCCCTGGCAGGGATTCACTGCAGATTTCAGAATGAATGGAAGAAGCATCAGTGGATGGACAGATAGAATGGACAAGGGGAAATCATCAAGAGTCTAATCATTTTTGTGGGAGAGACAAGCGTACATATGGTAATCAATGCAAAGCAGAGTGACATGTCTTATGTTTATGTAGGTCATAGCTTTCAATTCAAATTCACTCTCTCCCCCATTCATTCTGTCTGCAGTCAAGAGGAGATTTCTGATCCCATCCTTGTATATGTGTGTTGTTTTCCTTCTCATAAGGATGGCTGTTTGATGACTGAGGATTGTTTAAATAACTTGAACTAAGCAGTTCTGCAGTTGGGATTTGGGACTTTTGAGCTGTGTACTTTGGAATAGGATATGGTATTATTTCAAATACAACACAAGCCAAATATCATTACTAACATGTCTCATGAGGAACCAGATGTTGCCAATGGTTAGTTTTATTTAATTCAAATAATCTTCAACACAAAATTATACTTGTGTAGCATACTTTGGGGAAAATTTTAGAATTTGTTATTATAGGATTAACTGATACTAATTATTACTAAGAGTCTCAGGGAATCTCCTTGTGTGCACAGTTGACAAATGGGGTTGCTCATTCTTTTCCTTTATTCAGTGGAAAAGTCAATGGAACTTCACGGGGTGAGGAACCATGCCTGCCTCATCGCCACCACCAATACAGTACCCAACACAAGGTGGGCATTCAAACTAGGTTTGTTGTAAAAGTGGAAGGCAAGCAAGGAATATGAACTTTAGATAAAACCTCGGTCGTGGTCAATGATCATTTTCAATTAAAGGTAACTATTATGACTCTCAGACACAGAGAAATTAAGCGCACATTCGGATTTCACTTAATATATTAATCCAAGGGCCAGGCAGCTGTTAAAAGCAAGTCAAAAGAGAGTCCAGAGAACTGGCATATGGATAGATGAGAAATATTGAAGCAGATACGCAAATAAAAGCAAAACCAGCTTTGTCCACTGTAGACGAAGAATCAACTGAGGATTCCTCTGTGGATAGGACAGAATTTGAACTCTATAGAAGACATCGTATACATGGCTGTCAGCTCTCCGTGCATTTCAGCCTTGTAGAAGGCTTACCCATAGACGCTGAATCAGGTAACCTGGAAGGTGCTTGCTAGACAGTATGGACCTCTTCACTACAGTACGAAATTTTCCCTGCCATGCAAACCTGGCTGTTCTCACAAAGGGAGGGGCAGTCTGCTTAGAGATAGCAGCACCTACCTGCAAAGGCCTGAGTCATGACATATCAGGTTTCTTTTCGTTAGGGGAAGGAAGATGCTAGGAAGAGGGAGTAGGCAGTTGGGTAGGACACAGATCATTATAGTTGTGCAAGCCAAGATAAGAATTTTGGATTTAAGGCAAACTTTTTGAACCATACCTAACCCTTACAAAAGTATACTTTTAGGCCGAGTATAGTGGCTCATGCATTCAGTCTCAGCCCTGGGGATGAGGAAGAAGGAGGATTGTTGTGAATTGATGATCAGCCTGGGTTATAGGAACCCTGTCCCCCCCCCAACACTCAGCACACCCTGATGCACATGCTCACGCTGTTTCCCAAATAACAGTGTAAGTACTTGACGGCAGATTGTGTGTTTGCCTAAATTATTCACATATTGTGATCCAAGAATAACTTGAGAGGTAGCGCTGCAGTTGGGAAGATGCACGAGGAAGTGGAGAAAAATTCTAGGCTCTGAGTTGTTCAGGTGCTGGGGAAGAAACAGATGCTGCCCTGTGATTGCAGAGTTTATGGCAGAGTCTAGTGTCCTGATGGGATGAATTCCTAAGCCGCTTTGCCTCAGAACAGTGCTTGTAACTTCACAGAGGGTGCTTCCTCCCTGCAGTGCTGACAGGAAACCTTGGAGGGGTCTCATCACTCCTATTTTACAGATGAGGAAACTCAGATTTACAAACTAAGTGGCTTGAGTCATGTGATGAGAAGCTCTGTTGTCAGCAGCCTGCTGGGTAGATCGTGCCTTCCAGCGAAGCCCGGGAAACTCTGTTCTGCTAGTCCTGATCACTCCAGTTCGCTCTGCTCTGTCATTTTTGGTGAAACTGCTGAGACAACATTTAAAGAGCAGGAAGTCTTGATGCTTGCTGAGAAGCAGCCTAGGATCTCTGTTCTCACTGCAAGAGGAAGGCAGAGGCAAGGAGAGGACCATATGGGCCAAACACAGGTCTGGGAGGCTCAAGAAACCTAGAGAATACTAGCTGCCTAAAAGGACTGGGCTGTAGACTGTTGGTAGGGTAGGAGATATGGGAGGCTACAAGGAAATGTAATCTTTTAATAGTCTACTCACAAAGCAAACTGAAACTCAAGGAACCCAGGCCATGGCAAAGGAGGAGAGGCACTTGTCTTCCGGAACCTTCTTGGGAAAGTGCCAAAGTTTTTTCTTTCTTTCCTTTTCTTTCTTTCTTTCTTTCTTTCTTTCTTTCTTTCTTTCTTTCTTTCTTTCTTTCTTTCTTTCTTTCTTTCTCTTTCTTTCTTCCTTCCTTCCTTCTTTCCTTCCTTCCTTCTCTCCCTCTGTTCTTCCCTCCCTCCCTCTCTCCCTCCTTCCCTTTTCTTTCCTTCCTTCTTCCCTCCCTCCCTTCCTTCCTTCCTTTCTTCCTTACTTCCTTCCTTCTTTCCCTCCTTCCTTTCTTTCTTTTCCTTCATCTATTATAAAATATGACCTCTGGAATTCACACACATACATAGCACACACATGTATACAAGCATGAACTCCCCTGGACTTTGTGAAATGCTCTCAGACCTTTCTGAATGAATACATCGATGGTCGAGTGAGTGAGTCTTCAGGCACATCCGTGACTGAGTCATGGTAGACTCTCAGAATTGCTCATTAAAATGTGATCTTACCATAGACCATATGCTTCCTGGAACTGGATTAGACTGAATTCTGATGAGCTATTTTTTTTTGAAACATGGGCTGTTCTCTCAGCATTTGTAAATTGGTTCAATTCTGGATCATGATTGTGGTGGTGCCACTGACTGGGTTTTATCAGAGTTTAAGATTGCCTTGATTATTTGTCTTCTATGGGTTACATAATTCTCCCACTGCCTCTTTGGATTTAACGAGTTAACTTTAAAAACAAAACAAAACAAAACAGAATCTCATATAGCTGGGGCTAGTCTTAAATTCATTATGTAGCCTAGGATAGCTCTGACCTTCAGATCCTCCTGCTTCTGCTCTTTGAACACTGTAATTGTCTGTATACCACCATGCCCAAGTTTGCTCTGCATTTAGAAGGACCCTGAGGTTCAGAGACAGCCAGCTTGCTCCAAGCCTAACTGGCTTTTGCCCATAGAACACAAAGCAGAAGAAGCCAGAGCAGCTTCTCTCTCTAAAAGGGGACATTGTTCTTTCTGTTCTCTAAACAGGCATTTCTGGCCCTTTGAAGGGCCACAGAGAAGCCAGTTCCCGATTCAGGGGAAGCAGGAGCAGAGCAGGCCTGATGCAAGATAAGAGTTTCTGGTACTTAACTGTTTTCCTGTACATCTCTTTGTCTGTCTGTCTGTGTCTCTCTATGTCTCTGTCTATCTCTGTCTCTCCGTGTTTCTCTCTGTCTCTCTCTGCTTTTCTCTGTTCTTCTTGGGTATGTTGATTTCTAGCCAACTCAGAATGTTTTGAAAATTAGTTGTTCAATAGAAAAGGAACAACAGCAACAAGAGCATAACAAAGCAACTCAGTGCTGCAAGCTGCGTTGGTGCACAGTTGTGATGCAGCACTGCCTTTGTCAGTTCCTCCTGACCTCCCAGGAGTCTGCCCTGGTACCGCCTTAGTCTCTTGAAGATAGATGAGGCACCCTCTCAGTGACAAACCAATGAGAACACACACAGCACAGCCCTCACTGCCCACCAAACAACAATGGTGATGAAACTCCAGCTCCAAGTTAAGCCCTGACAACTGGTGTTAGAGGGAAAACGCACACGTTTCAGAGAGGCTACAGAACTACCTAAAAGCATCCCTAAGCCACTGCTAAGACACGTGGAGTGAATGAGAAAGCACAGGACACCAGTGTTGGGTTGGCTCAAGAGATATACCAGGATTCTAGAGTCGTAGAGCATTTGTGCCACTTGTTCAGGGGTAAGAGGTAGGATCTGGTGGCTTCTAGCCCTCTCTTCTCTTGTTTCTTGCATCCCACTTGCCTGAAACTGTACATTTGTGTGCAGAGGCCAGAGGCATGTTTGGAACAGTTTGTCACTTGTGTTTTGAGACAGGGATGTGCCTTGAGTGTGGAGCTAATTGATTGGCTGGGTGGCCGGCCAGTGAGCGCCAGTGATCTCCTGTCCCTGCCTTAACTCTGGGATTTCAGGGACATCATGCTGGACCCAGCTTCTAGGTGGGTGCTGGAGATCTCAGTTCCCCATGCTTGTATAGCTAAGCCATGCCCCCAGCTTCTCGAAGATTTCCATGTAAACCAAATGCCACATTTTTTTTTTTTTGAGTGAGGCTTTGGGATATAAATCTGACACCCAAATTCTTTCCTTGTGCTACTAATAGCTTGCCGGACAGGGACAAATGGAAGCCATTTCTATCTCAGAAGCATCCTTCCTGTTTTTGATGGGGCAGTCAGGTCCAAGCTGCATGGGGAGCTCCAAGTTATAGCCTCTTTATCTCTTTTTTGCTCCTATTTTATTTTAGGCCCACCTTGTTGGGCCTTCTTCCTTTTAGGAACTTTCTAGAAGGGAATGTACCTGACTTGACCGTAGCTGTATTGGGGAAGAGACACTGGTGACTCTGCCCCATTTCTTTTCATCCTGCTGCCTTAAGCTCTTGGTGAAATGACAAAAGAAGATGCAAGGACCATTCTGGTGTCAACTGCCCTCCTTTCTGTCTTCTGGGCTGGCAGTGAGAGTAGGCCAGAAAAGACGGGAGGCTGGAACACTGTCTCTCACATGCAGAATCTGGAGCAGTCCCCAGGGAATGCAGCCTCAGGGCTGGCCAGCATAACAAACTAGGAATCGCATGCTTGTCCTCATAAGGTGTGATCTATGCCCCATGCTCTGGGTTTTAGTGGTAGATCCGGTGCCTAACCTTACATTTGTCCTTGGCCTATTAGCTCCATGGAGGATGCATGTGTGTCTCCTACCCTCAGCCACATTATAGCCAGTGACTAACCCAGGATCCGGCACCCATAGGAGGCCAGCATACATTCCTAAGATGAATGATTTGAGATGCATTGAGTTCATAGTCTTTTGTTCTAGGATTAGTGGTCGGTCCTTAATAACCTTTGAAATTCCCCATCAAGCTCTTTCAGGAAAACTATAAATGTTTGCATCATACAAGAATTAGCTTTGGTCCACCTGAAAAGACAAGACAAAATGGATAGTAGCAGGCGCAGAAGACTCTTGGAAACCTGCAATAGCTCCTTTGTGTAAAGGTGGCAACAGGGATCTCCAGGATTTCAGGAGATGTTGTACAGGTTCAAAGACACAGCAGCGTCACCCCTGAATAGTCAGCAACTATGTATTCATTTGGCAAGGGGCCCTCACCATGAGTGTCATGCTAATATACTGTGCAGATTCTGCTGGCTCTGAACTAGGATATAGCCCAGTGACAGAGCACTCGCCTAGCATGTAGGGGGCCCTAAGTTCATTCTCTCAGCATCACAAGCAACAAACAAACAAAAAGATAAGAGATTACTGGTTCAGACCTTAGCTTTGCCATATCCTTATTAACTGGGTTTGTGTGACCCATGAACCTGATTGTGCCTCAATGTCTTTACCTGCATAATGGGGACAATACTGATCTCTTAAGCCCCTTAGAAGATTTAGTGCATTATTATCAAGAGCCCTTAGAGTAGTGCCTGTACCCGTGAGCAATATGTAGCATTTCTTAGACTTATCACTACATCCTTTAAGGATCTGGATAATCTGAAAATCCCATTTCAGCCATGTTTTCTGGGCTGTTCCATGTTGGAAACAGCATGAATATGGGTGGGCGATTCCAGGTTTCCCATGGCTTTTGCCTTGAGTTGCTTACAAACTCCTTTAATGGGAGTATCATGAACAAATGGTGAACCTGAACCAGTCTCATGCCTTAAGGGGACAGATCCCTGGAAGGCCTGGGTCATATTCAGAAGCTGTAGTTATCTTCATCACAGAGATGGAAAGAGCAAAAGGCTTGGACATGGGAGAAATCTGCCACTATCTATGACAGATTGTTTTCCAAGAACAGCACCACTAAAATTTCCTATTCTGCACGTTTCTTTCTGGAATGTTGGCACTTTCCCTTGAACAAGCAGAGTCTAATTCCCCTCCACTTGCATCTAAGCAAGGCTCCCAGCTTGCTTGGAAGGAATAAGAAAGCCACCATCAAGGAGCTGAGTGACTGCTGAAGTCGGGTCACAGATGTTCTGGTTGTGCACCAAAGGGGACATTCTACCTCAAGCTGGGGCTTGAGAAGCCTGATGCTGCCATGCTGTGAGGAAGCCCAGGGCACCTGGAAAGGACTCATGCAGCTTCTCTGGCTGACAACCCAGCTGAAGGCTGAGGTCCCAGATGACTGGAAAATGGGGGAGAAGGTGATTTCAGTTGACTTCAATCTGTGGCTACTGCACCCCAGCTGTTGAGTTTTCCTGGATGAGACTTTAGACAGCAATGAACAAACAAGAGTCAAACCTGCTCAGTTTCCAAATTCCTAATGCTCAGAATCTGTGAGGATGTGAGGACAACCTATGGAAGTCAGTTTTCCACCACTGTGACAAAATATCGGAGACAGTCAACTTTAAAGGAGAAAAGGGTTATTTTAGTGGTGTTTTCTCTGGTCTCTTTGTCATTTGCTTTGGGCCTGTGGTGAGCATCATATGAGAAGTGGGCAGTAGAGGAGCATGCCTTCACTTATAGCAGTCGGGAAGCAAAGAGAGACATGTGGCTGAGGTCCTAGTATTCCCTTTAAGAGCATGTCCTCAGTGACCCGACTGCTGCCCTTCTGTTTTTCTATAAAGCCACAGGCTAGAGACCACACCTTTCTAACATGGACTTTCAGCGACATTTAAGATCAAATCTATCCCAATACTAACTGACTGTTTAACTCATTGCATATTGGAGTTATTTGTTATGTGGCAGTAATAGCCAGAGTGTAGCCCCCGAAACTTCTGCATGGTTTATTTCTTTAGGACTTCTGCAAAGGATACTTCTGTCTCTAGAGGTCTTAAAGGAAGAAAACATGCCTCCAGCACCGTTAATAGGATTTGTTTCTTTAGCAATCTAGAGAACTCTCAGTGATCAAAGATCAAACAGCTGGAAAGGTTTCTAGAGCTGCCATGCTTGCCAACATCTGGCTGTGATAGTTCCCAAGGGTGTCATCCCCAGCATCCCCAGATGGGAGGGCCATGCAGAATGATGGAAGCCCTCATCAGTCTGTGATGTCTCACGTTTTCTTCTGCTGAGCTGGCACAGATCATGACAGATGGCAAAGATGAAACAGAGCTAATAAAGGAGAAATGTTAAGTATACCTGGAGGGATGGAATTCCCCTTAATGGGAGACAAGAACTCGATCTGGTCCACAAGATGGATCCCATATTTTCCTGATCTGTGCTGCTTGGTGCTTATCAAGGGCTCTGTATTTTATGTGTAGAATAGGGTTCAGTCTTCACACACAGGATGAGAAACAGCCTCATTTTAGAGTAGTGTTGTAGATACTAAGGCTAAAAGATTAATTCAAGATGACATGCCCAATCTGCAACCAGGTCACATGTGGCCAGGAATGGCACATCACAATCATAAAATGCCTTCAAACATTACAAGATTCCTGTTTTGTGATTTATTTATTTATTTATTTATTTATTTATTTGTAACTCTACTATGGAGCTATTGAGCATGAAGTCTGTAGATGACAATGTCCTGGTCCAGTAGCCAAAAGTTTATACACCTTTATTATTTATTCTAATCAGTGATGAAGGTCAAGTTTAATCCTGTGCTCTTCAATCCTAAATTTGGTTTTGTTGTTATTATGTTCTGAAGTGAAGCTCTGTTTTGCACAGAACATTGATTTCTGTCTAATTCAAAATATTCAAGAGAATGTTCATGAAAGTGGTGCTGATTCTCACGTCTGAAGTCGTTCCAAAGTCCCAGAATTCTGTGCTTCATTTGTGCAACACAATTAATTTTCTGCTTTGAGTGCTTGATTTGTGACTCTTCCTAGAAGTGGGGTGTTAGTGACCTTCAAATTCTTTCCACCAAAATGATATAAAATCAATTTAAAGTATTTGCCCATGCCAAGGTGTAGATGCTCCCAGTGTGGCTGACTTCAAGCTATTAAGTCAGCATCCTTCACCATGAAGCTGAACAGAGATATAGCATACCCTACTTTTGTGAGCCAGCACTAGCCAACATCAGCAGTGGATGGAACCAATGCAGTTACAGGTACTTTGTAATTCTTTGGTTTCTTTTTTCAAAGCTTTTCAACTCTTTTCATTCAAATTTTCATTTTTTTGGAGAAATTTTCATTTTTGGTGTGCAAAAGAACACATTATGAAGTGAGAACTTCTTTGTTTTTCAGACATATCTGTAGAAGATCAGTGTTATGGAGTGGTGAGGCGTCGGCTCCAAAGAACCCCTTCAATCAGTAGCTCTGCAATAAGGGTCTAGGCTCTGAATGCTCTTCCCATACTGCCCTGTGAACATCCTGCTCATGTTGTTGTGGGGTGGAGGACAGAGCTATAGGGCTGGATGGAAGCAAAGAATAAGCCCACAAACCATCCTGCTTTCACAAGCAGGCAGGATTCTCATTACGCACCCCACCCCACTGTGGCTGTGGTGAAGGAAAGGAGAGAAAGGTCCTCAGTTTCTGCCTGGTTGATCTCTCAGTTCTCTTAACTGTGCCAAGGTAAGGTGCACTGCCTTCCTTCAGGCCCTGATGGTTTCCCCAGTGCTTCCCTTCTCTCTTTGTCTCTAGATATCTCGTAGCATGTATTTTTCTGACAGGTAAGTGGAGGAAAAGAAATAGATGGAGTCTTTCACATAGTCGTCTGGTCTAGATGGAGACCAAAATTCCAGAGGGCTTGGTGTGTGTGAGTCAAATCACACAGAGAAGGTGGGGGGTGGGGTGGGGTCCCTAGCTTGAGGAAGGCAGCTGGTGGGGCTGTTCACATCTCAGCACAAGCTGGCATGAAGCAGGAAGACAAAATTAGGATGGCTCTGAAAGTCAATGATCTGGTATGTGCCTTCTGGCCATGTCCAAAGGGCACCAAAGTGAACGGCTTTCAGTTCCTTCAATACACAAATGTATCACCTCTGTGACTTCAAATCAATTCATTCCCCAGCCACCCTGTCATGTGCTAACTTCTGCTCACCATGTGAGACGCAGCTCAGGTGTCACTCCCTGGCAGACCCTCTTTTGTCTCTGCTTCGCCATTTTAACACACTGCAGCATGCGCGCTCACGCATGTGCACATGGGCACGCGTGCACACACACACACACACAGTGTGCTAGAACTGTAGATTCTGGCCTCAGCATTACCCTCACTTGATCTAGTCACTCCCTCACCCCGCATTTCCTCATCCGTAAAACCAGGGGCTGGGCCATCGCTGAGCTATTCTGGATTTCTGAGGAAGTGTGTGCCCTGAGTATCTACCCGCAGTGGTGCCAAGCAACCAGTGCAGACTCCCCATTCTATTCTAAGGAGAATGAAGAGCCCCAGGTCATAGCAATTTATTTTCTGACGCTTAGGATGCAGCCTTGCCTTTAGTGGCTCCAATTGCATGCTGACATTTTCGACGGAACCAGCTTAATGGAGAAAAATGACTCTATTCCCCAAACAAGACAGATTTTGGCAGGGCCTGGGCTGGGTCACCAGGATCTTTTATTTACATGTCCCCATCTCTCTAACTCAGAGGAATTCAAGCATCGTCTCCACTTTATTTCTCATTCTCTACCCATCCTACTAATAAAGATTAATAGAAGGACTAGACTCTACTGAGGAAAATAAACCAAAATAGCAATTTCCAGTCTGTTGGCCTTAGAAACCCGCATGCCCAGTTTGAACATCTCATAAAATACCATCCAGTTAAATCTGTGGTTATTAGGCAATTAATACCCAGTTTTGGTTCTGCTTAGTCTCTGGAAATGCTATTTTCCAAAAGCATGAATGTTACAGGAAATTTCTTCACTCCGTTATCCTTGGTAGTTTAAATATTGTTTCATAACTGAAATGGGCTCTCCATTTCTTGTGCACGCAGGAGAGAGCTGACATTTTTTTTAAACCTGGGGTATGATCGTGATAATTTACTTTTTTCCATGGTGACAGAGAAGTAAGTGGACTTATGGATAAGAAAACACTTTCCAAACTCCAAACACAAATGCAAGGAGGCAGCATAGACAGCGGTGATCCTGGAGAGAGTTTCATTCTAGGAGCTCAAGTGTGTTTGAACATTTCAATCAACTCCCAATTCTGAGAGAATAATATTGGGGAGAAAACTGTAGGATGAGACCAGGTTCCAGGATAAGGATGCCAGCTTGCATTATTTAAGGAGTGCAAATGGAAATTCATGCACTAGATCACAGTCTTTCTGCGTTTTCTTTTTCTTTCCTTTGTAAGTCATTCTTGTGAATGCTTTTTACCCTCTGAAAAAGAAGTGACAGTTCTGCCAGTCCAGTTCCTCAACTGGAGTTCGAGGAATTTGCTAACAGTCATCTCATGTGGCATGGCCTCAAAGTTTCCCTATGAACTTGGCCATCCCACGTCTGACGGGGTGCCTGCAAAGTGCAGTCCCTGTGGCTGGGAGTGGAGTGCAGGGACAGAGTGCTTGCCCAGCTTGTATGAGTCCTTAGGTTCTATCCCAGCAACAGAAAGAAACACAAAAGGGACAGTGCTGGAGTGGATCACTGAGTCCCAAGCTGCACTGGAAAACATTAATGTCAAGGTCCCTTTGTTTGCGTCCATCTGTGAGGTATATGCATCTCTGACGATGACAGTCAAGGTCCCAAGGACCCTTCCCTCCTATGTGAGAATGTATGGATTCTTAAGAGGTTTCAGACTGGGAACAAGACAGTTTCCAATATAGGTGTCTAGATTTCTCTTCCTTCCTTCCCTCTTTCTTCCTTCCTTCATTATCTCATTCTTTATTTCTTTTTCATAAGTGTGATAAAGTCCTAACTAATTGAGGAGAAATAAATCCATGTACTTTTGTACCCTTTCTCAGTCCCACTGAAGGCATCGCTGTATAGGCCCTGTTCCTATTACTTCTACAGGATAGAAGTCCTTTGTGGTTTTCACATGGAAAGAAAATCAGTACAGGTGCAGAGACTCTGTCTAGGCTATACTTCCCTTTATTTAGATCCATTAAAATATTAGAACCTTGTTACAGAAAACATCACCTAGCCAAGAGAGATCAGAAATGTCTATTTGGGGGGTTGTACCAATAAATGTTTTAATCTGGATAATATCAGAAATGTTCTTTAATGAGCCAAGTAGTTTTTGATCAACTCCTTTCTGTTAGGACAGGGGAATATGAAGTTGATTTGAGAATAGACCACTGGTAGACATCGAAACACTTAAGCCAGGGGTACGGCTAGGTGATAGAACACTAGCTTGGCATGCACAAGGCCCCATGTTTGATCTCCAGCATCAGGGGAAGGAGGAGAAAATAAAGACAGAACTCTCACATCTGAATTGATTTTACATTTTTTTTTCCTGTTTATGTCCATCATCTCTCTCAGTTCCCTGGTGCACTACACAAGTCTAGGCAAGAAGGACAGTCCTAATCGAGGAGAAATAAATCCACACACTTTTGTTTCTGACCAAGTTTGTTCAAATAGACACAGACGTCTGGGCAAACTCGTGCGTTCACAGCACAAGTGTTTTCGCCTGTCCTGTATCTGGCCATTAGTGACTGCCATTTTCTCATGTGGAGTAATGAGGAAATTGAAGCTCAGTGTCTTGAGACAAGAGTGGTGGCAAGTGAGGACTCTGACCCTAACCCCTGTGCTGCTGGGTGTAACAGCTGAGAAGTACTCCCATGGCATTTGATGGAACTCAGATGATTCCATGACTGTAATTTGTAGGTGATGCTAGCAGGGAGAGACAGGGCCAGGAGAACCTCCACTTTAACCCCAGTTCTGCCATTGTGGGTCCAGTGCACACTAGATTTCATATGCAATTTCATTTGAATAAATGTTTCACGATTTTTAAAATCAGTTTATCTCTTTTCCAGTGCTGGAGGTCAAAGTCGTAATGCATACAGGGAAACACTTTTACTACCGGAACCCTGCGCATTTCATACATGCTGAAATCTATGATTCCCCCACATTTTGGGAATTGACCCCAGGGCCTTGTGAAGGCTGCCTCTAACTTGTGCCTCTTCAGCACAAGATAACCCAATTTTTAAAAATGACATTTCTTTGCGTACATTGTTTTAAAGTTGATTTGATCCTCATCAACTTTGCATTGATCTCTCTGAAATCTTGTGGTGAATTGGGCTCCTCTGTCATTTGGGACAAATCTTCCTGGGGTGATGAGAGTGGGTCTGGGTTCTGGTTGTACCGTCAAATCCCTATGCAACCTTAAACAAGCTAGTTCCTCTCTGACTCAGTTTCAATATCTGTAATATGAGGACGTTGGGCTAGATCAACTACCAGGCTGTGCAAGTTTGAGGAAGATCTGAAGGTTGCCGCAGTCTTCTGCAGGGAAGTGCCCATGCTTGCTGAAGGGAGGCCTGGAAACTTGGTTACTCAGTTCGGTGAGAGAAAGCACAGAGTACCTAGTTCAATGTGAACTTCAGATGTACATAAATATTACATTTTTTAAACTTTTTCTTTTCTTTTTTTAAATGTATGCATACTCAACACAGTATCTAGAATATAATTTTTAATGTGTTGTGTGGGATTGTGAGATGATTCAGCAGGTAATGGCACCTAGCTCAAATAGATAAGTTCATAAATAAAATACGATATCTTAAATCACTCACTCAAGTTAAATTGTATATGAAATCCTTGTGAACTAAATTCTATTCCACATAGAGGCTGGAGAGAACCAACTCTGCAGAGTTCTTCCCACACATGCTATGCAACACATGAGATCAAACACACAACAGACACATTAATAATAATTCTTTAAAAAGTAATTGAAATATGTTGTATATATGAAATTCATTTTTTTTCTATGTGCCCTGTATGCCATGTGGCATCCTCACCTTGGAAATACATTGTTATCTTTATGCATTTAGCAAATGACTGAAGCAAACAAGCGGACAAATGAACCAGACTGTGTCCAGCATTGATGGATGACCCCAGCTAGAAGGCCACATTTGATCTTTCAACTTTTGATATCAAAACATCTGAAAGTAGTAAATGGAGAAGGTGCTGACAATGCCAGTCCTGGTGTTTCCTTCAACACTCATTGTGCTCAAAATTGTAATTCTGAGAAAATACGATTCTTTCAGTGCATACACTATTGTTTTTCATATCTGATGATCTAACTGAAGCTTTGAACTTGAATGAACCTCTCTCCTTTTTGCCCCAAATATATCCTTTTGGCTGAAACAAACTTTCATCAGAAAGAATTCTGTTGGCTAACTGTTTCTGGATTTCCTTCGTATCTTGTTATTACTACACCCCCAGGCCCCCACTGCATGTGTGGCACATGCCCACACGTATACACACATACCTAGGCTTTTGCCCACACCCTACCCACATAGCATATGCACACACACATGAGTGTGCACATACTCATGCACCCTCACATACATGCTCCTCCAATCCAAACTTGTATTTTCTGCTTTCCAGCCAGTGATTGCATGTGGCTGGTGGTTTCTGTGATTGTGAAATAGTCTTGAAATACCAGTGAAGAAAGTGTTCCTCCTGCACTTGTGGCCAACTCCCCCCCCCCCAACCCAGGGAACTTCAGGTTTCTCTCTGCCCCCTTGGGTAGGGAAGCGCTCTTAGGGTTGCTTCCTGGAAAGGGAAGCACAGGCTGATAAGACGAGGTACCCTGTGCTACATACACAAACGAAGTACTCCTGTATGCTCTGATGGTCTCTGCAAATGTCTTTTGGCTCTAGTTGGAACTCTATGCATACTAGACAAAATTGGTGATGGATTGGGCTGGCAGTGCCAAGTCAATGCAGGGAGGTATGGGTAGAAAGGGTCCTGGTCCTAGGCAGGGAACCTCTTCCAAAAACAAAGATAGCTGAGCAGCCTGTGCCTGGCATGCACTCAGCTCCTTGAAGGAAAAGGAGAGCTTATCAAAGAGGGAAGTGAGTCCAGAGGGAAGGCTGGTTCTGGAAGCTGCCAGAGGGAACAGTGAACAATTCTCTGAAGCCAGAGTGACTGTCAGCATTTCCTGAATGATGGCTTTTCCAAAAGAGAAAGGGCGAGAGTCCATGGAAAGACCTTATATATGGAAGAGCTCTTGGGGCGGCTTTGTGGAAAGGAAGCACAGGCTGATAAGAGAGGCAAAATACCCTCAACTGTATATATATGATGGACATGCCCAGTCTCTCTGTATATATATGAAATATATTTTATGACATATATATTCATACAATGATATATATATACATATATATATACACATACATACATATATAACACATATATGAAAAAACCTAGTTGGATGCAAGCTCAGCATCCAACTAGAAGATAAGTTCTCTGTCATAGCTCCATATGTGGCAGCTACAAGAGGACCAAATAAAGAGAAGCTGCATGGAAGGGAGCAGGTCTGAAGATTAGAAGAACTGCACACTTTCTTAGGTCTGCTGGGAGCTCACGTGTGATCTTGAGTCTCAGGGTCTATAGCTATATCTCGGGTTGGTTGAACTCATCCCAACAAGATGTGTCAAGATTGACTATTAGTTATTTCTGTTTCTCTGAAATAGTCTCCCCCTCCTCCTCCACTCCATTTCCACATCTCCCCTTTGGATCATTATTATTCAGTTATCTTCCACTGGAACACAGGCTGTTAAGAACAGGAGCAGAATGTATGGCTTTCTCATGTCTCCTCACCCGGAGAGCTTCAAAGGAGACATCAAGGTGTGCCCAAGCACACAGGTCTAGCCAAACTTCCAGTGATGAATATCTATGTGAACCAGCACCTGGATTTACTTAGGACACAAAGGCCCCGCTCTGGGGACCTCACAGACCAAGGTGACAGAGAGACAAGGAAACTGGCCATCTCGGTGAACGCTGACATCTGTGGTGGTGAAGAGCAGGGAAGAGCTTGGCAGGCCCCTAGGAAGAAGTGGTTCATTTGCCTCTGCTGTTTCTCTGTGGAAGTGATATGTGAGGGCACAGGGGACTCGGACGATTGAGGTACCACAGAGAGGAAGTAAATGCTATCAAAATAGAGGAGCGAGGAGGAAATAAAAGTTCTCCTAACAGAAACTCAGAGAGGCTGGGCAAAGCCAGAGGGTGGATGACTTTCCCTGCTAGGTTTTGGAATTGGGATTTTTCTCCAAAGAACAACAGTGGCCTGGGACAGAGACTACCCTCTGGCAAGTATGACACTTGCTATTTCACTACATCCACCAGGATGGACCCATGGGAGGAATGGGGAGGATGCTTCCAGAGGTTTTGTGTTCCTCTTTGGGCCACCTGGTTTGGCCACTACCGCAGATGAGGCTGGGCCCATGGTTGCCTTGTATACTCAGATCCCCATAGAGTGTGAGGCCACCCATGCCAAAGTGTGCATCTGCACAGCTAGGTTGCATAAGTCCATGTAGAAAGGAAACGCTGACCTGAGAATACTCAGCTAGATTATAATCATGGCATGGAGCTCCCAGATGAGAGTCTCCACCATGGAATAGAAACACGGTATTCACAAACTTCCCTTTGTTTTAATTCCATGTGGGCCTCCCAATTAGATCTTCTACCATTTAGCCACAAATCAAAACACTCTTTTCCTATCTCAGAATTTACAGAATAACCCACTTACCTGTCTAACTATCCATCACTATACACTGGTTAGATGTCATTGGATAGGGGATAACTGACTAGGCACCTGGATAGATTTAGAAAGTGAAAAAAGACAATACAGAAAACACCCCAACCACATATAGTGATGAACTCTGAGCTTTATTATGGGGTTTCTCAGAAATTCTGAGTCTCTGAAGATCTCCCTTCTCTAGGTGTGGAAGGCAGTGAAGCATCCCTGAAGGGGAGACGGAAAAAAAAACCAGGGGTGTGATTAGTCCTGAGGTCTGTTTAGGTGATAGGAAACCATGCCCAGATTTGCATAAAATATGTAGCTAGAGAGGGCGATGGAAGACATTCATGGTGATGAGATTGCCTCTTCTTAGTGTATGAAAACTATACAGATAGTGCAAAGACTTTGTTTACATTGGAAATTTAGAGTTTCCTTTGAGAATACTTTTCAGATTTGTTCACCACAGTCTAGAGTAGTCTCTAATATTTACTTGTCATCCTTAAGGGAGTCTGCATTTCTGCTGGACACTTTTAGGCATCCCCAATCTGGGAACGTGCCTCGTTTTTTTCTTCTGCAGATGTTAGTCCATACTGTGCTGCTATCATGTTCCCTTTTGCCCTTTGAAGGGCACAGCATTGAAGATGACAGAAGTCAGTCACAGTAGCCATTAAGGATTTGCTGAGTAACATGCTCACTTCACTTAAA
This sequence comes from Meriones unguiculatus, assembly GCF_030254825.1. Lineage (NCBI taxonomy): Eukaryota > Metazoa > Chordata > Mammalia > Rodentia > Muridae > Meriones > Meriones unguiculatus. The sequence goes on from NC_083351.1 coordinate 45,971,267, forward strand.
TGATGACAAGGACTGCCATCAAAAGGCTAATAGAACACTTCTGCGCTCAGTAGCTCTTCATTTTCAAATCAATGAGATCTTCAAAAATCCCTGTTTGATAAAACTACATGTGTGTGTATGTATGTATGTGTGTGTGTGGGCATGAACCTGCATATCTGTCTATGTGGGTGTACATGTATTTGGATGACAAAAGTCAATATCAGGTGTCTTCCTTGATCATGCTCCACTTTTTTTTTTGAGGCAGGGTCTTGGTTACACAGATTCAGCTAGACTGGCTGCCTATAGATCTCTAGAGATCCTCCTGCGTCTACCTTCTCATCATGGATATTACAAGTGTGAGATCATAGTTCAGTTTGTCATGATTGCATGGCAAGCATTTTGTTGACCAATCCAGCTATCAAGTCCCCAAATTTTGTTAAATGAGTCATTCCATATGGTCACCAAGGCAATTACAGCAAGAAGTATATGTAACTGGGGATAAAATGGTGATGCTTAAATAATTACAGTGAGATTTAATTTTAGTGCACTTTTGCCTATAATACTCTGAGGATCAAGAGATTTGTACAAATAAGTACAGCGGGCATTTGAGATTAGATACTGCTGACTTATGTTCCCCCAAATATATTCTGAAGTCCTTACAGTGTCTCAGAACGCAGCCTTAGTTGGTGGTAGGTCACTACGCATATATCAGGTAACATGAAATCATACTAAGTAAATGGATTTTAACCCAATGATGGGTGACCTTGCAAGAAGATAGCATGATGACACCCGGCGGAAACAACATTTGATGACAGAGACAAAGACTACAGTGACACAGCCACAAGCCAAGTGATAACCAGATCTCCAATCCTGGCCAACAGCTAGAACAGGAAGGAAGGATTCTTCCCAGAGTCACAGAAGGTGCATGGTCCTGCTGCCACCTTAATTTTAGCACATCAGCTTGTGAAGGAATAAAAGACAGAGTTACAAAATGTCTTCTGTCATTTAAACTGCCTAGTTTGTGGCTTCCTTGTCAGCAAACCTGAGGAACTAATAGAAGATGTACAGTCTGAAAGGGACTGAGAGCCTTCCTGTCCAACCTTCCTGTCCCAGGAGCAATACTCTCAGTGTAGTTAAAAGTTGGATCACAGCGTTTGTAAGAACATTTCTGAGTCCCATGGGTTCTTAATAATGTCTTAATCAAACCGGGTTTTAAATTAGGAGTGAAACTTCACAACAGGGAGGGGAATTAAAAATATGAAGAAGATTCAGCACATTCAGCTTCATAAAAATTCTCATTTGTGATGACCTTTTCCACCCTTCCTTTTTTACTCATATGTGTTCTTGCAACCTCAGTCCACAAATATCACTGTGGACTGTTTTCTTTCCCCAAAAGGTACTACTACGGTGTGTCCCTAATGCTCCATCTGGGCATGAATCCACAGTCATTTCACCAGTCCATGCCTCATGGTCATTAATTTGGATGCTTTAAATTTTATGAAGGTATTTATTATTCATTCATCTTTTTTTTAATTTGTGTGTATATGTGTGTAGGTGTGCATGTGCCAAAGTATGAATGTCAGGGTCACAGACAGCTTGTAAGGCCCAGGGATTCAGCTCAGATAATTAAATTTTACTTGCTGGGCCATCTTGTTGGCCTTTGGCTATGCTTTGCTCCTTTTATTACTTATTTAGGTAATATTGCAAAGGACATTTTTCTGTGAATCTATTGTTTATTATTTTGCACTAATGTACTTTGGACATTATGTTCTTGGACAGGTTTACCAGCTCCAATGATGTAAATAATATTAAATATATTACCTCAGACTGTTACCTCCTTTTGTGGGTGTATGTGTGTTTGTGTGTTTGTGTGTGTTAAGAGCATGTGCTCATTTAGCGGCAATCCCGTGACTACTTGCCGTCTTCGTGTTGTGCTTCAGCTCTCTAGACTTGTTCATCCCACAGGTAATGATACTCTTTTCTATGAGAGCATAACCGAAATTTGTTGCTATTAGACAGTATGTGTATTTTATATCCTGAGCTGGGAATGTGTTTATTTCCTTGGTAGGATTGGCCTTGTGCTAATTAACTTTTCCCCTTTATTCTCTAGGTTTCTCTTGTACTGGGTAGTTATGCATTATGCATCATAGACATTAAATCATACCATCTGTGCAATATTTTTGGAAATATCTTTTGTTTACCTTAGTCACTTTAATTTCTTTTTTCTTTTTGGAAGAAAATATTACTCCCTGAAGAGAAATTGTTAGTGAATTTTGTTGTTGCTGTTGTTTAATTTATTTTTATATTTATTTTTATTAACTGCAGTTTATTCCCTTTGTATCCCCCTGTAGTTCCCTCCCTCCTCCCCTCCCGATCCCACACTTCCTCCCTCTTTCTCACCTGTGCCCCTCCCCCAGTCCACTGATAAGGAAGGTCCTCCTCCCCTTCTCTGTGATCCTGGTCTATCAGGTCTCATCAGGACTGGCTGCATTGTCCTCTGTGGCCTGGTAAGCCTTCTCCCCCCTCAGGGGGAGGTGATCAAAGAGCAGGCCAATAAGTTCCTGTCAGAGACAGTCCCTGTCCCCATTACTATGGAATCCACTTGGACACTGAACTGCCATGGGCTACCTCTGTACCAGGGTTCCAGGCCATCTCCATGAGTGGTCCTTGGCTAGAGTATCAGTCTCAGAAAAGACCCCTGTGCCCAGATTTTTTGGTTCTATTGCTGTCCTTGTGGAGCTCCTGTCTTCCCCAGGTCTTACTATCACCCACTTCCTTCATAAGATTCCCTGTACTCTGCCCAAAGTTTGGCTATTAGTCTCAGCATCTGCCTTGATACCCTGCAGGGTAGAACCTTTCAGAGGCCCTCTGTTTTAGGCGCCTGTCCTGTTCCCTGTATTCTCCCTTCTCTGATGTCCACCCTCTTTGCCTTTCTGAATGGGGATTGAGCATCTTAGCCAGAGTTCTTCTTCTTGATTAGCTTTCTTAGGTGTACAGATTTTAGTATGTTTATCCCAGAAAGATACATGGGGTATATACTCACTCATAAGTGGATATTAGACATATAATATAGGTTAGTGAATTTGAACTTTGTTTTTTTTTTTTGACTTATTTTTTTTTACTTCTTTTTTCTTTTTCTTTATTAGTTACACTTTACTCACTTTATATCCCCCCCCCGTGGTTCCCTCCCTCCTCCTGTCCCAATCCCTCCCTTCCTCCACCCTCTGCATGCATGCCCCTCCCCAAGTCCACTGATAGGGGAGGACTTCTTTTCCTTCCTTCTGATCCTACTCAATTAGATCAGGAGTGGCTGCCTTGTCTTCTTCTGTGGCCTGGTAATGCTGCTTCCCCCTCAGGGGGAGGTAATTAAAGAGCAGGCCAATCAGTTCATGTCAGAGACAGTCCCTGTTGCTATCACAATGGAACCCACTTGGATACTGAACTGCCATGGGCTACATCTGTGCAGGGGTCTTAGGTTATCTCCATGCATAGTCCTTGGTTGGAATAGCAATCTCAGGAAAGACCCCTGTGCTCAGATTTTTTTGGTTCTGTTGCTCTCCTTATGGAGTTCCTGTCCTCTGAAAAGCTCTGCCCTGCAGACTATCAAAGTATATACTGAGACTTATGGGCAACCTTTGGGCAGAGTGCAGGGACTCTTAGGAAAGAAGTGGGAAACAGTAAGATCTGGAGAGGGCAGAATTTGAACTTCGTTGTTGGTGTTTTTGTTTCTGTTTTTGTTTTGTTTTGTTTTGTTTTTGAAAGTTACATTATTTATTTGCTACTTACCAAGAACTACAAGTATGGTCCAAATCTTTTTAAATTCCATTTTTTTCCTGTGATTAATTTGAGCAGATTTACACTTTCACTTATTTGGAGTTTACTTTTTCATATCATTTAAGGGCAATGCAAATGAACTTATCTGTAAATTATGATCCAACTGCATAAAACTATCCAATTAAATAAGGACTAAGTCCTCTGGTTCACTTTGATGCTTGCTTTATTTTTTAACGATTGATTTATTTTTCTTTTACATGTCTGAGTACTTGCCAGCATCCATGTTTGTGCACCACATGCTTGCCCAGTGTCTTCGGAGGCCAGAACCTCTGCTCTTCTGGAACTGGAGCTATGTATGGCTGTGAGCCACAGGTAGCTAAGTGCTGTGAATCAAACTTGGATCCTCTGGTTGAGCAGCAAGTCCTCTTAATCACTGAGCTTCTCTCTAGCCCTTGTAGCTTTCTTTGTAATCGACTAAATTACCTTATTTACTCATTTCTGTTATACAAATTAATTTTCTTTACTCAGAGTATTATAATTTTTCACTATCACTGTTATTATTATTATCATCACCATCATCAAGCAGCTTATCTCCCAGTCCATCTGGGTCTTCCATCATTGCTCACGTTTTCCAGAACTTTATTCTTATGTGATGTCATGGTCTTCCTTTTTCTATGAGCTTTGGATTACTCTTTCTTATTCTAAATGGAGACTGCCTGCTATGTGGGTTAGGGTCCATTTAAATTTATGTTCTTTATTGGGTAGGTCAGTGTTGACTGTGGGGAACAATGTCTTTGAAGTAGGAGTTGGGTTGAAAGGACTGGCTTTATAATTTGATTGTCATTGGGTATACATGACAACAAATCCCATCCTGCCTCCTGCTTGCTTGCTCATGTTATTGAACCACCTAGACCTGTCTTCTTTTTAAACACAGACACAGTAAGGACAACCTTAGAGGGAAAACCCATCACACATGCCTGCTGCAGTATAAGCACTTATTTGTAATTTTGTTTCCTTCTCCCATTTGCAGCTTATAGCTTCATCTGACCTTAAACTTATTCCAAACTCTTAATGTATTATGCACATTGTATTTGCTTCCTTATTCTTGCACAGCTGTTTCTTGCTGGGGAATCGTGACACTATAGAATCCCATCTTTTCAGCTTATTCTTATCCTTGTTCTGAAAATCTTGCTTTTTTTTTTCCTGGCTCTCATGGATTTTTATGTAGGCATAGCTTGGTTTGAGGTTTTGTTTTTCATTTCTTTTCCTTTTTTTTTCTTTCTCTTAGAGCCCTTGGCTATTCCCACAGTGATGCTGGAGAGACACATCATGCCAAGTCAGGGACTTCTCTTCCTTTGCTCCTTCATGCCTGGACTTCTCAACAACAGGCTAACCTGAGTGGTTCCACATTCCTTCCTGGACCACCTGGGTCCCAGTCAGAATGCAAGAAGCTGTGGTGTTTTTAGACTTGGCATCCCTTTGGTCTCTTGGTCTCACCACAGCACATGCCCATTTTCCAAGCCAACAGGCCCCTTGTGAGCAGGAGACCATAAGGAGTGACAGCTGGCCGAGGCATCTAGAATCCAGGTCCTCATCATAACCATGGCTGGCCGGTTGTCACTCACTACACCTCACTTTTCCAAAGAGGATCTAAAGCTGCTTTGTAACTATAGGAAATAAAGTTATAAATTATAAAGATAGTAGGGTGGGGGAAACAGACTAAGTAATGACGGGAACAGAAATATAAACCATTTGAATATTTCTTTCTGGCCATATTTTACCTTGAGTTTTCTAACAGTTGGGGGAAACAGAGAACTGCTTTAAGTGAATGATATTATCTCTAAATCTGAGTTTCACTGTGGATAAAATGAGACTAAAAATGTTGACACCATAGGATTGTCCTAAGCATGAAATGAAGGTGGAATGTGAAATTCTCAAGTGTGATATATCTTATAGTGGGAACTATATTTATCTCCCCCCCCCAGTGTGTGCATGCACACACATATATGCACACAAGCATGGAGTTCAGAGGAGAATCTCATGTGCCATTCCCCAAGAGCTGTCTACCTTGGTTTTTGAGATAGTCCCCCACTGGCCTAGAGCTCATAGAATAGCCTAGGCCAACTGGACAGTGAATCCCAGAGAACTTCCTGAATCTACCGCCATTGCACTGGGATTCTAACCACATGCCATTATCTTTGACTTTTGTATGTGGTTTCAGGTCCTCATACTTGCAAGGCAACAACTTTACCCGATATATACCATCAATTTTTCTTCAGGCTGGGGGAGGGGCAACTGAGTTAGAGTTGATGCTTTCACTCCCTTTCTTTTTCTTAAAGAACTCGCTCACGGGAGGGTACTCATGTGGAATTAAAGCAAAGGGGAAAATGCTGCTTTATTTATAGTTTAAGGAAGTGAAAGTCAGTGCCATCCCTGGCCGTTCATTGTTTCACAGTTACCACCCTCAGCCACCCGAGAATCCTCTTTGCCTCTCCTCCCCTCTGCTGGCCCTGGCAAGTCAGGCCCCTGTCACACCCCAGACAACAGTGAGATCTCAACTACTCTATACAGAGGACTGCTGTGAGAAGAAAATCTCAGTGGGGAGGAATGTGGGATTTTACAGGGTCCTGTTTTCCTAAGTGCTTCTATGTATTGACACAGCATCTTCTTTAAGCACATCTCTGGGCTATTTAAAACACAGAGAGGAGTTGCCTTCCAAGTGTGCACATGTGCCCTGGAACCTCTGTGGAGCACTAGTTTATTTTGAGTGGCCGTATTTGACACTCTGATCTCAGACCAAGTTCATTACAAGGCCCTTTCCTGCCTGTTCCTGGCAACTGACAGCACACATTTGTGACAGTGAACACGAGTGAGAAGCAGTCAAGCTGGTTATGAGGAGATCACACCAGCCAAGTGGTTACATGCCACGGGACCCTTCCCTAGCCACTTTGTGTCACACTTATGGCTGCTACTTTGCTATATACCTTCATCTTAGTGTCTCATCAGCCACAGGAAGTGGGTGTTATTAGCAGCCACCTCTTATTCACAAGGTCATGCAAAAGAGTGGGCCAACTTACTCAAGGTCATGGTCACAACGGTGCCAGACCCCATGATCAGCAGTGTTCCTTTGATACCATCACATTCTACTTTTGGTAGAAAAAAGAAGAGGGGGTTGATGGGAAAGAAACAAAAACAAAACAAAACAAAAACGTAAACTCCAAACTAGTAAACAAATTTGAGACAAACTTCATTTTCTCCAGTCTCTGGTGTGGCCATTCAATGACATCTCTGGTGTCACCATCTGCCTTAACAAAGTGCATATCAGGGAATGAATGCCGATTGACATTTTATGGTTAAGAGTCAGTACAACCCGATGACCCCAAACCATTTGTTTGTGAGGTCCTGAGCAGCAAAATCCATTTCTCTGTGCTTTGTCTCTTCTCTGTCCCATTTCCCTTGGTGGACTGGACACTTGGGGTGCTCAATTCTATGTACATCTGTGTGCACTTGAGATCTGAAACCTCACCAGCTGCAGAAGCATGCCACTCATTGTCATTTTTGGAAACCAAAAATGACTGGTCACACAACAGTGATTAGATAAAGCTTGTAATTAGCGTTTGCTGTAGTCAGCGATGTGGTATTTTGGGGACAAACAGCCACTCCATGCTACATATAGCTTGGAATTTGTGGGTTTGGTATAACCCTCCATTGTATGGTCAAGGAAGCAAAGGAGAAAGGGGAGACAGAGAATAGATAAAAGGAGAGAGGTTAGGAAGGCCTCTTCCCTCAGGAGACTTAAAAGCTTAAAGGACTCACAGAAATTTGGAGTAGACTTGCTTCAAAGTGGTACCCATTAGATGTCAAGTGCTGCATGGTTGCTTGATGGAGCAGTTTTTTCCTGACAGCTGGAGACACTTGACTTTCAGTGAGAGACTCAACCTTCATCGGGCTCAAGAAGAATCCTAATGAGAGCCAGAGCATGATGGAAGAATCCCAAATTCAACTCCCCAGTGACTGATCTTCCCAGGCTGACTTACACCCCTGCTCCAGTCCAGAAGGTCTACTTGCTTCCTTCCACCCAGTTCCGGAAACAATATCTCTACCTTTCCTCTGGGTCTGTATCTCAGCTGGATAAAGCATTCTTCTCATTCAGAAAATAGTATCTGGGAAGGGCATTTGTGGTACTGAAGCAGCTTTGCCTGAATAATGTTCCTTCCATCAATGTCGCACCCTCCTCTTGGCTAGTGCATGGCTCAGACTCATTGGGAAGCTACTAATCTCACTCTAACGGGACTCGCTGGGGGTCTCCTTCTAATGAGCAAGCTGGGAGGCAGAGTCTTACCAAAATCTTTCCACTGGAACTGGACAGCAACATTCCCCGGGAAAGTGTGGTACTGTTCTAGCCTACACAGAGAACTAGGCAAAGGGGTATGGACATCTAAAATCAGACTTTTATCATCATGAGCTGATACCCCTCGTTAACATGATCAAAGACTCAAATTTTCAGGTAAAAGGGATACGCAATGAAATTATCAACATTTAGCGGATGTTTGAAAAGAAAAAAAAGATTTATTTATGTAAGAAAAGTAGTTATAAAATAGTCCTAGGTCTAGAAATCGGTCCTTTTCTTATTTGACAGTGCTGGTGCTCTGGTCCCTGAATGAGTGGCTTGAGAGCTCTGTAGAGAACATGTTTCTTACTGGCTGAGGCAGAAGTCTGGCTCCTTTAGATCGGTTGCTGGCTGGCAGGCAGCGAGGTTTCCTCCTAGATTCTGGAACTCGTATGCTGAATGAACTTTCCAGACACTGCTTTGTACACAATTTCATTCTCTCCACTGCTGACACCACCACTGCTTCAGAGATGGCAAAGAGTATTCTGGGTCCCTTACAGGTGTGTGGATGAGCTGTGTAGGTAACTCACAGGTAGCGGCATGCATCCTTCCACACCATGAATGTTGCATCCCTGTATACACTTGTTATTAGTGTGTGTTTTGTTATTGAGGATTTTTTAGTCAACTTAACACAATTGAACTCATTTTGGAAGAGGGTACCTTGGTTCAAGAATTGCCTCTATTGGATTGGTCTGTAAACCAATCTCTGAGGCCTTTTCTTGATTGATAAGTCATGTAGGAAGGCTCAGCCCACTACAGGCAGTGCAATCCCTGGGCAGATGGCCCTTGGTTGGATAAAGGAGTGAATGACTGTGAAGGGTATGGAATGTGAGCCAGTGAGCAGCACTCAGCCATGGCCTCTGCTTCTATTCCTGCCTCCAGGTTGCTGCTTCAGTCCCTGCCTGTCTCTCCTCTGTGGTGGACCCAAGCCTGTAAGCCAAATAAACCCCTTCCCTCTTTAGTTGTTTTTGATCATGGTGTTTATAGCAGCAATTTAAAACAAACTGATACAGATGAAACTTATAAAAACACCAATTCATTTCTAATAACTTCATCCTCATGTCTTCTTTAGGGGATGAATACACACACATACACATGTATATATGATTAGATTTTGCCTATTGTGTTAGTTATTTTGCTGTTTTTGTCATTAAACATGCTGGTCAAATTCAACTATTCAATTTGGGAAACAAAGGATTCATTTCAACTTGTTCTTCTAGGTCACAATCTATCACAGAGGGAACTCAAGCAGGAATGGAAGCAAAAACCACAGAAGAATGCTACTGTACTGGCTTGTCCCCTGGTTCATGCTCAGCTACCTTTCTTGTAGAGCCCACCCCCACCTGCCTAGGAGTGATGCTACTCACAGTGGGACGGGTCCTCCCATATCAATGATCAGTCAAGGCACTTCCTCAAAGACATGGTCACAGTTTACCCGGTAGAGGCAATTGTTCAGTTGAGGGTCCCATTCACAGAGAAATAAAGGATATTGAGTTGACAACAAAATCTAACCAGCATACCCTTCTAGTGTTTCATATTTGTGGAAAGCAATAAGACAAATAAGGCAAAAAAAAAAAAAAGCTGTTGCAAAATTGTTGCAAACAGTAAGACCTTCAATAAAGGAACAGAGATTGTTGTAAGAATTTTCCATCTAGATTAATTTACTTTTTATGGGAAGCAATCATCAGAGAATTTAGACAGAAGACGGAAAAGGAGTACTTCTAGACAGGGCATCTGAAAGTGAGTGCAAAAAGCTGAGCTGGATAGGAGTTGGGGAAGGGGAAGCACTGTATGCAAATCAGGTAGCATAAACTGAAGCACAATATGGATCTTCTGCTCTTTGATCATGCCCTTCTTTCGGGTGGACATTGCCAGGCCACGGAGGAAGAGGATGCAAGCAGTCCTAAGGAGACTTGATAGGCTGGGGTCAGATGGTAAGGGAGGAGGGCTCCCCTTTTTGAGAGATAGTGGAGGGTAACAAGGGGAAGAGGGAGGGTGGTTGGGGCTGGGAAGGGAGGAAGGGAGGTATAATCTGCATGCAAAGTAAAGAAATTATAAAAAATAAAATAAAATAATAATATAGTAGTAGTAGATTATTTGGTGCGTGTGTGTGTGTGTGTGTGTGTGTGTGTGTGTGTATAACGATGTGCACACACATGGTATATTTATGGCAGTCAGAAGACTGCTTTCGGAGCTTGGTTCTCCTTTCAACATAGATTGTGCAGATTGAACACAGCTTTTCAGGCTTGTACAGCAAGTGCATTTTCCCGCTGAGCCTTCTCACTTTCCTCCCCAAGCCCCAGGCTGTGTGTGATCCTTGTGAGGTGATGTGGACCACACCGAGCTGGAGCTGATTGGGAGGTTTTAAACTTGCTCATGAAGGAGACTGTTGTCTTTTACTCTTTGTCTTTCATATCCAGTCATGGTCCAATTGAGCCTCCTCAGTTACATGTTCCTGCTCTAATTCATTGGACTTCTATAAGCCCAAAGCAATGGAGTCAGTTGGCTACCAATTGAAACCCCTAAATCTCTGAGCCCAAAATAAGCCTTTCCTATTCATAAGATGATTTCTATTGAATCTTTGTTACAGGAATGGAAAGCAGACTAATGCTTTAACTCAGAGATTGTAAGTGCTTGGTGTGTTTTGAAAAGGGTCAAGAAGGGTGGGAACAGTGAGGTAGTGCACCTTCAGAACATTACTGGGTGATTGATCAAACATGCTGATTAAGGACTTCTCTGGAGTGGCTGAGTTTTTGACAGCTTCGTACATATTAAGTATATCTTCTGGATTCTTCTCTGCCTCACATCTCTCAGTCATGCTTTAGGTTTGTCTTAGTTAGGGCTATTACTGCTGCAATGAAACAACATGACCAAAACAACTTGGGGGAGCAAAGGGTTAATTTGGCTTATAGTTTCACATCACAGCTCATTATCAAAGAGAGTCAGGAAAGGAACTCTAGCCCAGCAGGCACCTGGAGGCAGGAGCTGAAGAAGAAGCCATGGAGAAATGCTGCTGACTGCTTGCTCCTCATGGCTTGCTCAGCCTGCTTTCTTACAGAGCCCAAGACCTCCAGCCTGAGGATGGCACCCCCCCACAGTGGGCTGAGCCCTCATCCATCAATCAAATTAAGAAAATTCTCTACAGGCTTGCGTATAGCCCAGTCTCATGGAGGCATTTTCTCAATTGAGGCCCCTTTCTTCCAGATTATTTTAGTTTGTGTAAAGTTGACATAAAACTAACCAGCACAAGAGTACTATCAGTTGGTTAAAGCTCCTGCCCCTTTCTCTATCTCTATTGAATTTAAAACCAAGTTTGAGATCCGTTTCTCTGATATCGTATACCTTAATGAAACATGGGCAAGACACAGACTTGTTTGGGTTATATCAGGGAGAACATCTGGATATTTGAAAACATCTGGTCAGTTTTCCAAAGAAAAATAAAACAATATTTTGTATCTGAATGTCTGGAATTATGGAAGATAGGCAATGTCTCAATCACCAATGTGTCTTTCAGAGTTTAGAAGTACAGCTCTGTAAGAACCTAGGAGTCTGTCCACTTCTGTCTCTTGTCCACTTTCATCTTCACACTTTATTGTAATGATGGCAAACTATTCATTTGAAATCAGCATAGAAACAAATAGTTTATCATTTGACATTTTATTTCTGGAGAAAAAATGAAAAGGCTGCTTCTTATAATAGTGTTAGAAGGGGTGATTGATCCAGATTACCAAGGGGAAATTAGATTTCTTCTCCACAAAGGAGGCAAGAAAAATTATGTCTGGAATGCAGCAGATCCATTAAGGAGTCTCTTGGTGCCGCCATGGAATGAAATGCAATCCAGAAATACACGCCTGTGGGAGATTTTCTGTTGTTGTTTGGTTTGAAGTGTGTAAACCTACTTCTAGTCTGGACCTTTGTGGCAGGAAAATGACAAGTCTTTAATCTGGACCTTGAGGCAGGAAATCACACCTTTAATCTGGGCCACAATTTCTTCAGGAAGCCTATATAAGGACATATAAAAATAAAGCTTTTGTTCTTTGCCTGCTTGTCCTTGTCTTGCTAGCACATCCATTTCTTCGCTGGCATTAGAGCCTATTTCTTTTAGATTTCAGCATAAACTGAAGACCAGCCAAGATATCCAACCTTGTGGGACCGAGCAACTCCTGGATTTTTGAACTTTTTGTTCACCGCTGGTCATTGTTAGATTAGCTGAACTGCAGCCTGTAAGTCATTACAATAAATACCACACACACATATATATTTACATTTATATAAAAATACACATATTTATATATCCCATATATATGAATATATAGTCATGCTATAAATTCTGTTTCTCTAGAGAAGCCTGACTAATAATACATATGGTAAGCCCCTTTCTAAACTGAGATCTTATGTGAGACTGGACAAATAGGAACTAAGACAATAAAATAAAAATAAAGTTTAGACAACATCAAAAAACTATAAAGCAAATAAACAAAATCCTGCCTGGCCCTGCCTTACTTCCAGCTTTTTTCATCGCCCTTCTCTTCTAAAGAGATTTCCAAGTTCATCTTAATTTTCTCATATGACTGTCATTCTCCTAAACAACGGTCATATTTCTCTCCTTGCCTTGCATCATCCACTCTGCCTTGGATTTTCCAATGGACCTGGCGTTGGTTGGTGATTTATTCAGCCTCAGAATCTCTCTTCCTTGATTTCTTTAGGTGCCAACTTTTCTGATGAGAAGTAATGGCTATAGTGTCCACCTTGAGAAATGCTTGTGATGGGAAGAATAGCACGGAAGGCAAAGAGGATAAGAGAGAAAGGCTCCTGGGCCACTTCTCAGGGCACCACTCCATGGTCTAAGCTTTCTGAGGATTGGTAATTCAGAGCAGTTTTACATAGAAATCTTTGGGATAACACTCTACACAACTGGCAAAAAATGTAGACTGGACCTCTCACCCAAGTACATGATACCTGTGGATAAAAGTAGAAAACAAAACAAAACAAAACAAAACAAAACAAAACAATACAATACAATACAATATAATACCTTGCCAGCAACTTCCTGCTTCAGCTTCATAGTTTGGAGGGGCACAGTCAGGTAAGCATGGTCAGCTGAACTAACTAGAGCATAAGATGTAGCATTCTTCGCTTTGGTGATTCATTTTCTTATTTAAGTTAAAAACCCTTAGAAGTCCCCTTAAGTAGTTTATTGGCTTCACGGAAAAAAATCACAAAACACACTGGATACTGTGGATACCATAGGAAAATAGAAAATATCTGTTTTTCTCTCTTTTATCAATATTTTATGTGCATTGAATAGACTTTGGTCATGAGACTGAATTGTAACAACCTGCTTGAATATAATTTATATTAAGAGAAAATCATTTTCATATCATCTCCCTAAATAAATATTGATCAAATGCTTAAAAGATAATATTGAAAGGTGAACTCAATGGCAGGCTCTTTGCTCTCCTCCCTGACCCCTCCCCTTCTCCACCAAGGGAAGAGCAGCCTTGCTAGGCCACAGAAGAAGACATTGCACCCAGTCCTGATGAGACCTGATAAACTAGGGTCAGATGGAAAAGGAGGAAGGCCTCCCCTATCAGACTTAGAGAAGGGCAGGGAGGAGATGAGGGAGGGAGGGTAGGATTGGGAGGGAATGAGGGAGGGGCTACAGCTGGGATACAAAGCAAATAAACTGTAGTTAATATAAAAAGTTAAAAAAAATGCACACACACAAAAAGAAAGGTGTCACAAATTAGGATCCTGCCAGCTGTCACTTCCACATCATAAAGATGAATTCCCTGTGGTGGTGAGAAAATAGATCCTAGAACATGAGGAAGAAAGTGGTGTTCATTCAGCTTGGATCAGGACAGCTATGATTGGCAGAAGAGGTGATGGAAGTCAAGTTTGGAGAAACTTAACTTTGGAGAAGTGCTTCTGAGGCCTGACTGTGCTTGGGAATTACCCTGAAAATGCTGGTGGAGTCCCTGCTGAGTTCCAAAGGACCAGTTGGTTATAATGAGCAGCCCTGATGGAGATGGTTGCTTTGAGCTGCTAGAAGGGATGCTCTTTTCTAAACAGGATCAGTGGCAGCTATTGTCAAAAGGTATTCCCAGACCACCTGTATCAGTGTCACCTGGGAACCTGCAAGAAGTGTGTATTCCCGTGTCCACCCACCACTGACCTACAGGCTAAGAAAGGTGGCCACTTGTCTGTGTTTAACCATCAGGTGCAGTAACGTTGGAACACTACTGACCAAAAAGAAGTTGATTTAAGTGGGCTGTGTGTAGGTGACAAGTTGACCAGTGCTGGTTGACATTGACTAGGTTTGGAGTCGTCCAGGAGCCATGCCTGTGGTTATGTCTTTGAGGGCACTCTAGAGACTAATTGAGAAGGAAGGACCCACCTTCAGTGTGGGTGGCACCACTTTATGGGCTGAGGCCTCACACTGAAGTAAGAAGGCAGCGGAAGAAGCTGGCTGAGCACCAGCGTTCATCCCTCTTGGCTTCTTATTAACTGTAGAAACCATGTGACTCCCTTGCCATGATGGACTGTGCCCTCAAACTGTGAATCACAGCAAGACTTTCCTCCGTTATTCTGCTCTCATCAAGTATTTTATCATAGCAATGAGAAAGTAAGTGAGCGGGGATGGGATACATGAGTAGAGCAAATGAAGGACACAAGGTAAGACCTTTAACTTTCAGTCTTGGCAAAGAGTGCTCTAACTAACCAGGGGCTTGCCATCTGCTTCCAGCCCCCCACTCCTCACAGTAGGGCAGATGGGAGAGCATGGTGCTTCCTTGTTTTGCACAGGGGGCTCCAGACTTCTCCAATGGTCCGAGAAACATAGCTGGACTTCCTCCCTCAGTAGAAACAAGGACCTTGCCCTTGACTTTACACTGCACTGACTACAGAGTGAGTCTTGCTGCTTTCTGGCCTGCTTTCACTCCTGCCTTTGTCTATGACTCACACTCAGCATGAAAGCTCAGAGGACAGTTGGCTTTTCCTAGGAATCAGTGACTTTAGAGAGGGCAGAAAAGAGAGGGTGATGACCTCAGTAAAGGAGCTGTGTTGTCTGGTTGAAGGGTTTTTGTCCCATTCAATAAATATTTCCAGCATTCCTGATCTGAGCCAATCCTTGGCTAGCTACTGGGAACAGAAAAGGACATGCAGACAACCTGGCCCATTAAGACTTACGTTGTAGAAAAGATTTGTTGGTGGAGAAGGAACAGCCTTTCATGGACCACAGAACAGCACCTGTAAGACGCCCTACTTAGGATGTACTTAAGCTCATCCTCTTCTGAGGACATATTTGACAGCAATACTGTTAGCTGTTAACAGTTGTGCCGGAATACTACGTAGCACCAGGAATGTTTCTGGGTCTGTAGGTGCCATTCTGTGTAGAGTGTGCAATACTGGTTGGTAGCGGCTGGAGTTCCAAATCCTGAGGGTTGTACCACATTTGGTGTGCTGTCTTTCCTTGGTTCCTCTGTGTGTGATGCCCTTAGCAGTTTCTAGAGCTGGCACTTATCACAGTCAGAGGGAGGAGGCAGCAGCTTCCATCCCACACAGCACTATGTGCTCCTCTGAGGAGCCAGCTGTAGCTTCAACCATCACAGGCGTCTGCCTTGGAAGCTGCACACAGCCTCTTTTTGACAATCTGACAGTGCTGGGCAGCAAAGCTTCAGGCAATGTCATCTATCTCTTAGAATTTTACATGGTTGCGTCTGGAGAAGCTCTTCTAGCTTACTCAGGAAGACACACTGATGTCCTCCTGACCCAGATCCCAGTTTCTTCATTCAGTAGCTTCATTCAATGGGATGTGAGAGCATCCTCAGGCTACTCATTTATTTTTAAAATGTTGTTTACTATAATTGCACATATGATATATGTGAGGTGTGTGTGTGTGTGTGTGTGTGTGTGTGTGTGTGTGCTGACAAGTGCATGTGTTTTTATGAACATAGAGGTCAGAAAATAATTTTCAGATGTTTGTTCTCTCCTCCCACCTCGTGCATGCCACATGGTAGAAACAAGATAGACAGTGCCTCAGGAACAAGGTAAGCAGAGCTTCCAGGCAGCTCTTCCATCACAGCTGACATCTCTTGTAGGATTACAGATGAATACCATCGTATCTAATTAATTTCCTCACTTATTGTTCTTTGGGCAGTCATTGGGGATTGAGCTCAAGTTTTCATCCTTTTTCTGTGAGGTACATAGGTGCTCCTACCTGCTAGGCTGTCTCACTGGCCCCTTCCAGCCTATTTAATTATCAGTATGACTCTACATATCCTGGTTCAAGAACCTATCCTCTGCCCTCTCCTGGCTCTGTTATCTGGAGGCTGAAGCCTTCTTTAGGACATTGAGGCAAGCTTGAGAGATTTCCTTGTTTTACTCTGACAGGGGGGGGTTTACAGCCATTTAGGATGAAACATACAGGCTGACACCTCTCCCAAATTGGGATGCTGCAGTCCCAATCACTTGGTCCTTAGCATGTGCGTTTGGAGATATGGAGCTATTGAGTCTTTAGGAGGTGAGGAAATCCAGACACAGACAAGTCCAGAAGAAAGACCCCATGAAGGGATGAGGAGAAGGTGGCTTTCCTAAGTCTGTTTCAGCTCCTTGGACCAAAGGAACAATGAAAAATTCCTTCACCCAGGACTTGGGCCTGGAAGTCTAAGACAGACACTAGCAAACTCAGTGTGTGTGGAGGGACACTTTTGGTTCACGGCAACTTCGAGCCTGTCTTCATGCACTGGAAGGGGTGAGGGACCCTGAAGCATCCTCTCCAGAGGCACTCATCCATTTATGAAGACTCTACACTCACAACCAGATTCCTTCTCAGAGACTGCACCACCTCGAAACCATCGCTTTGGGGGCAAAGTCTTCCACATATGTATTATGGGGTACACAATTACTCAGACCATACCCTGTGACCATCTGTAAAGCATGGAGAGTGACCACCAGAGAGACTAACCCTGACTAGACTTTCTAACTTCAAGAACCGTGAAAAACGATCAACAGGCTTTGTTTCAGCCATCCATCTGTGGGGCTTTGTTATGGAAGACCCGGTGACTAAGATGTGCTCCAAAACATATATCCAATGGGAGCCATGAAGATACTACCCACTAGCCAGCTTAGGAACACAGCCGGGCCAGATCTTGCTAGCAATTGGTTGCTCCCTCATTCTCTCTGAGCTGCTGCCAAGGCCTCTCTCAGATGCCAAGGGACCAAAGGTGCAAACAGTCCTATAGGATCCCAGCTCTATTTTCTAATTTCTCTGATGCATGTTTTCTGACTCCTTTTCACCCTTGTCAATCTCATCAGGCCTGAGTTTCTTGCCACTGGCCTGAGCTACTCTGCCATTATTCAACCACGTGCCCCGCATCTACTTCCTTAAAAATGTCAGTTTAATCCTCTGAAAATGCAACTCTGATCAAGCAGTTTGTGTGCTTTATCTTCCTCTCTCCCTCTCTCTGTGCACGCGTGCACTCTCATTCGGTATGTCCTGGTGTGCATGTGGAGGCCAGATGCTGATGTGTTTGGTGTTTTTCCTCCATCACTCTCCTCTTTAGCTTTTTAAATTTAAATTACATTTTTATGTATTAATTTTGTGGGTCTAAGTGTGTGTATATGTGCATGTGCTCGTGTGTTTATGTGTATGTGGGGTGTGCTTGAAAGCATGTGTCACAGTGTTCGCATGAGAACAAAGGACAATTTACCAATTTATATTTTTGAGATGGGCCCTCCCACAGAACCTGGGATTTGCTGATTTTAGCTAGACTGGCTGGCCAGAAAACCCAAGCAATCTACTAGTCTCCTTCTGCCCCTTTGACCTCTGCCTAGCACTGGGGTTATAGACACATGCTGCTACACCTAGCTTCTTCCGGACGTTGGGCTCTACATTAAGGTTCTCATGCATTCACAGCAGACATCTAACCCACTAAACCATCGTGTCCTTCCTTAGGCTCCCTAGTCCTTAAACGTTAAAGCCCAACCTCAGCTTGCCTCAGCCTGCCACCCATCAACCCTAGAGGAATCTGTCCTTCTCTCCCTTTCTATCTCCCTCACTGGGATCTTCAGAAAACAGCCTACTCTCCTCAAACGTTTCTCTTACTTTCGATGTAAGAGCTACGCCATTGCTAACCCTGTGGCTCCTGTCTAAAGCATGTGTCTGCCTCTGCATGTAAAAAATCCTGGTGACTTCCCAACTACAGTTCACACTCTGCCTCCTCTCCAAGGCCATTTCAGTCTTTCCAACCGACCTCTGTGATGTCCATTTCTCCGTCCCACCATGCTGTGTCCCATGGCTCCTAAGTTCTCAACACCTCATATTATAGTTATTCCTGCTTGATCTCATGTCTTTCACATGTTTGCCTACATCCTTAAGCACTTTCTGGAAGGAAAGCATTCTGGTGGCTTAAGAATGCAAAGACCCAGAAGCCTATAATAAGCTGTCTAGTCCCAGCCACTTTTTACCCACAGCAGGATGGAGCTACGTGATGTTTTAACTTCATAGACTGGATCTGAAATCACCTGGGAGACACATTTCTTTATTTAAAAATATTCATTTATTCTTTCTTATGCATATTAATATTTTCTTGTGCATATTTATAGGCATGACCGTCCATGCTTGGTGCTGGCAGAAGCCAAGAGAGAGCACTGGATTCCCTGAAATTGGAGTTACCAATGTTTGCAAGCTGTCCCTGGAAGTACAGCAAGTGCTCTCAACTACTGAGCCATCTCTCCAGCCCCTAGAAAGCACATTTCTAAGTGTCTCTTTGAGAGCATTTCCAGAGGTGTTTAATTGAGGAAAGACATGCTCTAAATGTGGGAGGTACCACCCCACAGACTAGCTTCCCAGCCTGAATGAACAAAAAGGCACAAAGAAGAGAGCCAGCTGGGCACAGTGTTTATCTCTCTTTGCTTCCTGACTGAAGACACAATATGAACAGCTCCATCACATTCCCTCCAGCATCCCTTCCACGCCATGATGGACATGATTCCCCAAAACCTTGAGCCCAAACCATCCTTAAGTTGCTCTCCTATTAGGTATCTACAGCAACATGAAAAGTGGTTAATACAGGACCTTTATCTCTTCCAGCCTAAGGAACAGTAATCAAAGCTCGGGGAATCACCCATGACCAATAAGAAATTCACTTCATCTCTCTTTGCCCTCTCTTAAAAAAAAAAAAAACAGAAATAAGATATTCCTGATATTAATACAAGTTTAGAACTTGAGCATAAGCCTGCAATATTAATGAAAAATGTTTTGTAAAGAAGAAAAGTCTTCAGAAATATTTCTTGAATGTTCAGTGAAAGAGTAAGTCAGTCTCCATCAGACAAGGCAGCTACTTCCTGCAGAACCCAGTTACTGCACTGGAGTTTCTAATTTGGTCTCTATTGATCACATGACATGGTATAGGTCCTTTTCAAACTTATCAGTAACATTAGGGAGACATGGGTATTACTCCCATGTTGCAGAAAATGGGCTTCTGGTATGTCCAGCAGGGTCCCAGCCGCTGCCCTGTAGCGGCAGGGGGTCTTCTGGGCCCAGGGAGAACGGAACTGCCCTGGAAGGAAAGTATCAGGAAACTGAGCCTCCATGGGTTAAAACTGGAGCAGCGTTTCCAGCTGGGCAGTCGGATTGAGTTCCAGGATTTACTGGGACTATGTTCCCCAGCTGGGCTGGACACAATCTTGCATTCTGCCTCCGTGCGCCTGGCGGGTGACTGGGAGGATTTGGAATTTCTGGGGCTGAACTGGCAGCGATCTCCTTGAGCCAGGAGTGGGGCTGCTCTGATGAGTAGATAATTAGGATGCTTCTTTCAGCTGCAGATAAAGTCCAGAGCCTCACTCCAGCCATTATCCTGCCAACCCTAATAGAGCCAGATTGATGGATACAGCGCGGAGGGAATTTGGAACATTCTTGCGCACACTATATCACACTCAATAACCGCTCGTGCACAATGTGGGACTTTTATAAGCCATTACAAAATCCATTTTGAAACGTCTCTGGGTGCGACAGCCAGCTGCAAAGCATCTGAAGTATCCCTGACATTTGGGCTTTGGTGGAGCTTGTGAGAACACAGGGAAAGGAGAGCAATCGCGAGCGTACCCGAGCCAGCCAAGAGAATCGCCTCGTAAGCCGAGCAGATGGTAGCACTACAGCCCACCGTTCATCTTAGAGTGTACCTCGGCAAGAGCACTAATCCTTCTTGTTAGACAAGAACAGAGCCCCCCTCCCCCATAAATGCTTTCCATATGTTCTATTGTCTTCCTGGCACTTTAATTCTACCTCAAAAGCCCCCAACTTAGCAACCTTCGTATTAATACTAAACATATTACATCAGTTCTAACACTGATACATTTAATATGAGTACAATTAAAGTTACTCCAACATAATCCTGATGAGATAAACAGCGCTGCTTTATTATAAACGTCCCTGCAAGGTCCCTTGTAAAATATTATCAATACTAATAGGAGCCCCCTCCACCCACCCAGATAGTCGAGCTAAACAATGCCACTGCCTCCCTACTAATAACAAATATGTCCAGCAATTTAAACATCGGTACATCCAATGTAAACACCATTATAGCTAATGTGAAACAGTTACCCAGCCTCAGCCCCGCAAGCCTTCAACCAGAAAGCCTCGGAAGAGAAAAAAACTGTTTCCTCAACAAAGATGCATTACAGCCTGCTGGTGCCATTTGCAATAGATTACTTAAGCCCATAAAGAAATGAAAATTGCAGCCCTGCTTTGAGCCAGAAATGATGAAATTGGAGAGCACCAGCACAACAGAGCATGGCACAGGCCTGCTTCTGCCCAGGGAATGTGGGCCCTGGGAGGCTGAGGAGCACCCTCCCCGAGGACAGTGAGCAGCATGAGCATCCAAGCACCCAAGCCTTGTTGGCCCTGCCTCTAGTTCATAGCTTCTGCTCACATACGCATGAAGCCCAACATGGGCCTTTCCAGAGCTAATGACTTTTCCAGGGCTGAGTTGCTCAAATACGTGCATAAGGTTGGCATCGCATGACGAGGGGCAAGGACCATTGCTATGGTGTCTGCCTCCATCGTGGAACTATTCTTTCCCGTTCAGACTGTAGAGAAAGTCCAGTCTTTCAGCCAGAGGCCCATATAGTTTTCAGAACCCCCTTTACTTGCTCTGAAGTGAGCAGGCAAAACCCCACATTAGCCCAAGCCTTGTTCACAACAAGCCTTAGTTTCCTTCTTGCCCATCTCCCCCTCTCTCTTCATTTCGGTGATTGACAGGTTTCCCATCATTTCTGAGCACTTTCTATTTCTGGAAACTTCTCGAGTATGGTTACAATTTTTCATCCTGCCTCTTTATCTCTTTCTCCGTTCATTAGATTTATGCCTTTTAGATTCATGCCCACCAAGTTTTGGTTGGGGGGCTCTGGAAGGCAACTCTGGTAAAAAGTACTTCAAAATGTCCGATTTTGCACAGGTGAATAAGGTATCCATGTGACACCATGAAACAGCCTTCCTGACTACCCCACAATTCCTCAAGATCTCCCTGAGAAACTTGCACATGGGAATATTGCCTTTGGTGGCTTATCTATAATATTTACTATAAAAATCACAGAATTATGAGGTTCCGTCAGGACTCAGAGCACAGGGAAGAGATTTCCAAATGAATTTCCCTTCAAATGTTTTAACAAACATTAACCACTTCACATTTCTCTCTCTCTCCCTCTCTCTCTCTTTCTGTATGTGTGTTGGTGTACCCATGTACATGCATGTGCATAGGTGTGTTTGTTTGTATGAACATGCATGTATGAATGCCCACAGAAGCAAAAGAGAATGTCAACTCTCCTGGAGCTGCTGTTACAGGCTGTTGTGAGCTGTTCAGTGTGACAGCTGGGAAACAAACTTGAATCCTCTGCAAGAGCAGCAAGTGCATTTAGCCACTGAGGCATCTCTTCAGCCTCGACCTCACTGTTAAACTACTTTTATATAAAAGGAAAGTACTAATTTCTATGCATGATAGACCTTTCTGCACTTGAGAAACACTCATTTTGGGGGTGACTGTGAGAACTAAAATGTGCATATACACTTCAAAGCCTCATAATTCAGTAAAACTTGGGATATTCATCTTTGGTGTTTTTGGCTTTGGCTTTGTGTGTGTGTGTGTGACCTGGAAATGTCTGAAGACAAACTCAGATGCAAAGTCTCGTTTTCTTCCTTAACTGCCAGTGTGGTTCCCCTCTGCAGCATCTTGAGCCATCTGAGCCTCAGTTTTCCCATGTGTACAGTGGGATTGGTGGTACTATGTATGAGGGCTCATGGCACACCGCTAGGTCTTACCAATGTTCATTCCTGATGCCGAGTTATGGCCATCATGCTTCTCATTTTGGTTCTGTATCAAGCATCTTCTCTGAGAATGTGCCTGTGAGTGTTCAGAGCATGGGCAGGGTCTCACTTCACCAAAGTATGGAAAAAGCTGGGGTTTTATTCCTGCTAAACATCGTATTATTAATGCCAGGCAGCTCTTTCCTAATAAAACCCCAAGCCATGTAAACATCAGTATAGCTTTCAATTTGTAGGCAGATTAGATGCCAGCAGCGTTTGGTTCTTATTTTATTTTACTTTTTAATTTTATTTTTATTATTTTTAAACTGAAATCTTTACAGTGGATTTGAAAGCAAGCTATTTTCTGCCTTTGGAGAAATGAAGGTTTTGGAAAGTGAGTTTTGGAATGTTTCAGCTTCAATCAGAGTGGAAGGGAGAAGAAAAAAAAAGGCATCTCATGAGATAGAATTTCTGGACCTGGAGTCATGATCTTCTTTAGGCAGTGCCCTATGAAGTGAAGTGTGCATGGAAAGGTGCTGGAATTCATCCTGAAAGCTACTTTATGTCCCTGGAAAAGCAGGTGTTTACTGTGGTAATCTGAGGTGCAGCCCTACATCTGAGCCATTGCAGGAGAGAGGTGGTTTCATGGGGAGGGAAGACTAATCCTCCACCCAGCAAATTTATATCACCATCATTGTTTCTTCCAGTACAAGAGCCCACCATCCACCCATATCCACTGAGCACTGAAGAATCTGGCAAAGCATTGCCAGATTTCTATCCTTAGGCGCCCTCACCGCTACACCTCCTGCTTCACACTGGGCAGGGAACTGGGAGGACAAGCCTTAAGAAGGAAACTGTCTGATTTGCTCTTTGTCTGGAAGCTTTGGAGAAAGCTCTGAGCTCTATTCAGAGTCCAGGGATGGAGGCCCAAGGTGCTTTGTGACAAGAAAGTTTTCTATCCTCCTGGGAAGCCCCTTATGATACTTAGCAGGTGGTTCTGTGGCCATATGTTTGTACACATCTTCCTGCATTGACTGAGCTCCTCAAGGCTGACTAGTTGTTCTGTTATCTGCTTGAGGTCAGGTTCCTCAATGATTAAGTCTCTGGAGAGAAAAACAGAGCCAGAAGGTAAGTGTCTTGTCTTCCCAACTAGCCATGTGCTATCGGGAATTTAGCAAATCTGTGAAGTTAAAGTGGTCACCTTTGAACTCTGGAGACGTCCCCTTGCTTCTTTATGATGAAGAAGCTCACAAAAATAGGACCTCCATCTCTTTCCACTCTCCACCCTTTCCAAACGTTATGACATTGTACCAACCCAAGGCTGTTAGTTTGCCATGGTGGGTGGACTCAGGGCAGAGCATTTCACATTCATTACTGTTTGGGCCACCTGTACTGTCCTATATGATCTCACACTAAACTGACATCGGTAAAGTTCAAGAAGATTTTCTCCCAGCTAGAGTGGTGACAGAAATCATCAAGAAAGGGGTGATGAGATGAAAACCTGAAACCCAGATGAGCTTCCTTCTTTGCACCATTGCAGGAATGGTCAGTCTGCTGAGCAGGGTGGGGCACTGACATTGAGTGACAGTGTGTGCAGCGATGCCTGCACACCTTCCCAGACTCCACTAGAATGTAGGGCACAATTCTGGAAGGCCTTTGCTCTCCTGAGATTGCTGGCCACCACACTGCTGTGTGCAGCCCCTGGCAAATCTATTTATAGCAGTATTTAGTGTGGGAGTAGATAAAACACTTTGATTAGACCTAGGAAGTCGCAGAAAGATTTTTACCAAGAAGGCTGAATTGACACCATTCATTTCTTCAAATAAGAAATATCTATACTGCCTTTGGTAAGAACTTTCCCAAGAGCTTCACAAGTACTGATTATTTTATCTTGTCCAAAACCAAAATTGCAACATAGTTGAAAGGACTTAATTGTCTTTATTTCTAACTCTAGAATGTAGCAACACACTGTTCCATAAAATAAGGTGTTCTGATGAACCAAATGAAAAGGGCTGGGGAAAGCAGAAATAACATAGTGCTATGTTACTTTCCCCAGCAACTAAGATAGAATCGAAAAAAAAAAATAATTGGTAAACATAAAGTTGCTTCAGGTTTCTTTTTATGAAGAATTTAATGGGAGGAAGGTTGGGGGTGTGGGTGTGGGGTGAGGATTAAACTATCATGCCAGTTTAAAGGCTGCTTTGGGAAAGTTGGCTGTTATAGTTTTTGGTTTCTTTTTTAAATTTTTTTTCAAAATGGTTTATTTCTATTATGTAAACATATTTATTCATTGTTTGGAGATTACTTTTTGATTATTATTTTTTATTTAAAATTTTTTTATTTATTACAATTTATTCCTGTTGTATCCCCCCTGTAGCTCCCTCCTTAGTCCCCTCCCTCCCGCTTCTTCTCCCATGCCCCTTCCCCAGCCCACTGATAGAGGAGATCCTTCTCCCCTTCCATCTGACCCTAGCCTATCAGGTCTCATCATGACTGGCTGCATTGTCTTCCTTTGTGCCTGGTAAGGCTGCTCCCCCCTCAGGGGGGATGTGATCAAAGAGCCAGCCACTGAGTTCATGTCAGAGACAGCCCCTCTTCCCCTTACTAGGAAACCCACTTGGAGACTGAGCTGCCATGGGCTACATCTGTATAGGAGTTCTACGTTATCTCCATGTATGGTCCTTGGTTAGAGTATCAGTCTCAGAAAAGACCCTTGTGCCCAGATTTTTGGTTCTGTTGCTCTCCTTGCAGAGCTCCTGTCCCTTCCAAGTCTTTCTATCTCCCCCTTTATTCATAAAATTCCCTGTACTCTGTCCAAATTTTGGCTATGAGACACAGCATCTGCTTTAATACCCTGCTGGGGAGAATTTTTCAGAGGCCCTCTGTGGTAGGCTCCTGTCTTTTTCCTTGTTTTCACCCTCTTTTTATGTCCATCCTGTTTGCCTTTTTGAATGAGGATTGATCATTTTACCCAGGGTCCTCCTTCTTGCTTAACTTCTTTAGGTGTACAGATTTGTGCTACCTAAAGATACAGCTATACCACTCCTATGCATATATCCAAAATATGCTCAAGTATACAAACAAGGACATTTGCTTAATCATGTTTGTAGCAGCTTTATTCATAATAGCCAGAATCTGGAACAACCCAGATATCCCACAATTAAGGAATGAAAACAGAAATTGTGGTACATTTACACAATGGAATACTACTCAGCAATTAAAAACAAAGAAATCATGAAACTTTCAGGCAAATGGTGGGAGCTAGAAAAGATCATCCTGAGTGAGGTAACTCAGAAGCAGAAAGACACACATGGTATATACTTACCTGAAGTGGATATTAGACATATAATGTAGAATAATCATACTAAAATCTTTAAGTCAGTCAGCAGCATAGTTCCCCTTTGATAACTTACCTCTTCATCACAAAGTGACTTCAATTTGATTTTGACTACAGTCTGCTGAGGTCCAATGCAAGAGTTTAGTTCAAAACAATAGCCTCTTAGAGATTTTATTCCCCATCTTAAAAATATTCCTACAAGAGATATACTATTAATAGTCTCATCTTACAGATGAAAAACTAAGACACAGAGCATTTGAGCCTGCCTGGTTCATAAGTAACTGTGTCAGCTAGGCTATGACAGACTTTTCTTGGGGAGATGCAACAAAGATGCTTAGTCTGACCAGATGGGGAGCCCCATATAAACTGAAGTACAGATGCCACCAAAGTCCTGTGTGGTGGACTAATCAGTGAGTTTTATTGGGGTCTTTATAGCATAAATGACTCACAGACAGAAGCTGCATCACCAAAACTCACCTCAGCATGGGTGACGTCTCACAAAAGCTAGAAACCTGGACAAAATGCACAGCCTGCAGATAACTCATCTGCCTTTTCAGGTGTTGCAGTCAGCCTTCACTTCTTCCAGGTAGCTCTCCTGGTCTCTCCTCCTCCTGGGCTGCTCTGCTCATCAGCGAGTCATGTGCAGCAGTCTTCACTGCTTACGTGCCCTTGGGGAGAGTGGGAATCAGTAAATCTAGTTCGTTTCAGGGACTTTCTGAAGCTTTCTGTGTTGTTTGCTTCCTGTGCTAAAGAGCCTCCCTGAAGGATGGAGTGTTTCATCTCTCGCTAGATGATGCTTCACCTCCTTGTAAAATCCTGTCCTGAAATATAGAGACTTTCTCATGATATCCCATATTTTATGTTGTCTACCTTCTTGATGGAATGTTTTAACTTCAGAGGAAACAGCTACGCAGCATCAGGCTCAGCTCACCATTATTCCATGCTTCCTCATATACACAACAGATCCAAGTAATTAAAAATTGTACTTACCCTACTATTTTTTAAATTTCAGTTTATAAGATCTTGATAAAAAGACCAATCCATGTAAGTGTCCATGTGAGGGTTTTTCGTTTCATTTATGTGTTTGTTTGTTTTTAAAATTTCATACATGTATATGTTGTAGTTGAGCACATTCTTGTACCTTCTTCCCAAACAGGTTTTCTGTTTTGCTGTTGTGGAGAATTGCTTGACCCCTTTTCATAAGGCTCCTGTTGTTCTTACTACCTAGCATCCCTACTGCCTGAGTGTGGGACTCCGTCATTTGCTTTTGACAATTTGCAGCCGGTTAATGCCTCTGGCTCTCAATTCCCTGTAAATTCCAGCTCAGAGATGAGTAGTGCTTGTCTGAGTCCATTCAGGTTTCTATGGAAAAACAACACAGACGGAATGGCTTATAAACCACAGGCATTTATTTCCAATACTTCGTTTAGGAAGTCCTGGATGAAGACATCATCAGACATGCTATTTTCAGAGAGTCCACTTTCTGGTCTTAGCGATACCTTCTTACTGTTTTCCTAACACTAATAGGGCAAGGGATCTCTTGGGGCACTCATCCGGTAATCGAGCGGCTCCACCCTCATGACCTAATCAGTGCTAAAAGGCCCCACCTCTCCATATCATCACATCGAGGACCAGGATTTCAACATCCGGATATGGGGAGCAATAAACACTCAGCTCATTGTAATATTCTCCAAATCTGTTTTCTCCAAATTTTCTTTGGAAAAAAAATGTCTACCATATACTGTATATTAATGCAGAATAGCTTCTAACTTCCTGTTCTCACAACCTTGGAATTTTACCTTCTTCTCCAGTATGACTCTCCACGCTCTCCTGCTGACTGCATCTTCCTATATGTGGGTGTGATGGGGGTAATACATCTCGGTGAATCTACAGTGAAACATTTGCAGGGAGCTGGCTCTACCCATGCAGAATGAGAGGTAGATGCAGAGCCAAGCAGAAGAACACGTAGCAGTGTGTGGATCATCTGAGTCCCGGGTATCATCATATCTGGTCATGACTGACTTCTATATGTGATAACTGATGCTTCACCAGGAGCCTGCCACAGAAAGCCTCTAAAAGGTTCTAGCCTGCAGGGTATCAAAGCAGATGCTAGGACTTATGGCCAATCTTTGGGCAGAGTGCAGGGAACCTTATGAAAGAAGTGGGAAATAGCAAGACCTAAAGAGGACAGGAGTTCCACAAAGAGAGCAACAGAACCAAAAAAAATCTGGGCACAGGGGTCTTTTCTGAGACAGATACTCCAGCCAAGGATCATTCATGGAGCTAACCTAGAACCCCTGAACAGATGTAGCCCATGGCAGTTCAATAGTAATGAGAACAGTGACTATCTGACATGAACTCAGTGGCTGGCTCTTTGATCACCTCCACCTGAGAGAAGAGCAGCCTTATCAGGTCACAGAGGAAGACAATGCAGCCAGTCCTGATGAGACTGATAGACTAGGATCAGAAGGAATGGGAGGAAGACTTCCCCTATCAGTGGACTGGGGGAGGGGCATGGGTAGAGAAGGGGAGGGAGGACAGGATTGGAAAGGGAGGAGGGAGGGAGCTACAGGGGAGATATAAAGTGAATAAATTGTAATTAATAAAAATTAAAATTAAAAAAATCCCATATTAATTCCTCCTTGGAGTTTCTTCTGAATAGTTCTTCTGAAGATGATTCTGAGAAATCTAGATCAGTTACCTGAGGCTTGAATAGCAAGTGCTTCTTCAAAAAATAGTTTAGTTGTACCAGGGACTGCTGTTGTGGAGTGATGTGATGCCCAAGTAAATAGCCAAAATTTACTATTTGAGCATAATGGTGGATCAAGGGGATTGAATGGATGAATTTAAGGTAATCTGTGTCTTAGATTTGTTCCTGTTGATGTGATAAAATACACTAATAAAGGTAACTTAAAGGAGTAACTGTTGATTTGTCTCACAGTTCCAGGACAAAGTCCAACACTGTGTAGAAATCAAAGCAGCAAGAAGTTGAAGGATCTAGCATTTTACATCCACAGTCAAGAGCAGAACAATGAATAAATATATGCATGCCCATCCTACTGCCTGCTATTGTACACAGATGGATTCCAGTCGGGGAATGGAGCCACCCAGAGTGGATGAATCTTCCTGCCTCAATTGGCATAAAAAAGAGAATTCAGCAGGGAGTAGTGGTGCGCACCTTTGTTCTCAACACGTGCGAGGCAGAGGCAGGCCTCTGCGTGGTTGAGGTCAGCATGGTCTACATACTGAATTCCACCACAGCCAGAATTACCTAGTAAGACCCTTTCTTGAACAGCTTCTCCCCCGAAAAACAAAAAACAAACAAACAAAGGTAATCCCCCATAGAGATGACCAGAGACCAATCTAATCTAGACAATTTCTCACTGAAATTCCTTCTTGGGTGACTGTGTTGTCAAATTGCAAATTAAAAGTAACCATCACAACGTTTTTAGCTAAGGCGACTTAATGAGGTAGGTAGATTCCCCTACCTCCATGCCTGATATGGTCATCACTCAGACTAGTACTTTTGCCCCTGAGATCTTTTGGCTAGAATGCCGCTTTCCTTGGAATATTCTTGCATGAGTACTGTACAGTTGCTGTACCCAAGAGTTAATAAGAATTTTATCTTTTACTGCCAAATTTTGACTTAGTCTTTTATTAAGTAATCCAGACATGGATTTTCCACTGAAAGTATCTCTCTTTGGTCAAGATCTCTGATTTTAACTAAATAAATTATCTGGAAATGTTGATGCAGGTCTATAATCCTAGTACTTACAGGTTGGGGCAGGGAAACTATGAACTCAAGGCCAGGCTATGCTACATAGTAAGTTCCAGGTAAACCTGATCTCTAAAGCATGGCCCTATTTCACTATGCCCCCTGAAAAACCCACCCTGAATTAACAGAATACACAATGCTAGATAAATGGATGAGTTCAATGATATGTTTATTAATTTCTACAATAAGGCTGGACATCTTCTCGTCTTTTCATTGATTCCCCAATACAGGAGATAATAGACTCTTCTGTTTTTAGGTTGGGTATGTCATAAGCAACAATATCAGAGACCATTCATATACAACATGATAAGAAACTACTAGAATTGGAATTTTCACCAATAAGACTGGCTCCAAGAATATTCATTGAAGGGATCAGTGTATTTCTCTTCCACTGGTATAGAAGTGATATAATTGGAAAGCCTTTGCTTAATGTCAACACAGTAGCTCCCCAGTAAAGATGTTCTTTGCATTTAGAGGAAGGACTGAACTATAGGTAGAAAGGGGAGGATTTGTACTGCCCTTTGCTTTTCTATTGGTTATTATCTTTTTTAATTTTTAAAATTTTTTAATATTAGTTACAGTTTATTAACTTTGTATCCCAACTGTATCCCCCTCCCTCATTCCCTCCCAATCCCACCCTCCCTCCCTTATCTCCTCCTTGCCCCTTTCCAAGTCCACTGATAGGGGAGGTCCTCCTCCCTTTTCATCTGACCCTGTTTTATCAGGTATCTTCAGGACTGGCTGCAAAGTCCTCCTCTGTGGCCTAGAAGGGCTGCTTCTCCCTCGGGGAGGAAGGAGGTGAAAGAGTCAGCCACTGAGTTCATGTCAGAAATAGTCCCTCTTCCCCTTACTAGAGTACCCACTTGGATACTGAGCTACCATGGGCTATATCCGAGCAGAGGTTCTAGGTTATATCCATACATGGTCCTTGGTTGGAGAAACAGTCTCATAAAAGACCCTTGTGCCCAGATATTTTTGGACCTTGTGGAGCTCCTGTCCTCTCCATGTCATACTAACTCCCCTTTCTTTCATATGATTCCCTACACCCTGCTGAAGGTTTGGTTATGAGTCTCAGTATCTGCTTTGGTACACTGCTAGGTGGAGTCTTTCAGAGGCCCTCTGTGGTAGGCTCCTGTCCTGTTACTTGTTTTCTCCTACATCCAATGTCCATCCCATTTTTCTTTCTAAGTGAGGACTGATTATCTTACCCTGGGTCCTCTTTCTTGTTTATCTTCTTTAGGTAGTAGATTTCAGTATGTTTATCATATCTTATAGGTCTATGTAAGTGAGTATATACCATGTGTGTCTTTCTCCTTCTGGGATACCTCATTCAGAATGATCTTTTCTAGGTCCCACCATTTGCTATTATTATCTTAAACCGAAATTTTAAATTATTGAAATGAGAGTGTGTTTTTAACTCCAGAGCTTATTATTGAGGAATTCTTGAAGCTGTTATGGGATGAATCTGCATTTCCTTTCCTGAGGGTCTTGTTAATGGAGAGCGCCGAGAAAGAACAAAATTGCTTTCTCTGTGTATGCTCTAGAATCTGCTCATAAAGCCAAACAATAGCCCCATTCCTTGGATACATAGCTCAATATCTGGGAGTGTGGACTGCTTCTTGGGTGGGCATGGCTCCCTGGAGAAGTCATTTGAACTCTTCAAGTCTCAATTTCTCATCTGAAAGTGTAGGTGATAGCAGTAAGTTCCCCATGAGAGCACAGCGAGTACTCAGTAAGAGGATGAACCTACATGGGAGACTGCCCTCTTTTATCAGACCAGGGTTTCCCCAGCATACACTAAGGGACTTACTGAGATGAAGATGAGCATGCACAGCACTGCTCTTCAACATGACTAAACAGCAACCAAAACGGTCTGCACCTACTGTTTGCTTGTCATGTTTCTTTGTCTTAATGAATTCTGCATTTTAAGAGCTTGGAGAGAGGATTCATTTCTGTTAGCCTTTGTGGCAGGTGTACCTGGTCTGAAGGAGAAAGCCTTGCTCGCCAGAGGAGGTTAGACAGGCAAGTGGAGACGTAGTCATAATAGGGATCTAGGAGTATTAGTTATTTCACTAGTTCCTCTGACAAACTACCTGACATTACAACTTAAGAAAGGAGAGGTTTGAGAGTTTAGTACCTAGAGGCTGGAAAGGCACAGCCACAGAGGCAACTGGTCATGCATTTCCAGAAGCCAGAAGAAAAGAGAGACGAATGCTGGTGCTCAGTTCATTTTCTATTTTTTACTCATTCCAGGACCACCTTTACCCCTGCTAGCCCATATGAAGCTGTCACTCACCTTTGGGGTGGATCTTCCATCCTTATTTGAACCTTTTTGGCAACCTGGACATAAACACACTTAGGTTTTTTTTTCCTGAAGTGATTCTACGTTCAATCAAATTGACAATGAAGATTAGGTATAATTGATCCACCCCTTATAACACCAAAACATGTTGATTTTTATCATACTATTCCATACCCTACCTCACAGTCTTGCTTTCATTTCACAAGGCAGGAAACATTTTGTCCACCGCTAAAAGTCTTTATGTCTAATAGCCACAACACTGTTCAAAAGTTCAAATTTCAAAATGTCTTCTGATACTCAGAATTGAATTTCTTAACTGTGAATCCCTGTTTTAAAAGTAGGGATTAATAAAATCTTACATTCTTCCGACATATTATGGCACAGATTAAATATTCTCATTCCCAAAGATATAAAGCCAAATTATGACTGAAACCCAATAAATACTAAACATTGCAGCCCGACATCCAGCCTCTGGGGAGGCCGTGATGGAATCAATGGCGCTCTAACAGCCTTTTGTAGCATCACCCCCACCCCATCAGCGCTGTTGCCTCATCCCACATATACTCTTTCTTGGACCAGCTCTACTCTAGGCCTCAGTGGATTTTCCATAGATCTGGCAACTCCACCACCCTAGATTCTCTATTGCAACTTAAGCTTTATGGTCTCAGATTCATGCAATGGTCTACTCAAGGCCTCTTTTCAGAGGACTCAGTCCTGTTACACATTGCCTGACGAAAGCCACCGTAATCCCAACCTCTTTCATACGTGCAAAACCAGTACCATGTGCATGATATAGCCAGATTACTGCTAGCTTGAATGTCACCCCTTGGACTACAGTTGCAGCGGTCTCCGTGTGCCTCTGAGGCTGATTCCAGGGAGACGCTCATTAGGCAGAGTTTTTCAGCTGGGAACATGCTCAGCCTGCAGATTCTCAATTCAGGTTCTTTCTTTCAAGTAACTTAAATTTTTCACAAGTTGAAAACTTCAATAGGCAGGGGATTGCTTTCAGGATAGCTTTCCTATGGCCTCAGGTTACAGTGTGAGGTTTTCCTCTAATAATGAAATGTATTTATTCTTCTTATGTCATTCTAAGATCTTTCTAGAAGGACAGTTACAAACTCTTTCACATTCATCTCTCAAACTTGTTCTAAAGACCTAGGAACCATATGATCAGAGTTCAGACAGCATCTACTCCATTGCTTGGTGCCTATTTTTCTGTATTAGTCATTTTCCTTGTTGCTATGACAAAATACCTGACAAAAGAAGCTTAGGTAAGGAAGGGGTTATTCTTGCTCAAAAATTGAGGGTACAGTTCACTTAGGCTGAATGAGAAGCCATGACATAGGAGCCTGAGGCAGCTGGTTGTGTTATGTCCATAGTCAGGGAAAGGGATGTATATTGGTGCTCGGCTCACCTTCTCTCTTTCATTGAGTCCAGCATCCAGCTGAAGCAATGATGCCCGAATTCAGAACAAGTCTCCCTCCCCCCCCACCCCTAAGTCATACCTTTCTGGAAATAACCCTCGTAGACACAGAAGTATATTTTTGACAGACAGTCTAAATACTAACAGTCAAACAAGTTGACAGTGAAGATTAACCATCACCCTGGTTGGCATTGCTTCCATACAACTTGCGATAGAAAGATTGGGAGAAGATACACAAAGAAACAATGAGTACACACACCATTAGCATTTCAGCTTTGCATACCCAGATGTGCAGTGTGCCCTTAAACACAGGAAAGCAATTGTCTTCCTTTTCCTATGCTCTTTGTCTTCTCCTTAATTCCTTCCATCTCTTTCTTCCTACACTCCTTTTTGAGACAGTGTCTCTCCATGCATCTCAGATCGTCAATTTCTCAAGTGTTAGTAGAATTACAGATATCATCATCATTATCATCATCATCATCATCATCATCATCATCATCATCATCATCATGCCATCATGCTAGGCTTAGGATTTAGCATTTTTTTTTTGTCTCATTGTCTCTACCTCTTTGAGATAGAGTGAGGAAAAAAATGAGATAGTGCTTATTAGTTATACTCAATGACCACCCTTTGGACAGAGGTGTTTTCAGTTCAGACATCTCCCCTCTAGTCCCTTTGACCATCTAGTTTCATCTCTAGATAATACAGGCCAGTTGTCAATAGGAGAGTCGGTGATGAAGACAAGAGGAGGAGCCAGGTTGAAGGCCCAATAACCTTTTGGAAAAAACCTTGGGAACTCTAAGGTTTGTCTCATCTGTGCCCATTTTTATCAGAGCATCTGCTTATTGGGTAAAATGAGTTCTAGTTTTGGCAGTCCATTAATTTACATACAAACAACATCAAATACTAATCCCAGAACCAAAACAAAACCAGAGCTTCATCATCTCTATCCCCCGGGCTAGGAAAGTGTGATTCCCTGCTTTGGCTTCCTTTTCTCTCCCTTGCTCCTCCCCTCCCTTCCTTTGTGGGTTCAGATGATGTTTTCTTAGAAAAGGGAATTGTCTTTTGTTGAACATGAGCTAAGGACAGAAACCATTTAAGAAATCTGGTGATCAATAGTATCACTTTAATGTCCAATTCTCTTTGGCTGTTACTTGCCTTAGATATACACACTGAGAACATTGATTGCAATCACATAGACACGCATGTTTAGAGAGATGTATGAGGTTGACCACACTGCTGATCAAGTGAGGTAAGAGTTGGATGTAGTGAGGATGAAAACTGTTGACATATGGTGAAAGTTGGGCATGTTGCCTGGCACGGAAGAGAGCTTCAGAAATGCCAGGCTCCTTTCTCTATAGCAGATATAGTAGGAATTGCAAGCTTTGAGTTCATGATAAATCTTCAAGCTTGGAAGGTCTTCTCATTTAATTCAGAAATCTCCCTTTGGGTGGCTATCTCCTATATGTCTTACAATGTTGACAACATGACTTACTTAACCCTCACTGTCTTGTTATCTAAAGTCAACATGAGACAACAGAGGTATTAAATAGAGATAGAATCGCATGGCAAAATCTGTGTGGGGTCTTGGTGAAGGCATTTCTCAGAGTCTCTGTTGTTTTGAAAGTATAATGGGGACATCATGAAGTGAGGACAAGTACTAAGCATAGTGTCTAGCTTATGATAAGTTACTACTATTTGCCTTCCTGAACAGTCTGTTCCAGGCAGTTATTATTGTCTTGTATTACTTCAAAAATATGACCACTTCTAGGCATCTTGTGCTGGACGCTAACAGTCCCTTCTCCTGGCTAGACTACCACAAGTAACACAAGTGACCTTTGAAACATTTTGTGTTAATCCTTCTGCCTCCACCTCCCAAGGATTGAGATTCCAAAGGAACACTTCCAACTTGCAGAGCATAGTCTAAAAGGAATAGGCAACTTATGACAGAGAATAGCCCTTTGAAGTATATCCTGGTAGAGAGGAACAAGCACAGCTCTGGGAATGAAGCAAAGCTTGTTTCAAATCTTAGTTCTACCAATTATCATCGTTGGCACTGGAGACAAGTTGCCAAACTACTGTAATTAAAAATAAAAGAATTCATGCTCTCCTCAAAGTATTGCAAGTTATTGGGATGATAAAGTAATACATTGATAAAATGACAAAAATACTGTAAATCCAACTATGCTTTTCCCTGTTTCCTTCCTGGTTCTATTGAGGACAGAACATTAACCCCCTGCACTTTGCATTGTGCTATGTCACCTTTGTAGGCAGTCACTAGGAAAGCCAAAGCATGTAGAGGAATTTTAATCCAACAACAGTGGCTTCTCTGGCAAGGGATCACATCCAAAGGCCAAGGTCTGTGTGATTGGGCTGGAATACAAACACAACCTTAGTACATATATTTAATCCCTCTGGCTGGAATATAGATATGACACACCTTTACTGTTTCTGGCTAGAATACAGACACACCTTTATTGCACATTTTTAATTCCAAACAATGACATCTTATTGAGGAGCAGACAAAATGATGAATTAGAGAAAGATTTGACAGAATGAGTAAAAGATAGGATATACCTAACACTCAGAAAAGAGAGGCTACGTAAGAGCAGTGCAGGGAGTGAGAGAGAACAGTACGGAGGATGAGAGTACGGAAGAGGAATACAGTACAATTTCTACAGTCAGTACAGTACAATTTGGTGTAGGAAAGTTGAGTTTGGTGCATTTCAGTTCGTGGAGTTTGGAGGAAGTTTGTGCATTTCAGTTCGTGGAGTTTGGAGGAAGTTTTTGCAAGCAGAGCAAGTCACTGAGAAGCCAAGAGAAGCCAATTACAATCAGTCAGCCTGGAGATAACTCTAGAGCCAGAGTTGAACCAGCCAGCCAGAGTTCAGAAAGCACTGGAAAGGGTGAGTTTATTCGGCAGTAAGTTTCAGAAGCTGAAAGATTCTAGGGCTAGACTAGCAGATGGAGACTGGATCCTAAAGATTAGATTGTATGGAGGCTAGAAGCTTCCAGGCCTAGGCCTAGGAATATTTGATAAAAACACTGCAGGCTCCTCCTAAGCCATGTATTTGTAAAGCTTGGGTATGGCTTTCATCTCATCCCCCCATCAGAGGAAAGAAAAACAACATTTACAAGATCTCTGTGGGCCAGGCCAGGCCAGGCCTGCCCACCACACCCATCACTGCTCTCTCAGAGCAAGTACAATATATGGCATGCTGAGGCCCAGCTCTTCATGTGGAGTCACACTGAAACAATTGGCAGTGTTTGTATGATTGTGGTGAGAGCAGCCTGGTTAGCTTTGTAATTCACGAGTGTGATGGGAGGCTTGAATGGAGAGAGGCAGGGCTGAGTACAACTGGATTGGGCTAAAGAATGGTCCATAAACACTGTAAGTATTCTGATTCCACCTGCATTTACCGAGGTTGCTCATCTCCATTTTGTCATTTGGGATTCATGGAGAAGTGAGTGATAGGGACAGGATAAAGATCATATTTACATTCATGAACAATTTATGTTCTCTCCAGGTTAATTTATCTAATATTTTTATCAAAGTTGTTTTTTGTTTGTTTGTTTTGTTTTTTAAAGAAAGTACAGTGATCTTCTTGTGGAGTTCCTGTCACCTCCAGGTCTTTTCCTTTTTCTCCCCACTCTCCCATGAGACTCCCTACACATCATCCAGTGTTTGGCTGTGTATCTCAGCATCTGTTTTGAGGAGCTGCTGGGTAGAGTCTCTCAGACAACAACTCTGACAGACTCCTGTATGCAAGCTTAACAGAGTATTGTTCATAGTTTCAGAGGTTGGCTCTCTCCCATGGGGTGGGTCTTTGGTTGGGCCAGGAATTGGTTGGGAATTCCTTCAGTCTCTGCTCCATCTGCTCTATCTTTATCCCTGCACATCTTGTAGGCAGGGTAAATTTGGGGGAGAAGTTTTTGTGGGTGGGTTGGTGTTCCCCTACAACTACTAGGAGACTAGTTTAGTTAGAGGGTGTACTCTTCAGTCTCTATGGCCTCTGCTACTAGGATTCACTGCTTGAATCTCCCTTATATCCTCCCAGAGGCCTACCCAGACTTAGGTCTCCAGCTTGTCAAAGAGATACCCCTACCTTCAGTTTTTCTTTTCTCTACAGGCCTCTGTCCTCTAACCCTTGTTCTCCCCAGGTCTGAGCTCCACCCATCTTAACTCTCTACCCCCTTCTCCTACCTTGTTGCTTCTCTTCAACCATTGCCTCTGCTTATTCTGCCAGGCTCTACACAAAAAGACCAACAGACTCAAGTAACCAGGGCTCAGAGGGTCTTGCTGAGATGGAAGCATCAACCAAGGACCATACAGGAACTGGACCTAGGCCCCCTACAAATATGTAGCAGATGGGAAGCTTAGGCTTCAAGTGGGTCCTCTAGTAAGGAAAGTGGGGACTGCATTGACACAGACTCACTTACCAGCTTTTTTATCACTTCACCCTGGTGAGACCACCTTGCCAGGCCACAGGAGAAGAGGACATATCTAGTTATGATGCAACCTGATGAGCTGGGGTAGATGGGAAAGAGAGCTCACCTTTTCTGAGGAATAGGCAAGGGGGGAGGAGGAAGGAAAGAGGGTGGGTCTGGGAAGGGAGGAGAGGTGGGGCTACAACCAGGATGTAAAGTGAATAAAAAACAAACAAACAAACAAATAAATAAATAAAAGAAAGTCTGGGTAAGTGAATGTGTGTGTGTGTGTGTGTGTGTGTGTGTGTATCTCATCCATATATACCAAGGTCAGTGGAGTCTAAAGTGGTTAATCGCACCAGTATGTCTAAATAAGGAACCTCTAAGAGCCCAGATCCTCATGATGGGTCAGCCTTTCTTAAAAGGGTTGGCACAAGGGGTGGAGAAATGGCTCAGTGGTTAAGCACATTTACTGCTTTTGCAGAGGACTGAGGTTCAATTCCTAGAACCCACATAATTGGCACACAATGATCTAACTCACAGCTAGAGGGACTTTCACTCCTTTCCTGACTTCTGCGGGCTCCTGCACACACAGGGTACTCAGGAACACACACACACACACACACACACACACACACACTCACACACACAAACACACTTTTTTTTTAAGGGGGGCCATGTAACTTTGCCGTCAGCACCAAGGACACCAGGTCTTCTTGGTTTTGATCTTCCCTAAGCTGTTCCTTTGTGCTCTGTGCTTTCACATATCTGAGGGTTCCAGAAGCACCATTTTAAAAGAGCCATTCGGGCTAAATCATGCTTTTGACAGTAAATCTTCCCACCTGAAAATGACATTCAAGCCATGTAGCCTGGAGTTTAAGGCCTTCCATGGTGGCACATCCCACCCTTTCCTCTAAGAATCTTTTTTATACATACCTACACTGATATACAGAGACGTAACAGCACATACATGTGACGGATTAGCTTGCATCTGTTCAAGCCTCTAGGCCACTTTTCATATTAGTTCTTAATTTTGAAACACCATTTGCCCTTGTTTCTGCACTCATTTGGGCATTTGTGTGCACATTAGTGTGTGAGGGTAGATGCACACGTGCACTTGTGTGCATGTGCTACATGTGTGTGATGGTCAGAGGACAACCTTAGGTGTCATTCCTCAAGCAATATGCATCTTATTTTTTGATGCTGGTGCTCTCATGGGCCTGGAGCTTCTAAGGCAGCTATCCTAGCTAGCCAGCAAACCCTAGGGATTAGCAGCACACACCAGCATGCCCCCTCCCCATTCTTGTTTTCAGTGTTGGAAATCTGAACTCATGATCTTGTATTTGCATATCGAGTACTTTGCTGGGACATAGTTCCAGCCCTGCGCTTGTCTTTTGAGATGCCTTTTTCTTCCTTAAACCCTTCAATGCTTCGTGTTCTGTGAAGCTTCCTCTGGCTCCTCTCTCAATCAGGATGAAATGTCCAGGTGTTTGTGTTTCATGAGGGTTTATAAATCCCTCCTTCGGGAGCAATGATCACAGCATTTTACTTGTCTGTTCATTTATTCTGTTCATTTATGTCTGTTCAGTTCCATTTTGCTTCCTTTATGTGGAGAAAGGACTGTGATCTTTCACTCAGAGCCTACGGTTCTTCATACAGACACTAGTTCTCACTGGGGTTCACATATGGGGGTTGCAGTTTGAGTCTCTAGACTCATCCTTTTCAATGGCCAAGACAGAACTTCCAAATTAGACTCGTACCTATGAACTGCTATTATACCTTGGGCTCTGGGTCTCAGTACAAATTCCCTGCCTCAAAAGAAGTCTCATGGGTGGTGATTAAAGCAACGGTCCACTATTTGATATATTTTTAATCCTTAAAGACCTCGAAATCCACGGTGGGTATAGTTTCATCAAGTGATTGCTTATCTACTCTCAAACCATGTAAGAGTTTTCTCAACTATTTG
The DNA here is from genome assembly GCF_030254825.1 of Meriones unguiculatus. NCBI lineage: Eukaryota > Metazoa > Chordata > Mammalia > Rodentia > Muridae > Meriones > Meriones unguiculatus. The sequence continues at coordinate 46,010,943 of NC_083351.1, forward strand.
ACTAAGTGGAAATCTTTTATAAAGGCTAAAGTTTCACAACTTTGGGCAAAGACAAGCTACTTAGGAGCATGAGCTGAATAATTCCAGAGCTCATACAGAGTTGGGCGACAGTCTAGTTCCCACCAGTCACAGTAGAGAGAGCTTGCTGAACATGTGGGGGATTCAATAAGGATCCCAGATGTATCACTCCTTAGCAGTAGGCACAATGCACAAGATGATGAAACATAATGGTAACACCATTCATTACATTAAACATGGAAGAATGTAACATTTTAAAAACACAGACTGTCATAAATCACAAAACATTCTTATTTGTAATACTACTGCTTTTACTAAAATATAAGCAAACAGAGGAAGTAAAATGTGATACTAAACAAAGGAATTAAGTAAAGAAAGAGACATAAGTTCTATCGGACCTGTTCTTGTTCCATTCAGGTGTTCATGGATCAGATGACACCCACCCACACAGGGAAGTGCAAACCTGTTTAAGGAGTCCAAAGAGTCAAATGTAGCCTTCTTTCCTGGAAATGCCCTCAGAGACACACTGAGGAAGAGGGCTTAGCCCATGTTAGGGCACTAGTAAGTGAAGTCCACATTACAATTCATCATTACATTCATAATCTCTCAACTCTTTTCTTTCCTCTTTCCCCTTCCTTTCTCTCTGCTTGCTTGTTCTTTCTTCCCTTCTGCCTTTCTCTCCTTCCTTTTCTTTATCTATTTCTTCCTATCTATTTATACTCAAATTCAACCATAAGACAGACACTGTTTATCTGAAACAGACCTTTACTGTGTAGCCTAGATTGGTCAAGATTGCTCCATTCTCCTTTCCCAGCCTCTATAGTGCCGGTGCCATAGCCTGGTGACCTCACACTTGCTATTTCTTTCTTGGTCTTTATTTTTTTTTTAGTAGCCTATTTTTATATGCATTTACAAACATATGATCAAGAAAGCTTGAAAATCTTTTAAAATGGGTTATTTGCCATACAATAGTTGAAGGAACATTGCTTCAGAAGGGAAACAGGAAAACCAAAGCCTCCAAGCCAAACTCAGCCCATCTGTTCTTCTACGGCTATGTTGCTGTTTTCACAACTTTGAATGGCTTTGAAAAGAATCAAAGAACACGTTTCAGGATGTTTGGAAATTACATAAAAATTCCATTTTGTATGCATTAATTTTTTTTGTACCAGTTACACTCATCCATTTCCATTTCTCCTATGGAGTTTTCACACTATGAAAAACTGTTACGTCCACAAAGCCTAAAATAGTTCTACTCTCTGGCACGCTTGTGAAAGTGTTTTCCCATCCTGAGCTCTTTATAGTTCTGACTGGCTAGCTGCTTGCTTGCCTTCTAGTAATTCAAAGTGATTTGAAGGGCATCAGAATTAAACCGCTTCTGGTGGGATTGTGGGGTGTGGGGTGTAGGGTGGGAAGAACTTGGTAAGACTTGGCTTATGCCAGCAAGCCTGTCCTCAGTTGATGCTCATTTTGGGGGGTCTGTAGAGGTCACACTCAGGGTGCCTCGTGACTGGCAGCATGTGGCTTGGCTCACCCCATCTTCTGAGGGAAGACGCAGGCTGCCTTTGTTGTTTTGGGCTTTCCCATTCACGTTTTCACCAGGCCTGACCCTGCTTGGCTTGTAAAATCTGATGGGCTCCCTGCCCAAGGAGAGATGGCCTCGGGCAGGTGGAAGTGCCACTCCGGAGAGGTGGTAACAGGTGAGCAGAGAGCAGGCTACAGAAGGAGGGGCCGCACCTCTCTGCTCTGCTGGCTTGGGTTGCATTCTCAAGCTGCTGCAGGGCTTCCTCAGTCTCAGACTCAGACACCTCATTAGCGTGCCTGGAGAGTTAAATACTCCAGGCTTCTCAGGAGTCCAGTGTGTTTCCCTAGGAAGGATTCCCGGGACGTGAAAGACTCCTCCACGTGAGCAGTGCGCTGGTACCTGCCAGGAGCAAGCTGGGCAAACATTCTCTTTACGCATGAGCCACTGGAGGAGGACGCAGATGTCAGAACCTGGTTTGGGATGCTGGGTACTCGCCCAGTCCTTGGCCCAGAGTAGAGGCTGTCGAACTCCACTGGCAAGAATACCAGTGCTTGGTGCCAGGAGGATATGTCATTCACCAGCTGCGTCATTTTAGGCAGCGCACATCACCTCTTGGCGCCTCCCCTGGGAAGCTGACTGGTGGGGCAGTTGGAAGGATTACATTAATCAGTGTAAGTGGAGTTTTGTCAGCTGCAAAGACTGAGGGGGGATTTCAAGGCAAAGTGTGAATCGGCCCTTAGGTGCCCCATGCTGACAAGGGATAGTTAGAGATACTGCAATAAAGTGCTGCCCTCATGATTTTTTTTTTTTAAAGCAGTTTGGGGGATCTTGGAAGCCTCTAGCCATCCCAGTAGACCCTGACGCCAGCTTCTTCTTGGTACTTGGCTTTCTCTTTGCAGCATCCCTTACATACTTCTGGTAATGGGAAACTTCCTGATCAGGGAGTCCCTTTGTCTCTGTATAGGTCAGGCCATTGGGAAGGTATTAATGGGCTTAAATGTGCAAACTGAAATTTAATTCCAGTTGTGTTTGCATCCTACGGAGAATAAACGCAGCCCCCAAGCCTCTAAGAATCTTTATGAATTACGTAGACTTCCTTAGTTCTTCAGTCTCCCCTCCCCCTCTTTAGATGTCCTGGCTAGTCATGAGCTCCCAGGTCCCAGGGAATAAGATGATGAGTGACAGAGTCCGGCACCTGATGTCCCCAGTCCAGCCTCTGCACACACACACAGGCATACACACCCCTGTGTACATATCACCTGTATAGGTACGGGCATGCACAAAATGCCTATATAAGTAAAAGGGAAAACCCTTTTAAGAATTGACTCACCATCCTCTAAATGACAAGTAATGAGATTATGACTCTGTGAACATGTGTTTTATTTGCTTTTTTTCTTTTTAGTTTGTTTGATTTTAGAGACAGAGTTCTGTACTGGCCTGGAACCCCTATGTAGCTCAAGCTGGCCTTGAACTCATATGCTCCTACTGTTTCAGCCTTCTGAGTCACTTTTTACGTTCTTAAGAAAGATCAAGGCTCCCAAATATCTGTGCATATATATATATATATATATATATATTGATTAACATTTATCTTATCAAAATTAAAGTTGGGAAATTTAAAAAAAAGTCAAATCATAAAAGAATATAGACTATTATTTGTTAATATGAATAAAATGTGAAAAATAATTAGAGATTTAAAAATATTCAATAAGAAATTGGCTTTGTTTCACATTTTCGTGGTACTCTGTAATGCCCACGATGACCTGGCTCTTACGTAGACATATGATGGAAAGGAAGACTACGCCTTAATAGCTTCTTATAATGGCTTGGTGTGTCCACAAAGTCTAGAATCACTGTTCACCTGTGAATTGTTTTAAATAGTAAATACTTACCTAGTGTTATAGGAAAAGTATCTTGAACCATAATCCCTTGGCAAAGGCCTCAAAGACTTCACAGGTTTCTAGATAACCGTTTGATTCTCCCACATTTAAGCTTATGCCAGGATCAACCTTTCAGAAGTACATGCGGGAGCTCTCATCCAGCCATCCTTATGGCCCACATTACGACACACTTCTTGATCTTACTTGTTATCATCATTAGATGGATCTAAAAACAAAAACATGACTTTCAGCCTGTTGTCTTTCAGGGAGAATTATGGGAATGGCCATAACTCACTATTTGGAGGGTCTGAGGAGATGGCTCACCAGGTAAGAATGCTTACAAATCCATACACACACATACACACACATCACATCACATCACATCACATCACATCACATCACATCACATCACATCACATCACATCCCATCACATATAGGTGCATGAATGCACAAAAGGCATTATAAATTTAAAAAATGCCTTTAAAAGTGGTTGGTGATTTTCTTACAGTAGGCTCCTGTCTTTCCATTGTAGCATGTAAGCTTGGAGACCTGAGAAGGACCAACTAATGGCAAACAAGAATATAACTTCTGAAGAAAAAAAGCAGACCTTCTGGTGTCATACTTGCTCCTCTCTTAGGGGTCACATGGCAAACACAATGGAGCAAAGGAGTGTGGCTTCATTTTGCTGTGCAACTCAAGGTAAGTGCTTGCTTGAGCCTGAACATGCTGATGTCATGGACAGAGCACAGAAGCAAAGCCAGCAGCTGCCCCTGCCCAGGGTCTTTGGATCTCTCTGGAACATCTTCTCTATCCCTAAGATATGAATGAACCACAACTACCTTGTGAGCTCACTGAGCAGAGCGGAGGTGGCATGATCTAGGAAGGTACTATCAGATGCCCCCCTCTAGGACCAGATCTTTCTCCCAGGTTGCATCAGCTCTCAAGGGATGAGACTTCATGGTTTTTATTTTTCGCCTTGACCTCCTTCTCATGTCCACTTCCATTTATAACCAGAGTTGATTTCTTACTGCGAGGAGTTAAAATGAACAGCTCACTTGTCATTTAAGTGCTTTTGTCCTGTTGAAAGGCTTACCCCCATGATCACAGACAAATTCTCAAAGCAGAAGGTCAGAAAAACAAAACATCAGGCAGGTGTACAGTGAGTATAAATCTCCTTTTCAGTTTTCAAATACTCACCTCAGTGTCTATCCCAAGTCTTTCGTGGGTGGAAGAGCCAAGTTTCCAGGAAGCCATCTATTCAACAGGGTCTGTCCTCCAGGTCCCTTTTGCTATTTGGTGTCTCTCCTAAGACAGTAAGAAAGCAAGGAGGAGGAAAGGCTATTCACTGAGACACCTCCCCATATCCTATTTACTTCCATCATAGTTAGACAAGCATGCTAGGCTTTTTAACATTTAATTTACAGGTGAATAAATGGCATCAGAAGCATAAATAATAGTACCAGAATAAAGAAATGTTCTGCAGTAAACTTCATATTCAGAGAAACAAAGAATGAATCTGTGGGCTACACTGAATAAGCATTTCTTTTTAAAGTGAGGTTTAAAATTCAATGGGTGTCCAGTTTTTTTATGTGCTCAGTCTGGCAAGCCTAAGAGTGAAGTAATTGAGCCAGGGACTACAACAGCTAATAATTGGCAAAAAGTCCTCTCTTCCTTGTCTGGAGGCTCCCCACCCTAATCTTGTTCTCTGAAATCAAACACAGGATCTAAGTGTAGTGTCTGACTTATTTGTTGGCTCGCCACAACCCACAACCAAAACAGAGTCCAGTGCGAATGCCACACAGGACATGAGAAAGTCTCTTCAGCTCCTGGACATATCTGGTTTGCTCAGGTTTGATGAAGGTCCTTAACATAGTGTCTTGCACACGGGAGGGTCTGGACAGATACTCTTCCTGTTGGACTGAAGAAGCTGTCTTCGGAAAATCCCAGCGCGGAAGCTTGCTTTGGGTGGCCAGGAGGCTCCAGCTCCTCTGACCTCTGCTGTTTGGGGCCTGTATTCTCATCCGGTGAAGGAAATATCTCTGTATATATGCTGTTTTCTTTTTAAATTTAATTCTCTCTCTCTCTCTCTCTCTCTCTCTCTCTCTCTCTCTCTCTCTCCCCGTGTGTTTTCCTGTATATGTACATATATATGACATATATATGGAGGTTTGAAGTCAACTTCAAGTGTTGTCCTCCATCACTCTCCACTTTAATTTTTGAGACAGAGTCTCTCCTCGAACCTGGAGCTCGAAGATTAGCAACAAGCCCCAGTGATCCTCCTGTCTCGGCCCCTCCAGTGCTAGCATTGTGGGTGCACATTGCCACAGCTGACTCGTCGTGTGAGTGTTAGGAATGAAACTCCTACTCGTGCAGGAAGCATTTTGATGACTGGCCATCTCTCCTGTGCTGTGTTTTTCTTACATCACGGCTGTGGTATGAAAGCTCAAAAGACCCCCAGATAATGGCATCTCTGATCTTAGCTCACCTGCTCCCTGGTAAATTCAGTACCTAGTCTTAACCTCTGAGAAATAAAGGGTTCAACATTACTGTCCTTAAAACCTCTTGGACTCTTGCTCTTCTGGGCCGTGGTGATTGGAGATGGTTCTGGAAATGGGGACGGGCACTTGGTAGCAACAGCAACTGTGAGCAGATACTCCCACAGCATTGATGTGGGCCTATCTTGCCGTTTGGATAGGGACATAGTGTTAGCACCTTTCAGTGTGGTAGGTCTTTGAACTGATACTACTACCTTTAGTAAGACATCTCTATAAAAAATTACCAAGGAAAGGAAAAGAAAGAAATATGAGCAGCATTTAAATGAGAATCGAGTTGACTTCAGGTCTGTTCTGAGCCCTGGACTTAACCATGGCTGATTCCGTTTTGTAACAACTGTGCTTTGCACTGAACAACACCAAATGAACTCAGAAGGTTGTATTTATTTGAAGAGGTGCTCTGAAGGGGTTAGAAGGAAGAGGAAACAGGGAAAATGATGGTGTAGATATAGTACTCATATAGGAAGGCCTCAAAAAAAAGTTAAAAACCTGAACTATGTGCCCCCTGAGTTCACTGTCCTTAAACTGTTATAGTCATGGCATAGTGTAAACTACAGCTTATTCAGACTGTGTCCCGTCTACATGCATGGAACCTGAGGGCTGCAGCATGCACTCAATAGACTCAAAGTTGAAGATACTTCACCTGTAATTTTCTTGAAGATGGGCAGTGAGCATCACCTGAACCGTTGGAGGAAGGAGAGAAGGGACATGTGGCAGAGTTGAGGGATGGTTCAAGTTTGCCAGTCATTTTACCCATGCTTATCAAGGGGGCAAACAGTGTAGAAATGTGTCTATATAGTTGATTTTGTCAACTTAGTATCATCAGTTAGAGGTGTGTGGGGGGGGTTGTGTGTCTATGTGTGTGTGTACACATGTTCTATCTCTCTTTCTCTGTGTGTCTGTGTGCATGCGTGTATTTTAGAATTCATATTAGAGGAATTTCATCTCATTTGTGATAAGATTTATGCACTGTGGTGAAAATCGGTGTTTTGTCTTTTTATCTTACTGAATCCTTGCCACAGTACAGTAGGAAAAGAATGAAGGTGACAGTTTTATTGAATAGGGAACATCCCAAGACTAGACTTGGAAAGGATGAAGCCTAGCTCCAGAGGTTGCTCTAAACCCTGGTTCTCTGTTGTTTCCAACCTGCCTTACTCTGTGCTTTTCTTATGATAAGTTGATATGCAAACTGAATACGTTTCCCAAGATGTCAAGACAAGAATGATCTAGGCATGTGCATGATAAGAAATATAAAATTCAGTATGGACCAGCTAAAAGAAATAACAGACACATTCAGCAATACAACCTTAATGATATGTCAAATAAAATAATTAGATTTTAATAAATTATTTATGGCATAATACCATTTTTTACAGATTTTAAAGCACACACTTTTTTAGGAATTCAGAGAGTAAAATCATAGCTACAAGGAAGGAAATGAAGAGCGTAGTATTCAGTATGATGGTTGCCATACATGTATGGAGGCAGGGGAAGGAGGTGGTAGAAAGATGATGTAGACAGATTGAGGTTATTACTAAGGTCCTAGTTTTAGTTTGCAAGAATGTTTTTATGAATGCATACGTTAAAATAGTTAAATAGCTAATAAAATAAATAAATATGAAACATGGAAGGACCAATGAGCAAAGTATACCTTGAACCACCAGGATTAATTTTATTGTGTTAATTTGGTTGTGATAGGAAAACATACACACACACACCTCTACATTTGTCATAGTTTTAATGTAATAGAGCTACTTCTTACTCATCATGAAGGCCCTTTTCCATTGTGTAGCCTCATCAACAGAACTGTGTCTTCTCAGGTGAGCAGAGGCAAAAGAAGAAAGCATCTTGTTTACATGACTTCAGCCTAGATCTAACACTGCTCTTCCTGGTGAGATGAGCACTGTTTGTTTCTACCACATTTTAGCTTTTCTCCTCTGTTAAAAACAGAAAAAAAATTAATGCTGGAGACATGGTTTGGTGGTTAAGTGCACGCATCCTCTTTCGGTGGATCCAAGTTGGGTTCCTAAAGCCCGTGCTGGGCAGCTTACAACTGCCTGTAATTCCAGCTCCATGGGGTAAAATTCCCTGTCTGGCCTCTGAGGGCACCTGCACTGACATGGAGAACCTCACCCACCCACTCACCCACATACCGTAATTAAAATGAAAATAAATCTTTAAAAAGAGAAATTTTTGGTAAGATTCTATTTTTATCCTGCCATCCCTGTGAGCTTTCCGAGAACAGAATACGTCTTCATGGAAAGAGAACTAGGCTTGGATTTGAGCACACATCGATCTGTGTCTTCGCTTTTCTTTTGCTGACTTCCATAAACTTAAGAAAGTCCTACCCAATCTGTGAACCTGTTTCCTATGAGCAAACTGTACATGACAATTCAAATGTTTCAGGATTAATTTAAGAGTGAAACTAGCTACGGCTGTACCTTGTCCACTAATATGATGAACTCTCAGTAATTTGCTAATTGGTAGCAATTATTGCTAGGCAAAGCTGCCATGACGTCATTGTTCTTGTTATCTGAATCTCAATGTAGTTTTAGGATTATCAACAATGCCTTATATCATCACTGCTTTACAAGCCACAGAGGCCTCAGTGGTGCTGCTGTCTTGAACAGATTCTGCCTAGAAGTAGAAGTGTTAGTGAAGGCCTGAGGCATGCTACCAGCGGACCTGGTGTCCCTTGGCTCATAAGTGCACTTTCAAGGTTTGTCTCCTTAGATATAGAACTAACTATAACTGGGTTCAAGGTCATCTTCATGACATTCCTGATTACTCTTAGGATGCTCTTCATACTTGTCATAATAAGCAAGGCATGCTTCTCCAACACAGATTCCTAAAATGGCTTCACATCAGAGCATTGTTTTTTTTTTTTTAACTTAGGAATAGTGAAAAAAGCCATCTTCAGAACCACTGGATGATGGCTGAGTGATCCATGCGGAAGCAGTTCTCAGTCTGGCAGGCAGTTGTGTGGTGCATACTCCTGTTCAGGCGACACAGCAGAGAAACTCATGATGGAGGTGAACTTATGAACCAGCAATTGAGCTGACACACAAAATAGTGTGCAAAATTAGTGCCTTACTGTAGGAAGAGTGGGGGAAGGGTACTGTGTCCAGCAATGAAAAAGGAAACTAAGCACAGGGGACTCCCTGGCAGCCTCTCACGCTTACCCAGCAAGTCCCTACCACAAGTGTGGGGTCTCCATGTGAGAGCACAGCAGTGGGGGGAAGTGAAGGCAAGGTGAAGTGCCCAGTTCACAGAATCAGATTCCTTACTGGAATATTTTGTTTCAATTGCTTGCTTATTTGGTCCTATTTTCTTGTAGGCGCCCCTTCCCCACCCTTTCCCATTTCCAAATTTCACCACAGCTGGAGGTTTTAAATACAATGTCCTCTAATCTCCCCCTGCCACCACCACCACCACAGTTTTTCTACCTACAGTAGAAAAATTCCATTAGGATTTTCAGATATATATATTTTTCATCCTTTAATGTTTCACTCAAATATTCAAGTGAGTCAAAAGTAGCGTATTAAAGGGAACACATGGAAATTGGGATCGCAGGCAAAACTTCAGTCTGAGCAAGAAGTAAGTGCAACTGTGGTGAAATTTGCCCTGACTTTTGAGCTTATCGTTTGCCTGGACTCTGCTTCCGTGTTAAGCATATAGCTGAGAAGTTCTCTCTTGGACTTACTGACCACAACACTTAGCTAAGGTAATCAATTTATCTGACTGAATGTCTGCTCCATGTGTAGGACTCAGAACAAGTAGAAGCTGGCTATTCCTGGCTAGATGGGTTAAACACCGTGACCAGCTCTGCATAAGGCAATAACACTCAGTAATCCTGAAATTGCTTTTAGAAAGTGCTACTACCTGACCATCTGCTGTCTGAGTTTGGATTTCTAGTGCTATGGTAAATCACCACCTTGACCAAAAAGCAAGTTGGGAAGAAAGGGTTTACTTGGCTTCCAGATCACGTCACTGTTCATCATCAAAGGAAGTCAGGACCGGAACTCAAATAGGAACCTGGGGGCAGGAGCTGGTGCAGAGGCTGTGGAGGCATGCTGCTTACAGGCTTGCTCCTTGTGTCTGGGCTCTGTCTGCTTTCTAGCACAACTCAGGACCAACTGCTCAGGGATGGCACATATGTGAGCGTGGTACTGAGGACTGAGCCAAGGGCTTCATGAATGCCAGGCAAGCACTCTACCACTGGGCTAACTCATCTGTTTTCACTTTTTTATTTTGAGACAAAGTCTCCCCAAGTTGTGAGGGCTGAACCCTGAATTCATTCTATAACCAGGGAGGCCTTGAAAGATTGAACTTGAACTCAGTGATGACAAAATTGCTTTTGAAATTTTCCTGCCTCAACTTCCGAAGTAGCTTGAATTATAATTTGCACCATCAGGCCCGGCTTTGCTACTTTCTCTCTTAAGAGCAGATTTTTTTTTCCTCTCTCATGGATCTGCACTGGGGAAGTAGAGCTTTCCCTGTTCAAGGCCTTGGTGGGATCTTTCCCTGTGACAAGCAGCTGGATGAATGTGTGAAGCCCAGCCAAGCTATCAAGACTAGTTTGAAAAGGGACAAGCCACCCAAGAGTCTTCTCAATATGCCCTGCACTGTGCCAACATGTTCATATACTGGTCTTACTTAAGCTCTAAAGAAGATCTAAAGAAAAGAGAAGGTAAACTTTTTTTTTTTTTATGGAAGAGATGGGTTCAAGAACTGGTACCCAACTCACACTGGCTAGAAAGGCACAACTAGCCACAGAAATACCTGGATTCTAAATCACAGTTTGTATGAGCCTAGTGAACCATCGAATTCTGGATGGGCAAGTGAAGAGAAGAGAGTCAAACTCCAATGAGTAAAGAGCCTTCGTTCTCTATCATCTTTTGAAGCAATCTTCCCAGGTGCTCAGTGTTTCAAAGGTACAGAGCTCACCTACATATTATCTCAGTTAAACCCATTACCACATCCCACACAGGCAGAAATTAAACAGGAGGAAGCTGTGGCTCAGAGCAAGCTGAAGCAAGAGTGGAAGGGCACACAGTTATTTGAGGGTGTTGCTGGGTCCTTCTGATATCTTGGGAGTCTCTTTTGAATACCCACAGATAGAATGATAAAGGCCAGGGAAGATGACAGAGACACAGGGGTATGAAAGCTACAGGTGCTTGTGCAGGGACCTAACAATAACGTGTGAAGTGAAGTGACCTGTAGATGAAGTAGAGATGCTATTGAATGAAGGCCTTGGCTTTGACCGTTTACATGGGGGCATTCCTTAATCAGCACAGTCTGAAATATGAGTGATCTCTTCAAGCATATCCCACGCATTTTCAGAAGGCTGGAAAGAAGCAGTTTGGGATTCTGCTCTACAGATTCTAATTCCACATCATATTTACCTTGATTATGGGGTAGAGAAGGGTAGATTAAGGAGAAAGAAGAAAGAAAAGGAGGAGACAGGCTACCTGGGAATGCCTGGTTTTTGGTTTGCAGATCAGCTGTGCAGGAGGAAGGAGAGAATTCATATCTATCTATCTATCTATCTATCTATCTATCTATCTATCTATCTATCTATCTATCTATCTATCCATCCATCCATCCATCCATCCACCCACCCACCCACCCACCCACCCATCCATCCATCCAGCCATCCATCTTTCTTTTGTTTGTTTGAGCCCTGGTCTAGAATTGGGTGGGCTTTTCCAAAATCTCAGCAGGCAGAAATGCTGGGTTCTCTGTGTAGTGTTTGTATGAAGGCATGATACAGTTTTTCACAGCCCTCTGACTGATAAAAGGGATCTTGACAACGATCACACTTGAGGTGGGCAGCTAATGGCACTTTCGGTTGAGCTCACTTCTGGCAGAGAACCGGAGGCTCTTTCTACCAGAGCTCTGGCCTCATGATGAATTTGATCTAGGAGATAGGGGCAGTAGTTTCTCAGCCTCCAGCAATGTGGCAGAGCTTGGTTTCCAGGAGAAGCGCGATTCTGCCTGCTGGCCTGATCCTTCCTTGTTTGTAGAGCAGGCACCTTCACATAAACACTTTGATGTGCAGCTGGCAGTTCCACCAGGTAGGTAAAGTAACACCAGCTTACTATTTATTCCAAGGCTCAGGGAGGGCAAGGAGTTGGCTCAGGCTTGCGCAGACAGTTCTGAACTTCCACCTTGAAGACCTCTGCACTAGATTTTTTACCCTCACAGGTTTGTCCCATATTCTTCATGTTTACCCAGTCCTTTAAGGCCACCAGTCTAAAATAGAAAGATGGGGGGGGGCTTTAGAGAAATTATATTCCCCACCCCAGATCATGAAACTAGTAAATGGCAAAGACATGCATTAAAAACAAAATCCCAATTTCTGAATCTGAAACCTAATTTAGATCCAACACTGAAAGCCATTGTGTCTGAAGCAAGGACAGATTCATTGATTATCCTCAGTGAGCCAAAGGTTACATAAATTTAATTTTTTTTTTGCACATTTGTTTTGATGGTGAATTGTAAAATGATCTCATTTTGTCCATTGTACATTAACAATTGTTCAAAATGTGCTGTGATCATTTCAGCTGGAAATATCTTTTCTTCGAGCATAAAATGCACTTTTCGGTCTTGCTTTGGTTTGTGGATCTCAAAGTGGAGACAGACCCCTATGTCGGTGGTCATTTTTTGTGGGCTTTTACAAGAGTTTGCTTTTCAAATGAAAGGCTTTATGTATTATAAAAGTTTCAGTTATTCTGAGCTCTGTGATTCACAGCTTCTCTGTCAAGTCATGCAAACATTTCCGCATTCTTTCTCTGAAGTCATTGCTCTCATTTTGAAGATGAAGAGAAGTTTGTAGAGATATGCCAGCTCACACACCTAGATGCTTGTAGCCACATCCTCTAGTGCTCCAGCTACCTATCCCAGCTCTCTCCTAAGAAGAACACAACTGGGTGTTTCCTTTTTTTAAAAAAAAATCAACAAAAGTAAAGCCAGAGAGTGTGGAAAAGACTCTGAATTCTCCCTAAAGGAGCCAGAGGGGCACAGATCCAAAGTAGGTGGAATTACGAGTTTCCTTTCGGTCACTAACTGCCCTCCCACGGGAGGAATGCCAAGTGATTCTAACGCCCTGTGCTTGGGCCATTCACCTGTCTGGACGCAGAACCCTGGCAAGTATTCTCCGAGCTGACAATTCTCAAATTCCGTCTCCGTGTTTACGGTTCTGGGGCCAAGCCCTCCTTGTACGTCCTTCAGCTTTAAGCAAAGGACAGTGAATGTTTGCATTCACTCTCTTATCTGGACTGTTTCTCCCACATCTCCTACGTGTGCTTCTCATATGCTTTATAAATGTGTGAAGTCTGTTCCAGCTTGTTCTAATGTTGCTGTGTTTTAGCTGCCATAACACAGTGGTATCAACAGATAAATCAACTAGATACGCTAAAAAAAAAAAAAAAAAAAAAAAAAAGAAGAAAAAAGAAATGACGAGCCAGAATCCTGTTCTTTACACCCGGCCCAATTCATCCACGAGAAGAATCTGCCTTGGGAGTTGCAGAGAGAAGAGGAGCTATGTGGAACACAGACCAGAAAAACAAACCAGCTTGATGATCCAATTAGGCCTACATTTCTGAACTGTTTTAACTTAAATCAATGGCGTTTTCTCTAGCTCTGCCCCCTCTCTGAACCTGGTGAGTCCTTCTTTACAGTGTTTGCTCAGACACTCTGAATGGGACTTCTTGTTGTGAATCACGGGAGTTCAAGGTGCCAACTCATAATATTTTTGTATCGCTTAGGAGGTCTTCGTTCAGTTCATTCTTTTCATCTCCCCAAAGGAGAAAGTTTCTAAAAGCTGTCAGAACACAAGTATAAAAGACCTCCGCTCTCCCTCCCAGACTTTCTTAGTGTTGTCTTTGCCCTGCTCTCAGCTTCTCATTTAGGGTCCAACAGTCCAATATGAGATCTGGGAGTGGGGGGCAAGTAAGGGTGCATTTCCACTGGGGAAATAGGTTCTGCAGTCCCTGGTCCCTGAAGTGATTTGCAATAGGAAATATGAATTCCTGCTCTATGTAAAATGGTTCTCAGTTGCCAAGAAATTAGTATTGGAGAATAATTTATGAATTACTTTCCATAAATCAGTGCTGCTTTGCCTATAAATCATTTTGAAAAATGTATACATCTTTATAAAGTATGTGGCATGAACAGGGAATACTGATGGGGAATTGTGGGTTATATGAGGACCCCTGGTCCTGTCTCCTGAATTCTTACATAGTTTTGGCAATGTGCCTTCAAAGTTTGGGAGATTTTTATATGGTTAAATTACATTTGTTTTTAATGATTACTTCATTAGTTGAACAAGCACTTATCGCCTCCTGTCCCTTTGCCAGGCACCATGTTGGAACCACTTGAGCTCGTACATGGAACACAAAGCTCTTAGTTGTTAAACGATGGTTAGATAGATATGTTCTACCATGCAGGAAGCAGAAAATTATTTTCTTGTGATATTTTCATTAACTATACAAAACAGTAGCAGCATTTTATGAAGACTGAAACTCAGGCTCTAGAGGTGAGCCGACATACTCAAGTTTTCATTCCCTCAAGGTGGTGGCTAGAGCCTGGCCATGTGTGGCTGTTCAGCTCTTTAAAACTCACTGGCTTTTTAAGGCAATCCTCCTTTTATGTTCATTCATAACATATCTAAGTGTTCTAAGGAACTTGAGAGTCAAGTTAGTTTTCAGAAAACAAAAATGAAGATTATAGTTGGCTACTCTATCTGACCTTAGGTACTTTCTCTTACTGTAAGTGATTCCTTTTCAAATGTACTGCCCCATGGTCCTTTGCCTGAACAAAGAAGAGTGGTTGTCAGCCTTGAGCATGAAGGCTCATATTCTCAAGGCTGTCTCTCTGTCTGGCCATTGTTACTTGGTAAAGATAGCTCCACAAGTGTAGAGTCCAATATGACCCCTGCTTTGCTTTCAAGGTATAGACAACATAGTAAAAATATAAGAGCGTTAGAAATAGAATGGCTTTGCAAGTCAGGAGGCCAAGTCCCAGGACAGTAAGTCAGCTCTGGTGCTGGGCTGCCTCCAGAATCTCTTTATTTCCTCCTGTTTTTCCAAGTCATGTTTAGTAGGGACATTGTCAAGTTAATGGCTCTAAGATAAAGGGAAGACTTTAAAATTGATGGATATCAAATGACAAAATGCATACTTATCAGCCTAAGTGCAGGAAAAATAAATAATTCTAGATATTTTAAGCAGTATAGAGTTTACTATCAATGTTGTATGTTTACAAAACAGTCTCAGAGGCCAGGGGTGTATAAAACAGCTCTTGGCTAAGCTTCCTGGGTACCTTCCAAGCAATGCACAATTGACCTGCCTGGGCAGTCTCTGCTTCTGAGGATGATGTGGACTAGGTAGATCTTCAAGGGGAACCATCCTCATAATAATCCCTGCAGAACAAGAAGCTGGGGGGTGGATACAGACAGCAGTAATCCAGGAGTCATAAAGTTCGATCAAGGAGCTGCTGCTACCACCACTGCTGGTGAGCACTCTGGACCTTGTAGAGCAACCCCTGAGAACTGCTACAAGGAAATAAAGATTTCAAGATGGCCTCTGTGGCACTTTCTTTCAACACATGAGTACATGACATTAGTCCTCTAACATCTTCAGCATCTAGAAAGGATAATTAAAGGTCACAATGTTAGCACGAAAACAAGCCATAAGAGAGGGCAGTAATCCCTTTTCTAATGATACTTAAAATCCTGAAAGGAGAAAAATTACCAAAAGCAATTCAAGAGAAAACAAAACTATTTAGACATCTACCCTTTACTGTTCTGAGCACTGAAGTTATGCAAACAATAGAGAGACTCTATCTTAGCATCCCCATTTTCTTTGTCCCACTAAGAAAAAGGTGAAGCAAACTTTACCTAGCTTGGGACTCAATTTCCCCTTCTAGAGCACATTGTTAACCAAAACTGCTATTTCCAGTAGGCTACTCTCCCTAAGGACCTTAAGTCCATTGGGAATACCTATCATCTTTTGGGAAAAATGGATGGTGAATGTCTGCTATGTTTTAAGTCTTGGGTTACAGGAACAATGGGGCATGGACAATAGAAAGGAGGATGATTGAAGAGATAATCATCAAAATTTTCTTATGTAGGTAATGCAGACAGAGTGAAGGCATATGGAACAGATAGCTCTGAAGGAAGCAACACTGAGCACTCCTTTTGCAGCTGATCTATATCTTTGCCTGCATAGTCTATGTTTTGGCACAGAAGTGTGAAGTTTTCCAGTTGCCAATGGTGCTGATGCTGAAGGCATGCTGATAGCTCAGTGCTAGGAAGCTTCTGAAATAGGCCACAATGGTGCCTGCTTCCTGATTTGACACATATTCGCAAACTTCTGTCCCTGAGAGGGATTAGGTCTGGCCTCTAGGGAATAGGATAAATGAGGTGGGATGGGATTCTAAGATTATGTAACAGTCTCAACAGTTCAATGCCCAAGGGTTGAGACACTCTGGGGTAGAACTTGGCCATCGCACCCTCACACTCCATGCCTACTATGCCTCTGACCCTCCTGGTTGATCTGATTCAACATTCTCCCTGTGGCTATTCCACTTACAGCCACTTTTGATGAACCACCCAGTGTAACTGCAATAGCACTACCTTCGTGTCCCTAAGTACAAGTGACAACTCTGGCATAGACTGGCTATCAGTGTCTCTTAGAACTCATGTAGAAGCCTAGTCTTCTTTATCACAATATTATGAGTTAGAGCCGATTTTATAGTGAGGATAGTCTTAGTGTTTGGATGTGAACCTTAAAGAGACAGCTCTGAGGTCTCATGTGACCCTTGACCCCATCACCAGCAAGAGAGTAGTCTAGGAACCAGGAAGCAGGCTATCACCAGACATGGATTCTGCTACCACCTTGACCTGGATGAACCAACTTTCAGAACTGTGAGAAATAAGTTTCTGACATTTTCAAACCACCTGAGCCATGCTATTTTGGAACAGTATCTGGATAGGACTTGCCAGCCTTTCAGGGGACAACCTGGCTCCATGACAGCATCCTCTGTCGTTAGCATTTCTTGACATTACCTGATCCGGGTGGAAGTACTTTTCCTTGTTTCTCCTGTGCTCCTTCTCCTGGGACCTAGGGGAAGGATACAGGTGGTGGCCAATCCTTGTCCCATAAGTTCTTCTCCATAGCTTGTCCCTTCAGCTAAGGCCTGTTTTCACTTAGTTGCACACATGACATCCACAGGGATCCACTGAGAATGCTGCTGAGGGTTTCTGGTAAGGCCAAACGCATTTTCCAGAAGAACACAATGTAGCCCAGCTTTCTGGAAAAACACCAGGAAGACAAATACTAATATGTGAAAGCAAGGCAACAACCGCAAGAGCCAAAGAACAGCCCAACCCCGGCCCCCACCAAACACTGGATGCAACTGTTTGTGTGTGTGTGTTTTAGAACAGAGACATCACTGCTGCTTGGTCCTTTCTTTTATTTCTTCTGAAACCACTGACTCTAAAAGGGATTCTGTTGCCAATAGGCACAGCAGCAGGTGGCTGAAACATCACCCTCTATATTAGGATTCTGAAGGGAAGAGCAGCTATAGAGTAGTGAGATGCAGTAATGAGCCCACATGCAGATTGAGGCGTGCTGTTGCTACCAGGAACAACACTGCATTATAGACTTGACCCTACTCTTCTCAGCAAACAGAAGACCTGTTTTTATCTTTTCTCCCCGGGAGTATGTAAGACAACAATTGTGCTTCCAGAAAAGATCTTATTCACACCTTATCACCATCCCACGTCCTTCCCCCAGGTTTGAGGTCAGCTTCTCACATTTGCACCTTATCTGTTAGCTCAGGGCCTGACAAGCAGACCACAGAGAGTGATCACCGAGAAGGTGTGTTCCCACTCACTATCAAAGCCTCAGTCCTGAGCCCATGTAGTTTTCTTCAACCTGGGAAGCAGATAGGGAAGTTGGAAGAGTCTGTACAGCTTTGATGGGCTTACTTTTTCATTTAACAAACATGGAAAACTTAATGCACACTAGGCCCACTCTCACTGAAGAGGGTCGAGAATTGAGACGTAACCCCAGGCTCATCCCTCGTCCCTCCTGGTCTTTGAGATGGACTCAGGGTGTGGTCAGAATGGTAGATAACGAACAAGGATGATACAAGGACTCAAGTGAGGTAGCCACGACATAAGCACATTCTGATAGCTCTGATTAAAAACAGCTGTTCTAACAGGTACCCTGGAACTTGTTCTTCAGGCAGACCTTTCTTACCTCAGAATGTGCAGTACAATATAAAAATTATAACATAGAAGGGTGCATTTTTAGCACTGTTTATACTGACAAAATATGAAATGCTTTTAGGTATTCATCTTATTATGTACTTTTGCATCTATTTAAAAGGAAAGGGAGGACGGGCCCATGAGATTTTGTTGAAGGAGAAAAGTAAGGTGTCCAGACGTGTTCATAGCATGCTGTTAGTCTAGTGGATGTGGCCGAACACACCAGCGTCTGAAGTAACCTGTGGTTACTGTCCATGGCCAAACACACCAGCGTCTGAAGTAACCTGTGGTTACTGTCCATGGCCGAACTCACCAGCGTCTGAAGTAACCTGTGGTTACTGTCCATGCACATGGGCTGTGTTTGGCGTTTTCTGGTGGCCTCGCGGATCCACTTCTTTCCCCTTTGTCCTGATTTTTATTGGCTGAGAATACCATCCAGTGTTCCCTTTAGATTTAGTTGCCAGAGTGAGTACGGAAGAGCTTATGATGATGGCAAGGGGAAGAACATGAGCGCAGGGTGTCTGCCCCTGCCTCTTTTCCTACGGCTGTCAGTGGCTGCAGACAGGGACCTTCCCTTCAGCGAAGTTCATATGGTCTGTTGTCATGTTTTATAATCCATTCCCTTGAGGCACAGGGGGACATCTGTTGTATCATCATCTCCTCCTGGTTTTTAATTCCCCTGCTTATACCTGGAAAACTCTTCCTTTATTTACAATCAGGCTGAATACTACATATGAATATGTCACTTGTTTACATCAAGTTTCATGCCTGGCATGGCTGCTGACATGAAAGGCAAGATGTAGGTGACAACCCATGACTGAAACTGAAGTGATGGAAGGGAAAGAAGAGAGAAAGAGAGAGGAGATCTAAACTAGGAAAAAAGTGCTATGCCATTACATAAATGTACATATATGCATGAATTTCTGTGCAATAAAGTTATAGAAAATAACAAGAGTGTTTGAAAACCTTACAGGTCTCCTGTACTTCCTTCTTCACAGCAGTGACACTGGAAATCCTGCTGTCTGTGCTGCTGTCCCTCAAGCCCAAATGATGAAGTTGCCATATCCCTTCTTTGGAAAGAGGGAGCATCAGTTGAGATTCTGCCTCTGTCAGGTTGGCCTGTGGTCATGTCTTTGAGAATTGTTTTGATTGAAGAAAGGCAGCTCAGCCCGCTGTGGGCATGTCATCTCTGGGCAGGTGGTCTTGGGTTAAGAAAGCAAGCTGAGCAAGGTATGGAAAGCAAGCCAGTAATAAGCATTTCTCCATAATCTCTGTTTCAATTCCTGCCTCCATCTTCCTTCAGGTCTGTTCAGGCTTTCCTCAATGATAGACTGTAACCTGTAAGCCAAATAAACCCTTTCTACAAGTTGGTTTTATTCAACTATTTTATCATAGCCACATAAAACAGAGTAAAATACATTCACTGAGCATGCATTAGGTGGATGGACGGATGGATGGATGGATGGATGAATGGATGGATGGATGGATGGATGGATTATAGAAATTTCCCAAAGGATTGGGTCTCAGCTTATTCTCTTATGCACAAACACTTCTGAATAAAGACGAAAGTAAGTTCTGGAGTTCTTGGTACAAGAGCTGATTTGATGTCGTGCACGCCTGTCAGTCTGTAACTTTTACTCTTTTCATTTATCCCCTCAGTCTCGGGGTGTCCTGGCTAGAGAGGCACAAGTCTCACGTGGTTCTTTTCCTTGCGTGCTGAGTCCTACACAGCTCCCACTTGGCTCAGATTTGCTAGTCTGTGACTGACACTCTGCCCAGCACGATCCCTTGTCATGGATCCTTCAGGGAGAGACAGCAGGGCATAGCTGCCTAGATCCTGATATGTAATGCTTTCCAGAAACCTAGAGCGAAGCATGTGAAGTTGACAGTCCTGTTTTATTTCAGGGGAGAGAGAGAGAGGCTACATACTCTGCATGAATAACCAAAGAAGCCCTTA
Organism: Meriones unguiculatus; assembly: GCF_030254825.1. NCBI lineage: Eukaryota > Metazoa > Chordata > Mammalia > Rodentia > Muridae > Meriones > Meriones unguiculatus. The sequence continues at coordinate 46,031,150 of NC_083351.1, forward strand.
TTCATCTTTTTCTGGCCTCCAGAAAATTTACATTCCTTGTAACCCAAGGCCTGTTGCAAACATCTCCCTGCAGAAATGATGAGACTGGTGATTTATGGCCCTGAACTGACTCCCATCCAAAAGGATTATGAGATATTCTGGGCCTGAAAAGTAAGTTTGTGGCACACACACATACACAGACCTCCCCATCCCCCACCCCCACCGTAAGTTTTTCTTCCAGACTGTAGACTCGCTGGGGCCCATGATGCCAGGAAGGCCCTGGAATTCATCTCATGGAAAGAGACTATTCTCCTGGGTGCTTTGGCCTCAGGAATAAGGGCCACTCTGGACTTCTCTATAGTGAGGCATTACTTGATGCTACAAACAAAAAATGCACAGATGATACTTTTTTCGGTCCTCACTTCCATTCAGTCCTTACCTCTGCTCTCTCCTCCTGTTGCCAGGAGGAAAATTCCAGAGCATAGATCTCATTGTGCTCCTCTTTAACACCTTTTCATTGCTCAACTCCCACTGATCGAGGGTGGAATCTGAGATCTGGAGCGTGTTGTTCAAGGTTTCTTCCACCCTCCACAGGTTCAGCTTTCTCCTCTTGTCCCCAGACAGCAGATGCTTAGCTGAGGCTGAGACTCCTCAACTGCTCCCTGAGTGCCCCTCCATCTTTTCACAACACTGCACATTCCCAACAATAAAAGCTCTGTTTCCATATTTCATTCCCTCTTCCTAGAGTGCCATCCTTAGTTTATATTCTTCGACAGATCTCATGGACTAGAAATCGAGACATTCCTGTGTACAGCTGTCTTTCCTTTTACTGGTTTTTACAAGCAGTTTTGTTTGCCTATTTGTCTCTTACATCTGTCTGCCGTAGTTGAAAATCACTTTGACTTCACATAGGAACCCAGATTCCCTCTTGAAAAGTGAGTGTATTCAGCAGCTATTCCTGTTTTGGGCAAAGTGACAATCAGGAGAAGCTGGGCAGCAGCTCACCCATTTAGAACAAAATATGCAATATTTTTATTTCCTTGACTCATCAACTAGCCAGCATGAAGGCTTTTCTGTTTGTGATTTCTAAGCTAGGCAAACAGCATAATCAGGATCTCCATTGTCACCTCTTCTAAAACATCTCAATCCCCATCAGCTAAGCATTCACTCCTTCCTTTGTGCTCCTGTTCGCTGGGTATACTCAAAAACCATACTGCTTATTTTTTTCTCTTACTATGTAGCCATGGCTGGCCTGGGACTTGTTTTGTAGACCAGGCTGGCTTTGAACTCACAGAAGTCCATATGATTCTTCTTCCCAAGTGCTGAAATTAAAGACATTCACATGCCACTCCATCCTATACATTTTAGAAAGATACCGTATTACACATACATATTAGTTCAGCTCTAATCAGTACATAAGGTACTAATGATAATCTCTGAGCTCATTGTGGATGATGTAAAAATGGAGATGGTGTCATTCATGCCCTCAAAAAAAAATCCAGTCCAATAGAGAAATTAATAAGCAAACTAATAATAAAAGAACACACAGGGGCTTCACAAATATAATGTGTGTGCAGCATTGTAGAACTAGTAAGAGATCCTTGAGATCCACAGAGTTCTCTGTGGCCACCATAACAAGCTATGACAGACCTAGTGACAACATCAATAGCACTGTATTATTCTATAATTCAGCAGCTCTGACAGGAACCTGCATCTTAGGAAGCGTTTTTCAAGGTTTTGGCAGGCTGTGTTTCTTCCTGAAGCTCCAAGAAACACTTTCTTGCTTAGAGAGGTTGTTGTATGACTCATGGTCTTTGGTCATTCCTCTCCATCACCAGCAGTCTTCTCTCTCTGCTCTCTTTCTGACTCCCTTATTTGAGTCTCCAAATTTTTAGCTCCAATATAATTACAAAAGAGTCCTTAGATAACTAAGAATAATCCCTCTGTCTCAAGGTTAGATGATTAGCGACCTTAACTCTATCTAAAGTCTAATTTCTCCTTGCTTTGTAACATATTTAATTGTAAACCCTGGGAGACACAAGTGACTTTGGGGGACCTTCTTTTGTCTTTCCCAGCCTCTGCCTCGTTTGGGATAGACCATGTCTTTCTACGGCAATAAACTTCAATCTCGGGAGTAAAATATGACAAAAACTGGTTTCATGATCCAGGTGCCTGCCAGGAACAGCCTCCAGCCATGCTCTGCTACAGTGGCCCACGTTGCTTCCATATCACACTGCTGCCATCTCAAAGGATGGCTTCCTGGTCACTGCTGTGAAGGAAGTAAAAGTGACTACAAATGAATCCACGTTCAATGCTTTAGAAAATTCTATGTTATCAGGAAAAGAAACAAATGTCTTCTGCTCACCGAACATTTGTGATTATGATGTTTCAGTTTAATTGAAAGAGTTTCTGAGAAACTCAGCCTCCTTAGCTGTTGTGTTAATCATTTCTGTGACAGATTAAAAACAAAACAAAAACAACAAAAAAGAGGAAGCAATGTACTAGAGGAAGGGTCTCCTTAGCTCACGGTTTGTGAGTAAGCATGGCAGCTGGAGTGGTTCTTTCTGTGTGTCAGGAGAGTGAAGCTGCTTGCTGGACATCTGGGTAGATCAGGGAGCAGAGAGACATCTCTGCTTTTTTTCCTTTTCTCCTGTTACAGGATACAGGACAATGCCACCTGCATTCAGGTGAGGCTTCCTACCCCTCACCTCTAGTTAATCTTATTTTAAAATTTCTTCAAAGATACCCCAAAAGATGTATCTCACTAATGTTTCAGATGTTGGAATGTTTAATTTTTATTTTAAAATGTGAATAATTTATTCAGTCTAAAGAGAAACTAGAATATGAGGTAAACTGATTTTAAGATTAATAACCAAATCAGTAAGTAGTAAATTAAAATTTTAAATAGTAATGATAATAATTTTATTATTTTATTAAATTTAATTAAAATACATTCATATTATTTCCCCTCCCTCTCCTCCTTCTTATTTCTTCCACGTCCTTCATTCCTGGATCTCTCTCAAATTCATGCTCTTTTAAAAAATTATTATTATTACACACACTTATACACACATATAAATAAATGCATAAGCACAATCTGTTGAGTCTGTTTAATGTTTCTGTTATGTATATGATTTAGGAATGATCACTTGATGCTGGATAATCAATTAAGAGGCTCATCTCTGGGGAAAAAAAACTAATTTTACATCTCTCATGAGAAGGTTTTTAATCCAACCAAGGTAGTTCTCAAGATTAAACTGTCACATATGCCCAGGAAGAGGAAAATACAGTAGGTTTGGAAATCACATTTCAGAGGTCATGATGACTGAACTAAAATTGGAAAAGTATTTGCTAAAAGATGATGCAGTAAGGACTGGTGTGAGAAAACTCGATGCAAGACAGAGCATCATAAAATGCTAGAATTTGTCCGGAAGGTAACATGTAGTTAAAAAGTTGCCTTTGAAGGGTTAGGTGAGGAGTGTTGGCAGCAGAGATAGAAGTAAGCATGGAAGAGAGGTTCGTTTTTTAATGTAGAAAACTACCTGTCACATAATGGGCTCAGAAGCGTTGAGATACGCACATTACTCTGGATAGGTGAATGATGGAATTGAGGGAGGTAGAGGACTAAGTCTCTTTTGAATGGTTATATCGATTTAGGCAAAAGATGATAAGGGCTTTGAACCATGATAGGAAAGAATGTAATGTTGAAAGGACGGAATGTAGATTCTGAATGGAACGAAGAGGAAAACTGGATTGACTTCATGTGGCAGAGGAAGGAGAAATAATGGTATGAAACACGACTCCAGGGATCTAGGAAGGGTGACTAGGTGGACTCCGTAAATTAAGTACAGGAACACAAGAGAAGGAATGGTTTTGGGCAATCACAGGAGTTTACTATCAGATATCTAAAAGACTAGCTACTCTGTGAGGTATCTGGAGTCCACAGAGAGGTTTGGGAAGAAACAGAAATGTACGCATCCCTACCAGATTGATGGTCGGTAAAGCTTATGGAAAAAGCCTAAGATGGAGACTTAGATGAGATAGAAGCAGGAAGCAAACAGTGTGTGTCAGGGGTGGGAGGTTGGATGTGGGTGTGTCTGTCCTAAAAAGTTCCAAAATTTTCACCACAGATGAAAAATTGTAAATCAAATAAGGAAGGAAGGAGAACAAAGTAGGAATTCTAGAGAGCGCTGGCATACTGGAAGCTAGTGGAGTTAACTCAGGAAGGCATTTTTGCACTGTAGATGGTACTAGAAGATAATAGAAGGAGCATCTAGATGAACCAGTTAAGAAGTTTGATAGTGGCATCTGAGGGGACAAGGTTGGTAGAGTCGTCAGGTCTGAGGCTTGAGTGTCATGAGCTTCCTCTTAGTAAGGAATAGTGAAGTGGGGAAAACTCTAGTGAGGAGTAAGGTAGAGATGCAGAGAAAAGGTTTAAGAAGCGATTAGTGTCCCAAGCATCCTTGTGCATCCTCGTCTAGCTGAGCCTCATCAGCAGGTGCAGGTGCACGTGCAGAAAACTTAACAACCCCATGTTGTTAACTAACTCTACTAACTAACTCAGGTTCCCACAGGGATAACTCAGAGATGCACAGAGTGATTGTACCCTCGGCATCATATTGGTGACGCAACCACTGACTCCTCTAGTGTGTGCAATGCTTGGAATTCAGCCTATCATTACTATCTCATGAAGCTGCCAATGGGTTAACAAATGTTCTTAAGATGCTGAGTACCAGGTCTATTTTGTACAGGTCGTCTCAAAGTAGGAGTTCTTTTCTGCTATTAGGCTGCCTTATGATCTTCCCCTCCTGAAGTCACCTCCCAGAAACTGTTGCTAAACGTTGGCATTTATAGTATAGTTGATAATTTGATATGACATTATAGTGACAATTAGACATTTATGCTCAACTCTTAACTGACCCCAGCAAAGGACTCTGTGTTCTTCTTCTCCTATTGGCCTCACCTTGAGCTCTATCCCACACTTACAGGATTCCAGGCAGTTCACAGTGTTCCGCCCCTCACTTTCCTTTAAGTTGAGATTGCTGACCGCTACGTGGACGTGCTCTGCAGAGCATAAATCACTGTGCAAGTAGGAAATCTAGGCAAGGATAACAAGATGTTCAGGGTGCCCTCACCACAATAACCGGGCACCCTGAACAACCAGGGAGAAAACGCTTGGACGTGCATTTCCTAGATGGTTGTTCTATGGTTGTATTGACGTAGATTTTGGAATTCGGAAATGAATCCTATCATGAACACAAAAGTATGACATATTTCATTCTCTTCTAAGAACTCTCGATTCTTTAGGCTAGCTAGTGTTTTCCCACCACCAGGCTTCCCAGCTGCCAAAGGCAGAGTCACTTCTAACTTCTTGTTAATCCAGTTAATCCAGTTAACAGTTCCTTATATCCCAAAGAGAGCGAGCATATATGTACATGTAGTGCCTTTAATCACAGAGGGTAGTGTCGACCCTTGTTGACTAGGTTGAAAAGTGAATTATCTTCTGGGCCTTGTGAAGAAATTACATTGTGATTTCTCATTCTCCAAAGCGGAAGAAGGAGCACAATTCCTGCTTTAGAACTCTTTGGTTTGGCAGTTAGGTTTGTTTGAGCTGTGGCAAATGCTAATATTTGCCTAGCCAGCTTCCCAACTCTGACCTACCACTTGGAATCTGCACATTAGATTGGTAACAAAGTGTGAGTTATCTCTCTGTCCTGTTTGTTATCACAGCCAAGAAACCTGGCTGGCATCAAGTACCAATATGTCCTCTTTGGAGGAACGGGTTGTTGGATCATGTGGCAGGGCCTGGAAGGGGATTTCCAGTTTAATTCAGTCCAGTTTGTGCAATGATAATGCATAGAATACTGAACTCTGTGAGGTGACTGGAAATATTCTCATGTGGCATGAGCTGAGCACATAGCACATTTGGTAGCGTGATTGCCCAGCTGGTATAAGAGCCCCAGCACCACAGGAAACCAGGTGTGGACACACATCTCTGTAATCTTAGGTAAAGGCAGGGGCATCAGAAGTTCAAGGTCATCTATGGCAACATGGTAAGTTTAGGGCCAGTGTAGCCTACATGAGACCCTGCCTCAAAAAAACAAGACCAAACCCCAGAAGATCAGCTACAGTTTTAAAAACTGAGCAGATAAAGAGTGAGGCCCATGATGAGTTGATGATTTGCCTGGGTCGCTTGGCCTGTGAGTTTCAGTCTTAGCTAAAGTTGTCATGACTGAAGTTAGCCTTTGTTAAGTAGTGAGGCTGTGCCAATCATTGGCAAGTTGGCATTTATTCCTGATAGTCCTGCTCACTGATGAATATAAATATTCATCAACATAGAAACAGAGTTTGGAGAAATGTAATAACTCAAAGTCTCACATGAATAGAAATTCTTGCCTGCACTAGACCTGGACGCCTCCGATTGAAACAACAGAAAACACTTCTAGATGCCTTAGTTTATAAAGAAGATACATTACTTATTATTATTATTTTAAATTTTATAATAGCCTTATTTTACCTGGGCATCGCAGATATTAACCCTCTAAACTGTCCTTATCATTTCTAAGCCCCCATCCCAGGCCATCTGCTTTAATCATTGTTACCTGGGCTACCTCTCATCCATAATCTCCAGTTACTTGCCAATGTTCTTTGTCTAAGCCAGTTCCTCCGTCCATACTGGCCATGTGCTTCTCCCATGGTAACCCATGTAGACATGTAAGGTTTTAATGTAATCATTTGAACCAGATCTAAGATATGACTAGAAAGTAAGTACAATGTGGGCAATGTGAATGGAAGGAAGCTATGGGGGCTTGGAGGTTTAGGATGGAGTAATTATTGACCAGCATTGTGCTCTAGGTTAATTAAATAAATCCTAGTCTCTCTGTGGTGGTTTGGGTATACAGCTGGTTTAGAAATAACTGCTGTTTAGCTAAAAGATAAATCAATATTACATATTAATAATCATCAAAAATAGTAGAAAAATGTCAAGTATTTAACTATGCTATATGAGTATGAGACTACAAATAATCGATATTTTTATTTGTGTATGTACATTCCAGATTTCCATGAAGCATATAGATAGAAATACTTGTATGGTACTTATTATGTGCTAAGCATTTCTGGAGCTGTGAGGTATTTACTTTTTTACGTAAGCCTCACGCCAATTCTGTAATTTGAAAATTAGACATCCTATTTTCATTATTGCTTAAGAAAATTTAGCACTAAAATAAAGTTTTCATATTATAAAATTAACACCTTTAGTGTGTTTGCAAATAATAATAAAAGGATGTTGGACTTCTGACTTACAATCCTTCTTAGTCACCATTTATTTACACCATCTTTTAAAAAAATAGTTATGGAAGACAGAAGCATCAATTTTGTTTTATGCTTAAGGTCTGATATCTTATTCATTCTTCACCTTTAAGCTTTCATCTAGGAAAATTTTTTCTCTAAGGATAATAAACGTAGATGTTAACACTTGTGTGACCTTTATTATACGCCACACAACAGTCTAAAACCTTATGCCATATAATTCTAATGACTTACCTATGAACTACACTTAATTATTACCTCCATTTGTCAATGAGAAAATTCAGGCACAGATTATTGAGTCACATGTTATATTATCTGAACAGCATCCTTTAGAATCAGCTTTAAGGAAAATATGCTGCTAATCAGTTTGCAAAATTTTCTGAAAATTTTGTTGTGTTTTGTAACTTATCTTTCTTCTTTCCTTTCTTCTTTTGTTTGTTTGTTTGTTTCCTTTTCTTTCTCTCTTTCTTTTTTTCCTTTTTCTTTTTTGATTCTGGCATTATATAGCCCAGAAACTCTGTGAACTCACTGTATAGCCAAAGATTGATGATATTGATCTCCTCATTCCTTTGCCTTTGCTGTACATGTGGTGAGATTATAGGTGTGTGACGACATGCCTGGCTTGGGAAAGTCTTTGTTTTGTTGCAGTGTATGGCAAATAATTTTACTTGATTAAGTTTAAAACAGTTTGTTTTCAAAAATGGATTTTATCTTGTTGAATCGTTGGCCCAAAGAGTCCCGCATAGCCACCCCCAAACATCACTGGCTATTGCCCATGCTCTTACCTGACAGTAAGGCCTTATTGCTGAAGATATTGCTTATGGCATCAAACATGTAGAAATCAAGCTGGTGCCCATCTAGAAGCTTCACCCCTAGTGATTAACATTCATAGTGTTAGAGGAGAAAAATAATCATCCGCATCACCCAGCTATAGATTCTGTGGCCTATAACAGTGGGCCTGCTTGCAAGATATACTGATCAATAGTGATAGAAATGTTATGGGAGGAATCAACCACTAATGGAATATATTTTAAAATACTGCATTTTTAAAAACTACAACTTGGGGTTTAACTTAATTATTTTTTAGTATATACAATATTTTATTTAGCATACTTAATGTAAATTTTAATTATATAAATTGTCTTACTTTTTCAATGTACTCAAGACTCATTTCAATATCTAAAGCTAGATATTTGTTTCTTCCTCTCTGTTTAAATTTTTCTTTTTTCTTTTTTTTTTTTTTGAGACAGGATTTCTCTGTGTAGCTTTGGCTGTCCTCACAGAAATTCACCTGCCTCTGTCTCCCCTTGTGCTGGGATTACAGGCATGTACCACCGCGCCCAGCTTCTATTTAATATTTCTAGCACTGGGTCTGCTTTCTCTGTGCCTTGACTTCAGCTGTCACTCTGGACACGAGTCTTTCTAACAACTCATTTATGTTGGAGCTTTTACAAATTCTTTAAGATTTGGAATTAATATAAGTTAATGCTGAGATGATGAGTGTGTTTGTCAGATGGTACTACTGGCATTAAAATTAAAATATCTTTAAGATAGCTCTCTTATGCATATTGGGACTCAGTCCTATGAGAGTGGTGGATAGCTATGAATTCCTATAGGAGACTTTTCCCCTCTATTGGCACCAATGTGCGGTTCCTTTTAGACTTTTTAGAGCCCTGAACTTCTGTCACCTATACAAAACAAGGAAGCAGCTGTCCTTGTTCAACATTCCTGTGGCAGGAGACCAGAGCTGTCTGTCTGAGTAAAGGGTTCCTACCTTTACTCAGTTGTATATACGAATAGTCTTTTATACTTTTTTATTGTCAGAGAATTTCATGCACGCATTTTAAGTGCTTTTGAGTCATTTTTAATGGCTCCTATTAAGAGTTCTAACCACAGCAATTAGTCAAGAAAAAGAAATGAGAAGCATCTCAAATGGAAAGGAAGAAGTAAAAGGATCTGTGTCCAAATCAACAAAGGGGAAATAGACAACAGGAAATGAACAAAAGCCCCAGGATCTTTAGGGCTGTGACAATAAAAGCAAAGAAACTAATGCTATTTGGAAGAATGTGCATGAATCTCTAGAGAGACACACTGAGGGGAAAAAACCAACCCCAAAAGGTTACACACTATTTGGTTCCATTTATGCAACATTCTTGAAATGACAAAACTATAGAAATAGAGACCAGATGAGTAGCTGGTGGGAAGTAAGGATATGCATGTAAGAAGGAGGAAGCATGGCCACAAAAAGGTGACACTAGGGATCCTTGTTCTGGTGAAGACATTCTGAATCTCAACAGCAGTCATGTTAGCCCCTTGAATAGAACTCTGTACTGTGGTTTTGCAAGGCGTAATTAGATACAACTGATTAAAAGAAATAGTGGCTTTCTCTGCATTATTTCTTACAACAGCCCATTAATCTATAATTGTGTAATAAGGAAAAGCTTAATTTAAAAGTCAAATCAGTTGGGATACCCTAGCTCAGTTGTGAAGTGATACGACCACTGTCCTTGGTAGCAAGCACTACAATCCAGCAGCGCCTGCAGATGCCATTTGTGCGGTCTGTTGAGTGATTATATCTCATGGCTTCCACCGTAATTACAGTGAGACTTACGCTGTCTTTCCCATGCTGGAAATCACTGTGTTCTCTTAGTAATTACTCAGGACCAAACACCTTTGGCGATGGATACTTGTAATTGCTGGATATAGAGCTATCAAAAAACAAAGAAATCACCTTCCGCAATGTTTCCTGATCCTCAGAAGAAGGGCTATAGATGTACTGTTGGAGTGTAAAAACTGGAAGAGGAAAAGAAATGCCTTGAAATACTGTCATTTGGACATGACGTGACAGCTGCACACACAAACTCATAGCAGCAATGACTATCTGCCTAAAACCTTCCTAAAAATGGGACCATGTGCATTCCATCACAGATGGAGGAAAGGCTCATGAGGTCCCCCATTCCTCCTGAGAAGAGCTATAAACACTTAGTGCTTGTCATAGGAATGGGAGTTATGTTCCTCAGAGTGCCACTGGTAAGTGGCCCTTGCTCAAATAAATAACCTCCCATATGTGCTCAAGGAAACAACCCTAATTAAACAAGATGAGTCACTGGAAGAACAGAAGAAAGATAGAAAGAAAGGGAGGGGGGAGGAAGGTAAAAAGTGTTGGGAATAAGAAAAGAGAAAAAAACATGAAGCTTGGTAGGTAGAAAGTTGGGGGATCTGGGAAGAGTTGGAGAAGGAGCAAATGATAAAAAAATATTGTATGAAAAAAGTTTTAAAATAAAATATTATGGGTCTGACAAAAGTGGGGAATATAAAAGAGAAAAATGGGGAGAAAAATATGGTCAAAGTATACCATATACATATGAAGTTATCAAATAATTTAAAAAATTCATAATTTAAAAAATCAGATCAGCTTAATCTGGTTATGGTGGCACCCACCTTTAATCTCAGCATTCAGAAGTCAGCTGCAGGAGGCTCTCTAATTTGGGACTAGTCTGGTGTACAGAGTGAGTTGCAAGAAAACAAGGCTACATAGTGAAACCCTGTCTTGAAAAACCAAAACAAAAATCAGATCAGCTTAATGCTTGGCCAGTGCTTGCAGGGCAATGGCCTTCAGTCCTGTGGCTCATGACCATTGTTAGGACATCTAAGAGAAGAGTGGAGTATCCCAATGGTGAGTGAGACATATTCATTCAAGAAGGATGACTGCTAGGCAGTGTGCATAGCTTCCCTGCTTAATGCACAAGACTTAATGTGGGAAGGTCACGATGACAACTTTTTGGCATACGCTCATTGTTTTTCTTCACGTGTCTCTTGAAAGGGGATTTTGGCAAGAAGTTAGCATGACATTCTTTAGAGGAAACACACTGCTCACTTGCGTTGACTGTCCCACAGCACAGGACTGATGGATGACTTATTATTATTTTTTTACAATTTATTCCTTATATATTCCGATTGAAGCCCCCTCCCTCATCTCCTTCCAGTCCCACCCTCACTCCTTTTTCCCCTATCCCCTTCCCCTGCTCCACTGAAAAGGGCAGTTCTCCTCCTCTGCCATCTGCCCACACTCACCAGGACTGCCTGGATCCTCTTCCTCTGTGTCCTGGCAAGAGTGTATCATTAGAGGCAAGTGATCAAAGAGCCAGCAATAGAGTTCATGACAGAGGCAGTCCCTGTACCCCTGGCGAACCAACATGGAGACTGAGCTGCCAAATGGCCACGTTGAGCAGGGGGTCTAGATCCTCTTTATGCATAGTCCTTGGTTGGTACATCAGTCTTACAGTACCCCCTTGGGCTCAGTTGTTTTTTCAGCTTTGTTGGTCTCCTTGTGGGGCTCCTGTCCCCTCCATGGCCTTTTATTCCCCTCTTCTTCCATAAGTCTCTGCACTCTGTCCAAAGTTTGGTTGTGGGTCTTAGCATCTTCTTTGATCCCCAATTGTGTGGAGCCTTTCAGCACAGATAGGACCCTCTATAGTAGGCTCCCATTCTGTTCTCTCTCTTCCACCATTTCTGGTGTCTATCCTGTTTGCCATTCTGAATGAGATTTAAGCATCCTCCCTAGGGCCCTCCTTGTTGTTTAGCTTCTTTAGGTCTGTAGATTTTAGTATGGATATCCTATATTATACAGCTAATATCCATTTATAAGCTAGTGTATACCATACATGATATCTTTTCTAGTTCCATCCTTTTGATATGGATGACTTTATAGCCGGTTTCCCAGAAGGGGGAAGTAAGACTTCAGGAAGTACATGGATATCCCCGTGTTAGCAAGTGAAGATAATGAGGTTGAAATTTGGTGCTGATTTGCTAAAACTACAACCCCTTCCATTTTCCCTGTTGTAGAAGACGTTGCTTTAAGTTCTCCAAGAGTTCTCAGCTAAGAGTTAGAAAGCAGTTGATGTGAGACTGTCAGTGCTGAGGGGGAAGGCCTTTTGAAAGAGCCCTGGATGTTGAGTTCTAAATCCTGGATACCCATGCTTCCTTTAGTGGTTAGATTTTTCACATCAAATCTTTAAGCTCTGTGAGCCTTTGTTTGTAGTGTAAAAACATTCATATCAAGTTATGAAAGAAAATTCATAGCATGAAGTTTGATTCACAGTCCTGCAAATAATGGTGGTGTTGCTAGGAATACTTTGAGTTCAGAACATGGCAGAGCCAGCACTCTGGTCCTAATTAATAATGTCCCATCATCTGCAGTGAACACCTCTGGGCCACCTGCTTTCCAGGATCCACTATAAACTGATAGTCTTTTTGTAGGCTGCAGGCTCAGGGGATAATTTGGCACTTTTGTGGCCAACCTATGTCTTCTAAAAGGAATCCTGCTAACTTAAGTGCTATATTAGAAGCCTTGTTTCTAACATCCGTCAGCTTCTTCCCCAGCCCTCCATTTAAGTCAAGGTCCCATGACTTTCACTGTAGTTGTGTGTCTGTCTCTCTAGTCTAATAACTCTCTAAAAGCAGCCACCTGCTTCAGTGCTGTTTCCAGAAGCTAGCACAGGACTAGCAATGACAAGACATAAATCCATGTTTAAAAATAAGTGAACAGTCACGTCTGAGTGTGGCCTTCTGGAGTCCCTGCTGAAGTTTACCTCTGACTGCTCATCACCCAGCACTCATCACACAGGTGGTGTTTAATGTCAGAAGTGATGAGGATGTGTGAGTGTCTCAACCATTGGCACCTTGTATTGGGCAAACATGAACCTTCCCAGCAGAGCTGGTCTCATCTTACAACACCTGCTAATTTTCATATTTGACATTAAGTATGTATAAGGAACCTTTCATATGAGGCACTCAAAACAATGACTGCTTGGCACATCTTCCTCCACTCTTGGGTCTTATTCACATCTCCTGATTATCTCCTTTCTGGATGTAGGCTTGTGATACTGAAGCCTGATGCCAGCATAGGATCCTAGAGGTCAACAGTTGAAGCATACAGCAAAACCAAAAGCATCGTCAAACACTTCCTCTCATTCTGTCCAAGTATGACAGAGGATAGAGATAGAGGCCATGCTGGTTGGGGCGCATTGGCTGACAGGAAGTCTCCTCTGTGGAAAAATACCTCTTGATTTGTCTTTCTTCTCTTCCTCTCCAAGAAGACTGGGGCTTTGTGATGCGCCCCTGCCTCTCTTAAGTAGTGGGCTTTGCATACACACATTTTCTCTAGGGCTTCCGAGGCTTGATGAGAACAATAACATATTCACTTAGTCATGATGGTAGAGAGAACATTTACTCATAAACTCACAAGTGTTTACTGGTTGCTACTACATTCCAAAGCTTCTCTAAACGATCACCACATGTCAGGGAAGCTCAAGGTTCTGACACTCAGATTCTAGAGAGAACTCCTTAAACATTTCTTACTCATAACTCTGTCAACTTGAGATACTTTGGTGATCTTGAGCATATAAATACATAGAACAGATATATAAATCAAATATTTATTGATAACATAGCATACAATGTTTTGAAAACAATTCTTTACTGTCCATATAATTACATAATTTATTAAAGATAAAATCAAAATTTCATACAATACAGTGGACATACTTATTTATTTTTACATGAAGAATTATTTCTTGGCTGCATATTTGCTACAATAGGATATTGATCATCCTCAATGCTGTGAGTCAGCTGGAAATTTTGATTTTATAATTGTGCTGAGAATATTGCTTCTCATGAATGTGTAACCTAAAATGTCAAAAGTGTGTCTAGGCTCATTTCAGATATTATTGGAAACGCTGTCCTAATTCAAGCCAAAATTCATTTAACAATTCCATGTGAAACTCAATTCACTCCAAAGACATACTAATTTGACACTTACATGCTGAGAAATGCCAGTAGAAAAAGATCAAGGTCTCTATTTTCTGAAATCACACCAATCTATTGCGGTAGCAGCAGAATACTTTGTATATGCAATAAAAACACTATGCTTCACATCATACAACGATCTCTAATCTGAGCCAAAGTGTTTTAGCAGCATGGGTTGCCCCTGCCTGGTGAAAGGAGGCACATGCATGCAAAATAGCTCCTTGTGTGTTCAGGCCTGCATTGAAGTCGTATGTTGCTTCACACGGTGACTGCTGTTGGCAACACATTATGTGTTTGAATTTTTGAGTAAATTTTTGGTCATTTGTGCATTCAGAACTCATTCAGTCTTACCAAATATCTCATGACCATGTTTTAGAATCACATATAGGGTTGTGACTGAAAAGTTTAAAAATTGATGTTCTGGAGGAGGAACACAACAAATAAGGTACACAGATTATATATTATGTATTGTATTAGAAGGGGATAGCTGATACTGGAGAAAATAAGATTAGCAGAGGTACCCAGAACAATACGGTGATAGGCAGTGGCTATGGAAAAAGACAGTGGTTGGCAGGACTTCACTGAGAAAATGATATTAAAGTAAAGACTTGACCTTGCTGAGGGGGTGAGCCAGTCAGATGCCCATAGCAGAGCATCCCAGCTAGAGAAGAGAGGCAGCTCAGCGCCTCGGGACTAGAATGAGCCTGAAGTGCTTTTTTTATTTTTCCAGCTGCAAAGAGGCTTATTGCTGTGTATGAATACATAATTATATGTTAAAATGCAATTAAAATAAGAAAGACTAATTTGGACAGCCAGGTTCATACAACAAAAGGACTAGTCAAAGATCAAGGACAGAAGAGAGGGGCATTAGGTCAAGGAAGTGAGGCTGGACAAACAGAACCTGCCTGTCACCAAAGCCTTTGTGTGTATCCTGGGTAAGGCAGGAAGTCAGACCAGCATTTTGAGAAGAGAAGGGGCTACATAGCTTGAGTTTGAGGTAGATGTCCATGAGAGAGATAGAGGGCTGACAAGTAAAGAAACGATGATGCCTGTACAGTCAATCGGAAAATACCTACTGAAAGTATTTAGAAGACTGTCTAAATGAGTGTCTGGCAGATGGTGACAATTCCATAAATGGTAAGATTAGCATTCTATTACTGACAAAATTCTCCACTTTGTATATGGCCTGGGTGGTTGACACATCCAACCTCCACTTCGCTTTGGCCATGTTAAGTCTGATGTGCTTTTCAGGGGGACAGTCCCTTTTGCAAACAGGACAAAGTTCCAAGACATCTATGACTTCTATAGTGAAATGATTCAACTCTTGGCTTTAAACGTTTTCTAAGAACTTGACATTTTCGTCTCATCCTCCTGAACAAAGGTTTACTACAAACCATATAATCACAGTGCCCTCCAGATGGGCTCACTGGGAACACTTTTTATCACAACATGTGTGAAACATCCAGCATGTAGGATGTCCCAAAATGCTGGGCCCCATCTCCATTCCCCATGCTCACCCACCCTGGATGTATTTGTAGTCTATGTGTCTCTGAATGGTGTCTACCTCTTTTAAGTATTTTCTGATTCAGAGTCTTTCTGAAATAAAGTCTTTAATGTTTAATAAACTTTCAAGTTAATAAAAGAGTCTCTTTAATTGCAGGAGGACAAATGTTGGAAGCATGTGCTAATGGCTCTTGGCCGCCTGCCTATGGGAAATGTGTTTGTTCAGATTGTAAAGCTGACTCTGCACCTACCGCAGTGCAGGGCACATGATAGATGCTCAATAAATATTTGCTGAAGGAATGTATGTGAGGCTGTAATCAGTGATCCACTTCTCGTGTAACTGATGACCTCTTGCCCTCATGATAGGCAGAAAGGAAGTGGAGGCCTAATTATAATAATGACCTGTGTAAAACTTTATATTATTTTTACTATTGTTGTTATTATTGGTTTTTGAAACAGACTCTGTAGCTCAGGTTGCCCTAGAAGTCACTGTGTAGCACAAGCTTGCCTTCAACATGTGGTTATCCTCCTGCCTTAGTGTCCCATGTGCCAGGATTGCAAGTGTAAACCACTATGTCCAGCTAAAACCTGCTATTTTGAAAGATGTTTTTAAATTACAAAATTTTTTATCTTCAGGAGTATTAGGCTCAGGATCCAAAGCTCTGGCTTGCAAATGTGTACATTTTTCTCTCAATGACTGCTGGGTGAGCTTCTCTTGGCGTCTTCTTTATAGATGTAGATACATAAACTAGAAAGTCAAAGTTAAAATACAGAGTCACTCCAGATGCCATGGAAGTGGGGAATAGCCTAGAATAGGACAGAGAACAGACACTTTCTAAGGAGGCTCAAACCAGCATGGGCAGATCCGGGTGAGTGAAGTTTGTTAGAGCAAAGGGATTCCAGGAGAATTTATTTACTATAAATAACTTTTTTATTGATTGATTTCTGATTAAGAAAGCAATATGTGCCTTTCATAACAAGACCAATGATTTTAAGCTATGTTATGCCCCTTCCCTGTCTCTTCTCTTAGTCAACATACCAGGCTATATTCTTTGATTATTTTCACCTATTTCATTAACACGTAATCAAACATAAATGAACACAGGTGAAGTTGTTTTCTGCCCAAGTAGAACTAGGGTATGTTTATTACTCTCTACAGTATTAACAGAAAATAACTCTATGTGCACAGTTATCCATAAGAAATTTGTCCAACTTGAACTCATACATAAGGTCATATTACACAGATCTTTACATGGGTTTTCTCACCTAACCTTGTAAAACTCTTTCGTGAGCCAATTGGTATTGAAAATTGAATTTCTTCTTTGTGATGGAAATTATTATTTTTTAAGTGTCAAAGAGATTTCTGTTGTAAATTTGAGGAAATGAGTAGACAGAGGGAAGAGTCCAGGTTGCACATGGCTGCCAGACTCAACCAGACCATGAGAGGAGAGACTGGGCCCAGGGAGAGCAAGAGAGGAGCAGCTGACCAAGAAAGGCCAAGAGTGATGGGCATTATTTTAAGGCAAAGAGAAACCATCATTTACTCAACTATTTCCTGATTGATGGACATTGCCTTAGTTTCTCTGAGTCATTTCTTTATTTGAAAAGAAATTTGATTGCTAGGACCTGTTTTATAAGGCAATTGTATGGGTTAATATATTTCATCTAAAACAGTAAGACTCTACATGCTCCTGATACTCAGCAAGTATAAATACTCAACAAGTATAAAAAACCATTTTCTGTAAAATTCTTCATTGCTGTGCACAATACTATTTCATATTAAAATATGCAAAAAATAACTTCAACATTTTCCCTTTCAGTCTTTTGCTTCTTTTTTCCTTCAGGTAAAACTTCACTGACATATCTCTTGGTAGCTGTTATGACCACCCTCCTTAGCTTCTCCATGAAGCATGACAAGTCTTTAGTCTGAACCTTTCTGCCTTTTATTGCCAAGTGAATGCTCAACATCCTCAGTCATCCAGGAAATGCAAATCAAAACAACCCTGGGATTCCACCTTAAACCCATCAGAATGGCTAAGATCAAAAACTGAAGTGACAGCACAAGCTGGGTAGGTTGTGTAGAAAGAGGAACCCTCCCACATTGCTGGTGGAAATGTAAACTTGTGCAATAACTTTGTACAATCTGGCACTTTCTCAGAAAATTAGGAATAGTACTACCTCAAGACCCAGCTATACCACTCCTGGGCATATATCCAAAAGATGCTCAACCATACAACAAGGACATTTGCTTAACTATGTTCATAACAGCTTTATTCACAATATCCAGAATATGGAAACAACCCAGATGTCTTTCAACTGAGGAGTAGATACAGAAATTGTGGTATATTTAGACAATGGAATACTACTCAGCAATTAAAAACAAGGAAATCATGAAATTTGCAGGCAAATGGATGGGACTAGAAAAGATCATCCTGAGTGAGGTTACCTAGAAGCAGAAAGACACACATGGTATATACTCACTTATAAGTGGATATTAGACATATAATATAGTATAAACATATTAAAACCTATAGTTTTAAAAAGCTAAGCAACAAGGGGGACCCTTAGGAAGATATTTAAACTTCATTCAGAAGGGCAAAGAAGATAGACATTGGAAGTAGGAAAAGACAGGGAACAGGACAGGAGCCTACTACAGAGAGCCTCTGAAAGACTACCCAGTAGGGTATTAAAGCAGAGGCTGAGACTCATAGCCAAACTTTGGGCAGAGTGTGCAGGAAATCTTATGGAAAAACGGGGAGATAGGCAGACCTGTAGGGGACAGGAGCTCCACAAGGACACCAGCAGGGCCAAAAATTTGGGCCCAGGAGGGTGCTGCAGAGACTGATGAATCAATGAAGGACAGTCCATGGAGAGGACCTAGACCCTCCTGATCAGATGTAGCCCTTGAGCAGCTCAGTCTCCCTGGGGGTATCCTAGTAAGGGGAACAAGGGTAGTGTCTGGCATGAACTCAGTTGTCTGCTCTTTGAACACTTCCCCCTGGCAAGGTGGCCTTACTAGGTCATAGGGAAAGAGGATCCAGACAGTTCTGATGAGAACTAATAGGCTACGGTCAGATAGTAGGGTAGGAAGACCTCCCTATCAGTGGACTAGGAGAGAGACGTTGGGGGGGGGGAAGGTGGGACCAGGAGGAAATAAGGGAGAAGGCTACAGCTGGGATACAAAGTGATTGCCACAAATTGTAATAAAGAAAAAGAAGAAGAAGATGCCAACAAAGAAGAAGGAAAAACAAAAGAAGAGAAAAAGAGATTCTATGGGAAAGAAGAGGCTATGAGCACCAGCCTTCCTGGGCAGAAGAACCAAGGGAGTTCATGGTCAAACTCCAGTGCACATTCAGTTCAGTAGGTGGGGAAGGAGGAATGGGCATGCTCAGACTGGGCTTCTGCTGAATGCAGTCACAAAAGGTGTTATGGTAGGCCTCAATCAGCCTCACCATATTGCAAGCAGAACAGCAGCCATCACTGGGTCTGTCTGGCACAAATCCAGCCTCAGGAGGAAGACTCTGGTATGAACAAGATAGGTTCTAAAGAATATAGTTTCCAGTGGCAGCAAGGAGATAACTAACGTACGTGTGGAAAGTTCTAGGAACCAGATCAGTGATATTGTCTGTACAAATGGGCAGAGGACAGACAACAGGGCAGTCTGTAGTCTTCTTGACCTTTCTCTGGGGGCTGGATCAAGGGTAGCATGATAGTTGCCCTGAGTTATATTAAGAAATAAAGTGAACAGGTGACTCTAACTGGGTGGGTCAGGAGAAGAGAGGAAACAGTGCCATTGTCTTAACCAAACATTCCACATAGCTGCCTGTCGCCAGGCTGTACCTTGCAGACAGGTAAACAAATAATGATACCTCGTATGGCCCTTGCTGCAACAGACATAAGTGCCAAAGACTTAAGGGACTGTAGAGCAGATTATCCATGAAAGTCCTCAACAAATATTTGTGAATGGACAATTGGATGAAGCCTCTGTACTTTGGAGGAGTGAGCCCCTGCTTTTCTCTCAAGGAGTCTGGAAGTTTTCCAGAATAGTTGGGATTCAACAGGTTAGAACACAGAGAAGAATAAAAGAAAAGTATTGCAGGAGCTTGTCACAGGTAGTGTGATAAGAATATGTGCATTTGGAAAAGGCTGATAGATTGACATGCTTGGAGCAGAGAGGATGAATAAGGCTGTGAGGAGGTGTGAGCTGGAGGTGGAGGAACAGACCTCAAGGGCCTCTGCTGACTTGGTAAGGACTATGACTGTTAGGGAAGTAATAGTAACAAGACAACAGTAGCATGGCCAAGTGCTTCAAGATACGGAGTTCTCATCAGTTACATGTGAGTCAGATAGAAACATACCCAAGTATTTTCATAAGTTGCTTTTGTGCACACAGAGAATCTATAATCACAAAATTCAAAATCTAAAATGTTCCAGAATTTGAAAGTTTTGGGGAGTAGATACAATGAGAACAGAAAAAAAAAATCCAACCCATGATAGATTGCCATGCATCCCAAAAGATGACACGTAAAACTTCTTACCATTTTTAATGTCACTTTATGCAAAATAAATTTAATATCTAGATTTGTATCATTATCCCTAGGATATTTCATTCATGTCAATATAAATTTTTCCAAATCTCAAATATGAAACACTGTTGGTTTCACGTAAGAGACAATCAGCTTACACCGTATTTTTATTTTAATGACTATGTAGATGGAATTGGGCCCTAACCGCGAAGTCTTTCTTTGCTATCCTCAGATTCCAGCAAGGCAATCTGACCAGCGTGACTGAGGATAAGAGCAGCTAATGAGCAACTAAGTCAAGGTTGTAGATAGAAAGGCAAGAACCTGGACTTGGGAGAGCAATATAAGCTTTACTGGGAATTCTAAAATCAAGGTAATGGTGATTGGCTGTTTACAGCCTTTGAATAACTGAATCAATGAACTCGCTGATGATCATATCAGACGCATGGGCTAGTCGAGTGCCAAGGGCACCTGTGGATGTAGGGAGATTGGGGCCTAGAGGAATTCTTCCTTTTGTGGCACAGGTTCCTCATATCCTTTTGTCTTCATTTTCATGTTAACCTTTCTTCCCAGATGTCCCCAAGGCATAAGAAATTGAAGAAATTTCTGTGAGGTCCTGAACTTCTTCTCCCACTAATTTGGTGACCCTCCCCAAGTCTGAATCTCTAATCTCTAATCTTTCATCACTAACAATGTGAATATACCTTACCAATATTAAGTGCATTAATATACCATTTTATATGTTTCCCTCTAAGATATACTCACAAAAGTAATTTTAGAATACTCAGAATGGCTAAGTAAATGTTATACATTTTTCTTCTCAAATCACAGTAGATTTTCTTGCCCATCATTTGCCAAAGTGGTTGCTCACACTCTCTCACTGCACTGAAATAGAGTAACACTACAGATTTGACCAGGTTGCTCCATGCTCAAGCCTTCTAAGAATGTCAGGTGAGATCTAGTCTTAAAATCTTTCCTGGTAACTGAGCCCTTTCTCTAGCTTTATATGAAGATTACTATGGCTAAGCTGGTTGGCTGGTTTCACTGAACAAATGAAACACAGATCACTCTCCAGGACTCAATCCTACATCCATCTTCCCACCTGGGAAGCTGTCCTATATGCACCCTCCCTTCATTCCAGCTTTATGCTTAGTACATGGACACCATTTTCCAGGACGTAAAGCCCCATACAGCACTGTCAAGTATCTGATGAGCTTTGTAATAATGACTTTAAAACCCCTTGAATGTATTAATTAAGTTTCTAGTGTTCCAGTGATTTTGGCATGATAGGACACAGTCTTAGATCATAAGTCAGTGAGGTTGCAGTTATCTTCACTTGACCTTTCCAGTAGGAAGACACATTTCACTGAATTTGAGAGACTCATCCCAGGTCACACAGCGACCAGGAGACCCCTGTGCGTCCAGGTGCATCTGGCTTTGGAGCTCCTTCCTTACACTCAACACATTGGTCCTATAGCAGGATATTAAGGAAATCAAAGTGTTAATTATTGTTAGTCCATCTCATCATCTTCTCCATCTCACACCAGCTCCCTAGTTGGCGATCCCTTCTCTTTCATATTCAAAGCTCCTACGTGGGGAGAAGACATTCACACCTACCCACTTCACAGGGCTCCTGGCTGGATTAAAGAGCTAATGTTTGCAAAATACTTTGAGCTTCAAGAAAAGCCAGGCGCCAGCAACTACAAAGGGTTTTAAGATGCTAGACTTTAAATCTCCTTAACAAGTTTCCATCTTTGGAACTAATCTGGTATGGATCCCCCTCTTCCTCCCAAAGCCCTGATAGTTTCTCACCTCTGTCCCATAAGAGGGAAAGCAATGGCTTTTCTACTACTCCTTCCTCTTCCAGGACTTTCACCCCCTCCAAACATACCCCCAGGTATTTTAATATGCGTTACAGAATCCTTCTAATGTTTCCATCCTAGCTAATGAAGGGCCTTTAAAAAGCATCTCATCATCTCATTGCATATGTGAGGAAAAACAACTCAGGAGGAGCAGGCACATGCCTAGAGATGAGTGGAAAGGTTGCTTGGAGTTCATGAGTCTCAGGATGCACACAGGGACACGTTTAGAGAGACTGTCACTTCTCTCCTGCAGGCAGCTCCATCAGTATGCACCATGACTGGGTCCATTGTAGCACATATATCTAAACACAGTCAGTGATAACCCAGGGCCAGATGCCTAGAATGGGAGAAGCAGCAGAGAAGATGGAACATATAAAGAATTGTATTTGTTTTGTTTCCTTGGGTTCCTTCCTCAGCTCCATCTTTTTGTAACTGTGACTTGGGACAGGGTTTGTTCCATCTATTTGCTGGTCTGACCTCTTATTCTCTGACACACATTTGACTGTTTCACCACTGTGCTTCATTAGATGGTCTAGGCATTTGACCCTTGTCAGTATGGATTCTCCTCCTCTCCCCTCAAATGTATATTGGCATTTACATGCCAAGGGACCACAGGAAACAGTTCAGTTACATCACATTAGGCTCAAGGTAAGTTTATGCTCTTAAAAAACAACGTGATTTTAGCTTGTTAACCATTAAGACCATTGTTTTGTTTTAACAAGGCAGAGTGGTGTTGGGAGGGGTAGGTATCACGTGAACAAACGTTGGAGTGGGTCAGTTTTTCAAGACACAAGAGATTCAAAACAACCAATTATTGAAGGAAACCTGGCTGTGTTAGCCAGGAGAAAGGAGACTCTCCTGTACTAATCCTGTAAGGAAACTTTGCAATGAGTCTAGAAAAAGCCAGTTTGATTGACTTCAAAGACAGGAGTTCATGTAGTCCAAGCAGAATCTGAACTCACCCTGTAGCCAAACATAACTCCCAACCCCTGACCTTCCTTTGTCCACCTCCATGACAGAATTACAAGAACATACCCCTTTGGCACTTTTTTCTTTTTAATTAGAAATCACTGTGGGAACTAAAGGAAGCAAAGGTCTCTGTCATCAAGGTGTTGAGACATCCGAGAGTCGGGTTCTGTCTTCCTGAGCACAGTAGCACTCTCTCTCAGATACACAGAGGTATGCATCTTCCTCAAAGGGCAGTCTCCATCTTTCTTTCAAAGAAACTAAGCAGAATTATATAACTCCTCATGCATCTGCTGAGTCTGCCTGGAGCTCATTGTAGTCATACCCAGGCAGCACATTTTGGGGTAACAGGTTCTCATCCTTTAGAAGAAAGTCAGATCATAGAAACAAACACCTTGAAATTGTCAACAATTTGTCTCAGCATCATGCAAGGAAGGTGAACGCACAAACATGCCCAGTGGGGATAAATTGTCAGTATAGGGACTGACTTCAAGGCTGCCTTTTTCATCATTTGCACGGTGTTTTTGCTGGTCCCCTGATACTTGGTCATGCCATACTTTTCATTATTCCACCTGCTGCTGCTGGTTGCCTCAGCCACTGTTCCTCCTCTCCCCACCTGTCCTCTACTTCCTTCTCTTCCTTTCCTCCTCCCCTTTGTGTTCTTGTTCTTTTTGGTTTGTGTTTGACTAGTGTATGTTGTCTCACTCTACCTGACTCATCATGTACTTTTGAACTCATGGTTATCCTCCCGCCACAGTCTTCTAAGTGCTGAGATGACAGTCATGACTTACCACACCTACTCATCCCTGCTCATCCTGCTTCTTAAGTGGCCATACTTCACTGTATGCCCAGGAACTACTCTTCTCCATCTTACTGGCTTTGAGTGTTCTTTTATACAACCCAGTTCTATATGTTTATTTTTCCCTTCACACTGGGCAAGAATCCTCCACACTTAAATTAATTCCATTAACCTGTGTATGGCCTGTCCATAGCAAGGTCTGGTTAGAATCCCGGGAAGGACACATGAGATCTGACTTCTTTCTGCAGACATAGTGTTAGGTAACTAAGACAGCTAACACAGAGAATTGGGTGCTATGAAGAATCATTATCACTGAGAAGAGAGCAAACATCAAGAAAAGGTATTTGTAGGCCAAAGATCATCCTGAGTGAGGTATCTTAGAAGTAGAAAGATACATATGGTATATACTCAATTATAAGTGGATATTAGAAATATAATATAGGACAAACATACTAAAATCTGTATACCTAAAGAAGCCAAGCAAAAAGGAGGACCCTGGGTAAGATGATCAATCCTCACTCAGAAAGCCAAATGGGATGGACATCAGAAGAAGGAGAAAACAGGGAGCAGAACAGGAGCCTAACACAGAGGGCTTTCAGAGGAAAGACTCTACCCAACAGGGTATTAAAGCAGATGCTGAGTCTCATAGCCAAATTCTCAGCAGAGTGAAGGTAATCTTATGAAAGAAGGGGGAGATGAAAAACTTGGCGAGGACAGGAGCTCCACAAGGAGATCAACAGAACCAAAAAATCTGGGCACAGGGGTCTTTTCTGAGACTGATACCCCAACCAAGGACCATACATGGAGATAACTTAGAACCCCTATATAGATGTAGCCCATGACAGCTCAGTGTCCAAGTAGGTTCCCTAGTAAGGGGCACAGGGGCTGTCTCTGACATGAACTCCGTGACTGGCTCTTTGATCACCTCTCCCTGAGGAGGGAGTGGGGAGCACCCTTACCAGGCCATGGAGGAAGACAATGCAGCCAGTCTTGATGAGACCTGATAGGCTAGGGTCAGATGGAAGGGGAGGAGGACTGCCCCTATCAGTGGACTAGGGGAGGGACATGGGAGGACAAGAGAAAGGGGGGGGATTGAGAGGGGAGGAGGGAGGGAGCTATAGCTGGGATACAAAATGAATAAATTGTAATTAATAAAAAATTGATTAAAAAAAGAAAAGATATTTGGATGAAGGATATCACTGCTAAGCCAGGCAGATACAAGGCACTGAACCATGGGCAGAGGAAGCTATAGGTGGAGTGAAACAGTCCAAACAAACATCACACCACTCAGCTACACCCCCTGCCAGTACACTCTCCCCTCAGCCGGGCTGCAAGGCCCTTCAGGATACTAATACTGTTATTTACTAACACAACCTGGGCTAACACAAACCCAAGGTTTCTAACACAACCTCAGAGACTGGGAATATATCTAGCTTAATGCTTATTTTGTATAATTCATGATGCTGTAAGAGTTTTATAATTTTAAATGCCTAGAAGAAGTTACCCAACAGACCAGGACTATTTCGTGACACATAAAAGAGCTATGCAATTCCGATTTCAGCATACTGTCCTATCAGAACACAGCCATGCCTGTTTGTGTGTATATTACCCAGTCCTGCTTCTGCACTACTGTAGCAGAGGTGAGTAATGGCAAGAGAACATTTGGCTCATGACGTCTAAATAATTTCTTATCTTGCCCTTTGCAGGAAAAGCTTGTTGACTTTCGGCTTAGGCTAAAGGATCAGACTGCCAAGGCTCAAATTCCGAATTCTTGTTCTCCCACCTGTATGACTTTGGACTGCAGATTTTACCCCTCTGTGTCACTGTTTTCTCATCTGAGCATTAACAAGGGAGTTGTTATGGAAACTGGGTTAGTATATTCTAAACTGTGGAAGGTTTGCCATAATGTCTGGTGTATAAGAACCTCTCAATAAAGGTTACTTATTCCCCTTGAGGTGGAGGAGCCCAGTAGCAGGCTTGGCCTGTTTTCTTACTCAGAGGATATCCATTGAAAGAATGAAAAAGTGAGGAAGTGCATAGAGGTGTGTTCTCACGATCCTCACGAATTCTGTGCAGCCTTCCAAAGGGGCAGAGAAGGGAGCCCCAGTCTCCAATGCCTTTTCCACTTTCCGGCTTCCCCAGAACATCTGCTAGTAATCTTGGTCTGTGGCATTTTCCTCCTTCTGTTTTTGTTAATTTTTAAAAGAATCTTTGGGCTTCGGATGATGGAGGAAAAAAGTCCAGGGTTAGGAGCAGTGGGTCTGTGGAGTGTGGGCAGCGGGGATCCACTGTTGTGGAGTTTTGACGTGAGAGATAATGTTTCCAGAGAGGAGGAGGCCCCAACGTAATTTTTTTTTCCTCTGAGAAAGAGAGAACCAGTAACTATTTCTCAGAGCCTCCTTAGAGCCCTGTAGGCAGATGATGCATTTTAAAACAGGACAGCCAGCACTTGGCCATGGAGCCGGAAAGGCAGCCTTGCTCATCTGTAGGCTGGATAGTTCTGTGTGACAAGACACCCTTGTGGCTTTAAAAGAGGTTTCCTTCTCTGTGAGACATCTGTTTGTCAAAACCAGCCCAGCATGCTCAGAGCATCACCAGCGGAGTGTGTTCTCATCCTTCAGGGGCTGCTTTACCTGCACACTGACTGAGACCCTAAAAATTCTGAGCCGAAACTGCTCCAGCATCATTACCCACCAGCTTCTTAATGATTTCGGTTTCCATAATGAGTGCGACATTATTTTAGGAACCTCTCAGGGAGCTGCTTGTGTCAATTCACATCCCACTGTCCACAGAGTTCCAGAAATTAGCATAGATTGGGAGAGTGGGTTTCTTTACCAGCTGAGTATCCAGTTTCGGTGGAAGGGAAAAAAGAGACAAACCTCACAACTGTATGGCGACCAAAGAATTTCTTTAAGTGTACTGAACCATCAAGGCTGAGCCGGTCCCTGGACAAGCAGCTCAGCCTGTGCGCCAGCTTGCCTGCACTGAACTTGCTTCCAGCTTGTCCCTTGTTTACAGCTCTGCGGCCTATCCTGAGAAGGGCACAGTGCGTGACTCTTCTGCACTTACCTCCCAGTACATCCCGTCCATCGAGAACTGGAATCTCGCTTGGACGGTAATTACCGTGATTATAATTCCCCCGTGGAACTTGCAGAGTGAGCTCGCAAAGCAATTCCTCAAGCTTGTCAAACCACTGCCTTGATTTGCTTATGAAAGGCAGTTCTAATCAAAAGAGGTAATTACAATATTAAGTGCCAAGCCTTGGTGTGCAAACTCTTGAGTCATAGGATATTAAGCTTAATTGAACTGCATTGAAGGAGGCATGCTGCATCACGCACGAGGCTGAGCTAAGGCAAGCCCCAGCCTAAATCCTCACTCCACGAAAGTGGACAAATTACCCGATCTATTAGCCACTCCGGATTCACGGTGTCATACAGGCCAATGCACCTGCTTCAGGAAGCTCTTTCCTCTTGAAAGTTTTAATGCTTTACAGATTAGTACTTGACAATCCTTATTAAAGAAAA
Source organism: Meriones unguiculatus (assembly GCF_030254825.1). Lineage (NCBI taxonomy): Eukaryota > Metazoa > Chordata > Mammalia > Rodentia > Muridae > Meriones > Meriones unguiculatus. The sequence goes on from NC_083351.1 coordinate 46,058,424, forward strand.
AAGCCCATTTCGGTTGTAACCATATTAAGACTGGGCCTGGCGCTGGAGCCATAATGCACTTACTCAATCTTTCAGTCATTGAGTCATTCATTCATTCAGTCATTCATTTGATATATTTTGAGGTCTCCAGTATTTCAGGTGTTACGATGGACGGTGGCTGCTGAGATAAATTAAGTATGTTTTAGGTCTTCTACAAACCCAGCATTGATATGGAAAGTTAAGTCACCAACAGGTGATTAAGCTCTGATATGAAAGCACTGTAAGAAGAAAAGGATGAATATTCTGAAGGATGTCAGGCACACTTTGTGGATGACAGGCAAGGTACTGGCAGGAGATACCAGACTCAAGAAAGAACTGACTAGGAATTAAAGGCTGTACCACAACCAAGGAAAAAGCAGAATGGGACAAGCTTGAGAAAGTAAAAGATCTCTGTGTATTTCAGAATGCTACGAGAACTTCACCATGACTTTTTTTTTAATTTTTCTTTTTCTTTTTTTAATTTTTATTAATTACAATTTATTCACCTTGTATCCCCCTGTAGCTCCCTTCTTCCCTCCCAATCCTGCCTTCCCCCTTCTCCATTCATGCCCCTCCCCAAGTCCACTGATAGGGAAGGTATTCCTCTCCTTCCTTCTGACCCTAGTCTATCAGGTCTCATCAGGAGTGGCTGCATTGTCTTCCTCTGTGGCCTGGTTCTGTTCCTCTCCTTATGGAGTTTTTGGTTCTGTTGCTCTCCTTGTGGAGTTCCTGTCCTCTGCAGGTCTATTTCCCACTTCTTTCCTAAGATTCCTTGCAGTCTGCCCAAAGACTGGCCATAAGTCTCAGCATCTGCTTTGATACCCTGCAGGGTAGAGCATTTCAGAGGCCCTCTGTGGCAGTCTCCTGTCCTGCTCCCTGTTTTCTCCTTCTTCTGATGTCCATCCTCTTTGCCTTTCTGAATGGGGATTGAACATTTTATCCAGAGTCCTCCTTCTTGATTAGTTTCTTTAGGTTTACAGATTTTAGTAGGTTTATCCTATATTATATGTCTAATATCCATTTATGGGTGAGTATATACTTTGTGTGTCTTTCTGCTTCTGGGATAGCTCACTTAGGATGATCTTTTTCCAGTTCACACCATTTACCTGAAAATTTCATGATTTCCATGTTTTTTATTGATGAGTAATATTCCATTGTGAAGATGTACCGCAATTTCCGTATCCATTCCTCAGTTGAGGGGCATCTGGGTTGTTTCCAGTTTCTAGCTATTACAAATAAAGCTGCTACAAGCACGGTTGAGCAAATGTCCTTGTTGTGTACTTGAGAATCTTTTGGATATATGTCTAGGAGTGGTATAGCTGGATCTTGAGGAAGCGCTATTCCTAATTGTTTGAGAAGGTGCCAGATTGATTTCCAGAGTGGTTGTACAAGTTTACATTCCCACCAGCAGTGGAGGAGGATTCTCCTTTCTCTACATCCTCTCCAGCAAGTGTTGTCACTTGAGTTCTTAATCTTAGCCATTCTTATGGGTGTAAGGTGAAATCTCAGGGTCGTTTTGATTTGCATTTTCCTGATGACTAAGGACATTGAGCATTTCTTTAAGTGCTTTTCAGCTATTTGTTATTCCTCTATTGAGAATTCCCTGTTAAGCTCTGTACCCCATTTTTAATTGGATTAATTGATTTGTTGCTGCTTAACTTCTTGAGTTCTTTATATATTCTGGATATCAGCCCTCTGGCAGATATAGGGCTGGTGAAGATTTCAGTGTGACTCTTAATCACCTATTCATGTATACACTTATGTACAAGTCCCCAAGCAGGCTTTGAAGTCTGCCAGAGGCTGTGAAGGCATGTCAGAAAGTAAAGCAGATCGAAGCTTAGTCACCTAAGGACCATTCCAAAAACCCTTTCCTCAGGAAGGTCAGGATTCAAGCACCGCACTTTAAAAAAATCTGTACAAAAACATGGAGACAATTAGGTAGTCTACAACTCAGACACTGACCATCACCACACACTTAGATACCCACATCACATCCCACCCACCTTTTCCCCACAAAGTACACAGGTGCTTTTGCTGGGTGTGACCACCATCAAACCTTACATAGCTTTTAACACATATAGAAAATAACCTGAGTACCCTGCAGGATGTACCTTATCTTACAACACAGATTTCACCCAGGGTTTGCTAGCAGAAAAGGATGTAGTCTTATTAAAGCAGAGTAATCATTCATACCAGTTGATGGATGGCATGGTCATGAGTGTGCCAGCTAACCTCTTATAGCATGCTTTTATTGCCAAGTGAATCACCCTTCAATTTGGCTATACTAGAAAGAAAGGCCCACAGTTGAATCTGTTTAATTCAAGACTTCTTTCTTTCTTTCTTTCTTTCTTTCTTTCTTTCTTTCTTTCTTTCTTTGTTTTGTGGGCATAATCTTAAAGGTTATAGGAGAGGAGAAGAAATATCTTTTTAATGTTCTGTAGTGGTAGTGTAGTTAAAGCTGGTTTTCAGAGCCAACACCCAACAAAGGAAAACTGCAATTCTCTTTTTGAAGATAAAGAAACACAAGCTAAAAAGCTGCTAATTACAATCACCTCGGGAAGTGATAAAGGATTGGAACTTGGGATAGCCTGACCCTTAATCCTCATCCCTTGCAGTAAAAAGCTGATTTCTAGAGGCCTGGGTGGGAGTATACTCCTGCATTCTCACGATTTCGGAAGGTTGAGGCAGGAAGATCATGAGTTGGAGAACTGTCTTGACTACAGATGAGACCAAGCTTTAACCAACCATCAACTAATCACCAACCAATCAACCATCAACCAACCACTCACTAACCAACCGACCGACCATCAACCAACAAACCAAACACCAAACAACCAAACAACCATCAACCAACCAATCAACCAGATAAAGATCCTTTCTCTTTTGACAAAAATGAATGAGAACAATTGTATTCTTTATCAAATAAATAAAACATTTAATCCCTCAAGTTAAGCAGTTGAAGATAGTCCCTAATTTTTGACATACAGAGGCTTTAACTTTCTAATTTTTTATTTTATGCTAATATAAAAATTATATGTTCTCAGCAGTAGAAATTTTCTCCTGTGTTTTGAATATCTATCTTTCCTTGTCTAATCAGTTTGTAGCGTGACACTCTCTTTCAGTGCTGGATCACAGTTGCTAGCCAGTCACATGATCAGTAACACGAGTAATAGAGTAACATGGTCAAAAGGGCATGCAGCCAAGATCCTAGAGTGTTGCTAAACTTTGATGTTTTCTTAATTATGGTGTTATAAATGCATTTAAAAATATATGCTTTCAACTTTCAGTGAGCCAATAGGTATCAGCCATTACTCTGGGATTACACTGCCCCCAATAGTCACTGATCCAGGACAGTTTTTACCAATGACACCTGCTGTGTATTCCAGGAATGAAGAAACAAATCCCTTAAGCTTGATCATCTCCTAATCCATTTATCTTCTTCCTTGGCCACTGTACAACAGAGGCAGTGGAGAAAGTTCCCTACTGTGCCCGAATGCACTGGTCTGCAAGACTAGCAGCCTAAGAATGAAAAATACATCAGGTATCAGCCTCCCCAAAAAACCGCTATGAGAAATGTTTGAGAACTATGACCTGATACAGTGGTTCTCAACCTGTAGGCTGTGATCCCCTGCAGGTGGAACAACCCTTTTGATCTGTGTTTGGGGATAATGACTAGACATCGGCAACCATCACAAGACTGAAAGTCTGAGACAGAAAAATCCTCAGAATTCTACATGTGCAAAGTAAAACTGCATTTCTTTGTCTCTTTGATGTTACTTAGTAGCCAGTGACAACGGTGGCTTTGCTCAATACTCCCAGATGTCATGAACATGCTGACCTGTGCCTTAGAACCACATCTCTTCTTACATAATATTAAGAAATGACGCTTTCCTTTCATTTTTCTCAATGCCAAGTGAGAAGGAATTCAAGGCAAATCTGCTCCAGCGATTTCTGGATCAATTATTTGAATTGATTTATCTAATTCCATCCCATAAAACAACCAGGGCAGACGGACTTTTCCTTGGGAGAATGTATGGCACGCCTTTGGAAAGGTGGTCACACAGAGACACTGTCCTACAGTGGTTCTCAACTTCCCTAATGCTGTAACCCTTTATATAGCTCCTCACTTTGTGCTGACCCCCAACTATCAATTTATTTTGTTGCTACTTATAACTGCAATTCTGCATCTGTTATGAATCATCATGTAAATATCTGATATGCGACCCTTGTGAGAGGGTTGTTTGACCCCCAAAGGTGTTCATGATTCACAAGTTGAGAACCACTGCACTAGGCCATAGCGCTCAAACCTTTCTCATAGTGAATTTCTGGGGAGGCTGATATCTGAGAGTTGTCATTCTCAGGCTTTTAAGGCTGTGTGGAAAGAGAAGTCTGAGGTTAGGCAAGGGACAGTGTTTCTAGATTAAAGTTTGGTCCTGTCATTCAGTCTGTGACCTTGGACAATCTGTGTCTACTAACAGGACTTCTGTTTCCTTGTCTTTAAATTTAAGTGACTATGACTCATCCTCATGAGTTTGGCATGATGGCTGACATCTGCTGGGAACATTGGGCTAAATGTTACAGATACAAAGGCTCACTCCAAGTGCCTAATCTCTAGATAGAAAGACAGATACTGATAGCATAAACATAATATATTCTGTGTTGGAAATTTATAAGACGCAGCAGCTGGGGAGGTACCTCGGCCAGTTAAGTACGCCCCCTTGACTCGCAAGTGAGCTAGTGTAGTCAGACTGGGGAGTCCGAGATCAGTGAGAGACCGTCTCAACAAACAAAACAAAACACCAAATTGGAGGGTTCCAACAGAATGTCTCCTGAGGGTGACCTCTGGCTTCACGTTCACATTAATATATATATATATATGTATGTGTGTGTGTGTGTGTGTGTGTGTATGTGTGTGTGTGTGTGTGTGTGTGTGTGTGTGTGTGTGCATGCATACACACATATATATGCTTACCCACACCCATGTCACACAGTATGCACACACATAAACTCAAAGGTACAGGATACTCTCGTCTATGAAATGTTCTTTTATCGATGTTCATGGAGAAACTGTTTTGTTTTTTGTTTTTTGTTTTTTTCAAATCCATGGTACAAAAGAAAATTATGAGGCAGGAATTTCAGAAACAGCCTTGAATTTGAATCACTGAGGAACTGATTTCGTTGTCGGCCTCACTTTTGCCTTCATGCACCAGAACCTCCTATATCAAGGCAATGGCGAGCCATGCAGGTGGAAACACCATCGACAAGCCTGTTATTAATCATTATCATAACCATCTGGGCCAACCTGCTGAGCTTTTTGATGTGTGCTCATCTCCAAGGATTAAGATGAAAATCTGGGCGTGATCACTATCATTGCAGCATGAGGATTGGGGACCGATTAATCTCAGGCAGCAAATGACCAGAGGTAACCTCAAATAGACACACAAGTCAGTCCACCTCCAACCCCAGGGAGCTCTGAACAACACCATTAGCCCCCACACTGGCTTCTACAAAACAAGGGGAGGGGCTTCTGGGCGAAATTGAGCCAGAACTGCTGGGCCCTTCTTTCATTCCAGAGTCATCAGAAATGTTTTCCAAGGGGCTTCAAGTTCAATCCCCATCAAAGCCTGCCAAAAAAGATACTTCCCAAGGGTAGTATCTTGACAACAGGATCTGTAACAGATGAAAGAGAAGGCACTCAGATGCCAAAATTCTAGGCATAAAGCCCAAGGTCTAAGTACTTCATGAAATGAAACCACCAGGAGGATGCTCTGGGGGACTTCTGACCAGCTATGGGACTAGCAAAAAAGACCTGAGTTCTAATCTCTGCTCTTGCCTCATGGATGACCAGGATGATGGAGTAGTTGGGAATTTAGGATTTGGAAGCAAGAAAATCTTGCATCTGTTACAAGCCCTAAGCCTTGGCTCAAGTAATTTTTCTGTGTCCCTTCTGTCAAATAAGAATATAAATATATACATCCCTTGCAGGGTGGGTGTGAAAAAACAGAATTTGTATAACCATTGGGAACAAACTGGGAGGAAGTTTTCTCACACTGGTTAAGCTGTCTATATGCAGGCAGAGCCATGGTGAGCAAATATATCATGTTCAAGCCCTGTCACCTCTGTTGACTCTAGTTCCCAGGAAGATACTGCAGGAAATTATGCCTCTCTAGTCTCAGTCACGTAGCTTCTCTTTGATGACACTGTGGACCCTGATGGACTAGCTGAGGGCAGAAGGGTCAAGCCTGAAGTCTTGCCTTTGAGAAGAGGATCAAATGAGAAGGTCGGGTAGGTGACACTCTGGTGGTCTTCCTCACCGATTCCTGATATGAAGATATCAGATAAATTTCTATGCTTCTGCCACATTCCTTGCCCCAAGATTCCCTGCTTGTCCCCACTCTTCCCAGCATGAAGCATCGTAAGTGTCCCTGGGTACCTCTGTCCCTTCACAGAGACCTGGAATGATTACCCTTGTGCCTATCCACAATGACATAAAATCCTTAGGCCAGAACTTTGTTTTTGAGCATAATGTGTATAAATAAAACAGCTCTAAATGGCTCACAGAGAAGCATTAAAAACAGCTCAATAGGGAAGTGCAGGGCAAATGGAAGGAAGATTCTACTTTTTCCTTCCTTTCTTCCTTCCTTCCTTCCTTCCTTCCTTCCTTCCTTCCTTCCTTCCTTATTTATTTATTAGAATTTATTCACTTTGTATCCCAGCTGTAGCCCCCACCTCCTCCTCTCCTCCCAGCCCCACCTTTCCTCCCTCTTCTCCCCCTATGCCCCTTCCCTAGTCTATTGATAGGGGATGTCCTCCTCCCCTTCCATCTGACACTAGCCTATCAGGTCTCTTCACAGCTGGCTGCATCATCTTCCTTGTGGCCTGGCAAGGCTGCACCCCCACAGGGAGTGGTGATCAAAGAGCCAGCCACCGACTTCATATCAGAGACATCCCCTGATCCCCTTACTAGGAAACCCACTTGGAAACTGAGCTGCTATGGGCTTCATCTGAGCAGGGGGTCTAGGTTATCTCCATGTACGGTCCTTGGTTGGAGTATCAGTTTCTGCAGGAGGTTTTTTGGCTCTGTTGGTCTCCTTGTGTTCCACTTTTTAATGTTTAAGAATGACGAATATAAACTGAAGTGCTTGCCCAATAGTGTCAGGGGCACCTCTTAGACTGTAGTGACAAGTCACTCTTGCTCTCATATAGTAGAAACCTGAATGAACTTGCTTCTCAGGAAAACCTGGAAATTTGAATGGACATTTTCATTTTAAACTTGTGTCTAACTGAAGGAAGATGACTCAATGTAGAACAGCCTGAGAGATGTCTCCTAAAAGTTGCGACTTCTGTCCCTTTAGCAGGCCTCTCAGGCAGAGTACTTGACACAATGTATCTAGTCCCTGGGTCAAGAATTTTATTTCTTTTTGTTGATCCCTTGAGTCTTTCTTAGTGATGGTTCTTTTATTATTCATTTATTTACTCATTATTTCTTTTGAAATAGTTACTCTTTGACAATCTGACACATATAGACAATATAGCTTGATTGTATCAACTACCAAGTCCCTCTTCATCTTCCCTCAGGCTCCTGCTCCCTCCCACTCCCAACGACCAAGGCTTATTGGTTTACTTTCGAGACAGGATCTGAATCCGCAGCCTAGGTTGTCCTGGACCTTACTATGTATCACAACCTATCCTTAAACTCTCAGCAGCCTGGGCCTCCAAAGTGCTGAGATGCCAGGCATGTGCCACCACGCCCTGCACCTTCACATTCTCATTTATTCCCCTTTTCAGACTAGCCATGCCCTCATTCATTTTGTCTTTATTGCCAGTACTGCAGCTTGCTTAGGAGATGGCTTGTTCTATGAGAACTGTGCTTGGCTTGGTTGATCTTTCAGTCAGTCAAGAGTTTATACCAGATGTCTTGATATCTTAAAAAGATGGCTCCTTTTAAGTCTTCTACTCAGGTGGCATGTGTGGGCACGTGCCCAGATCCCCTTGTTTATGGAAGTGATGGTGAATCATTTTGCAACAAAGGAAGGGTTTAAGATGTTTCACGGAGGTGTGGCAGATGGATGGTGCCCTGGAAAACCAGTTGATTGGGTGTGTCCCATAGCAGCTATGGCCTCCACTGCAAGAAACTGGGTTCTGAGATAAGGCTGAATCACCCATACTGTAGAGCCTAAACATTCTTACATACAATGCTGGTGACTCTATTCATGATAGAATCTAGCCATGTAAAGTGTTTTCTTGTCGGCAGACAGCTCACAATGCACCTAGTGAGGGTATTCAAACTTTCCCAGTTAACCTTTCCTCAGTCAAAGGGTCTGGGATAGAAACTGCATCTGACGGCTCCTTTTCTTTTCCCAAAAAGAGATCTAGTGCTGCCTGCAGATTGGATGTAGAAGTGAGTATATAGAACTACAGATCTTGGCAAAGTCTCTTTATAAATATAGCAGTTGTGGTTTATTCTTTTTTACATATTTAGATGCTTTTAATGATTTAAATAAAGAGTAGTTAATGCTTTAAAAATATTTGAAATCACTTATCTTGTGAGCTTTTTTTTTAAAAGAAAGGCAAACTGCATCCCTTCCTCTCTTCTTTACTTTTGCACTTTCTTCTTTCATTATGTCTATGAGATTGAAAACTGTGGGGCTCTTATGCAATGCTTTCTCTCCAGTACCAAGAATGCTGTCTGGCACATGACTGAGATCCAGAAGGTAATCTGAACAAATGAATAGCAATGACTGTTGCAATGACATGAACCCTGTCAGAACCAGGACTCCGACTTGGCTGCCAAATTCTCACATCACTAAGAGCTTCGTGAAATGGCTTCAAGAGTTTCTTTAAATATAGAGTATTTCGTGGAGTTATGTAATATTTTCCTTTCCACGGAGAAAGCAAAAGAAGAAAATAAAATTCCTTGAGATACAATCTCTGGAGTCATGGAGATATTTTACTGCCCAGAAAACAATATACCAACTCAACAAACACTTGTTCAGGCCCGATTACATACAATAGTCAAGCACTGTGATTATATATTTATAAGAATGACTAAGGCCGAGTTCCCATCCCCTTCTCTGTATAAGGTGCACCTAGGCAAAGAATGAATGTATAAGAAAGTTAGTAAATACAATAACAATATCTACCATCTACAATATGTACCATCTACTGGATGCTCACATGAATAAGGACTTCTTCTGAGGATTAAAATATTTGATGCATTCATTTATTACAGCAATCCTATGCAATATTGGCCATTATTCTCATTTTTTCAGCTCAGAAACCTGAATTAGATATTAGGGGATTTTCCCAAGGTCAGAAAAAAGAAACATGTACAGATCTTGTTTCACTTATGGTATCCACTATGAAATATATCCTCTGAGCATACTTTGTCACTCATAGATACGTAGAAAGGAGCAGTAGGACACAGACTTGTTCTCTCTGCAATTGCTGGCAAGAAGTTTCCATGAAGGATTTACTGAGGAAGTGGTATTTGAGTTTGAATCTTGCAAGATGAGTTGGGATTCCTCAAAGTGATGTCACAGGGAACATTCCAAAGTAAAGGACAGTTTGTACTTACAGAGCCTCTATGTTGAGAAACACCTAGTTATCACAGAATCCTTGAACTAATGCGGCTGGTCCACTGTAAGGAGTAGAGAAAGCATGCGAGTTAAAACTAAAAAGAAATGTGGGAGGCAGGAAAAAGTTTCTTCTACTGAAGATCATGAGGAATAACTTTGAGGAGGGAAGAGCAGTGGCCTGGAATAAGCTCAGGGCTCTTTCTCCAATCACCAAGCCTGTCCAGCTGCCTCTCCTGTAGTGGAAGTTTTGGGGTCTTTAAAAACTCAGTTATGATATGCAAAGATTTTTTTCTTTTTTATTAATTAATTCAATTTACATCTTGGTAATAAGCCCCTCCATCCTCTCCTCCTAGGCCCACCTTCCTCCTTCATCCTTTCTCTCCTATTCCTCAGAGTAGGGGTACCTTTCTACCCAGTCACCCCAGCTTATCTATCCACATGAGGGCTGAGTTCACCTTCCTCCCCTGTGGCCTGGTAGGAAAGTTCCATCAGGGGGAAGTGTTAAAAAAGCAGGCAACAGAGTCCATGTCAAAGATATCCCCTGCTCCCCTAACGAGTGGCCCCACATTAAGCCTAAGATGCCCATCAGACTTACCTTCTTGGGATCTGTGCATTGTAGTATATGTATCCTGTACTTTATGACTAAAATCAGCTTATAAGTCAGTACATACCATAAGTGTGTCTTTCTGGGTCTGGGTTACCTTGTATTGTTATCTTGTATAGTTTTATCCATTTGCCTTCAAACTTTTTGATTTCCTTGTTATTAATGGCTGAGTAGTATTCCATTGTGCAAATGTGCCACAGTTTCTTTATTAATTCTTTGGTTGAGGAACATCTAGGTTGTTCCCAGTTTCTGGCTATTAAGAATTAAGCTGCTATGAACATAGTTGAGCAAATGTCCTTGTTGCACTGTGGAACATCTTTTGGGTGTATGCCCAGGAGTGGTATAGCTGGGTTTTGAGGTATGGCTAGTCACAGTTTTCTGAGAAAATACCAGATTGATTTCCAGGGTGGCTGTACAAGTTTGCAATCCTACCAGCAATGGAGGTGTGCTCCCCTTTCTCCACATCCTCTCCAGCATGTGCTGTCAGTTGTGTTTTTGATCTTAGCCATTCTGACAGGTGTAAGGTGGAATCTCAGAGCTGTTTTGATTTGTGTTTCCCTGATGACTAAGGACATTGAGCATTTCTTTTTTTATTTTTTTATTTTTATTAATTACACTTTATTCACTTTGTATCCCCCGATTGAGCATTTCTTTAAGTGCTTCTCTACCATTGGATTTCCCTGTTGAGAATTTTCTGTTTACCTGTGTATTCCATTGTTTTGATTGAATTATTTGGTTTGTTGGTGTTTAGTTTTTTAAGTTCTTTGTATATTACGGATATTAGCCCTTTGTCAGATGTAGGATTGGTGAAGCTCTTTCCCAAACTGTAGACTTCCTTTTTGTTCTATTAACAGTGTCCTTTACTTTACAGCAGCTCTTCAGGTTCATGAGGACCCATTTATTAATTGTAGATCTTCAAGCCTGGCTGTTGGTGTTCTGTTCAGGAAGTTGTCTCTTGTGTCAATGATTCAAGGCTTTTACCTACTTTCTCTTTTTGCAGACTTAGTGTATCTGGTTTTATGTTGAGGTCTTTGATCCACTTTGACTTGAGTTTTGTGCAGGGTGATACATATGGATCTATTTTCATTTTTCTGCATGTAGACATCTAGTTAAACCAGCATTTGTTGAAGATACTATCTTTTTTCCACTGCCTGGTTTTGGCTCCTTTGTCAAATGTCAGGTATGCGTAGGTCTGTGGGTTTTTTGTTTTTGTTTTCCTGAGTCTTCAATTCCATTCCATTGTTCGACTATTTCTATGCCAATACCATGTAGTTTTTATTACTATTGCTCTGTAGTATAGCTTGAGGTCAGGTATGGAGAGACCTCCAAAAGTTTTATTATTATATAAGGTTATTTTTAGCTATTCTGGGTTTTTTGTTGTCATTTTCCCATATAAAATTTAGAGTTGTTATTTCAAGGTCTTTGAAAAATTGTGTTGGTATTTTGATGGGGACTGCATTGAATCTGTAGATTGTCTTTGGAAAGATGACCATTTTTACTATGTTAATCCTACCAATCCATGAGAATGGGAGATCTTTCCATATTCTGGTATCTTCTTCAATTTCTTTCTTTAGACACTTGAAGTTCTTGTCATACAGATCTTTGACTTCCTTGGTTAGAGTTACCCCAGATACTTTATATTATTTGTGGTTATTGTGAAGTGTGTGGTTTCTCTAATTTCTTTCTCAGCCCATTTGTCATTTGTATACAGGAGGGCTACTTTTCTGAAGGTGTTTGTTTATCAGCTGCAGAAGTTCTCTGGTGGAATTTTTAGGGTAGCTTATATATACTATTATATCATCTGTGAACAGTGAGACTATAATTTCTTCCTTTCTGATTTGTATCCCTTTGATTTCCTTTAGTTGTCTTATTGCTCTACCTAGAACTTCTAGTACTCTATTGAAGAGATATGGAGAGAGTGGGCAACCTTGCCTTGCCCCTCATTTTAGTGGAATGGCTTTGAGTTTCTCTCCTTTTAGTTTGACGTTGGCTATCATCTTGGTATATATAGCCTTTATTATGTTTAAGTATGGGCCTTGTACCCCTGATCTCTCCAAAAATTTTATCATGCAGGTGTGTTGGATTTTTGTCAAAGGCTTTTTCTGCATCTAATGAGATAATCATGTGATTTTTTCTTTCAGTTTGTTTATATGTTGGATTACATTGATGGATTTTTCTATGTTGAACCATCTCTGCATCCCTGGGTTGAAGCCTACTTGATGATGGTGGGTGGTGTGTTTGATGTGTGCTTGAATTCAGCTTGCAAGTGTCTTATTTAGTGTTTTTTCATCAATGTTCATAAGGGATGTTGGTCTGAAATTTTATTTGTTGAGTTTGTGCCTGATTTAGGTGTCAGGGTGACTGTGGCTTCATAAAATGAGTTTGGTAATGTTCCTTCTGTTTCTATTTTGTGGAACAGTTTGAGGAGTATTGGTGTTAGCTCTTTTTTGAAAGTCTGATAAAATTCCACACTAAAACCATGTCTGGCCCAGCACTTTTTTGGTTGGTAGACTTTTGATGGCTGCCTCTTTTTCCTTAGGGACAACATAGGTCTGTTTAAACTGTTTACCTGCTCTTGATTAAACTTTGGTAGGTGAAATCTATCAAGAAAATTATCTATTTCCTTTAGATTTTCCAATTTTGTGGAATACATGTTTTTGAAATAAGACCTAATAATTCTTTGGATTTTCTCAGTGTTGGTTGTTACATCCCTCTTTTTTTTTCTGATTTTGTTAATTTGAATACTGTCTCTCTGTCTTTTAGTTAGTTTGGCTAAGGGTTTTTCTGTATTGTTGATTTTCTCAAGTAACCATCTCTTTGTTTCATTAGTTCTTTGTACTGCTCATTTTATTTCTAATTTATTGAGTTCAGCCCTGAGTTTGATTATTTCCTGTCATCTACTCCTCTTGGATGTGTTTGCTTATTTTCTTTTCTAAAGCTCTAAGGTGATCTGTTAAGTTGCTAATATGGGATCTCTCCAATTTCTTTTCAAAGGCACTTAGTGCTACGAACTGCCCTCTTAGCATTGCTTTCATAGTGGGTAAGTTTGAGTAAGTTGTGCCTTCATTTTCATTGAATTCTAGAAAGTCTTTAATTTATTTCTTTATTTCTTCCTTCACCCAGTGATCATTGAGCAGGAGTTGTTAAGTTTCCATGAGTGTGTTGGATTTTTATTGTTTCTGTTGTTGAAGTCTACCTTTAATCCATGGTGATCTGGTAAAGAAGAATGGGTTAATTCAATTTTCATGTATTGGTTGTGTTTTGCTTTGTGATATAGCTAATTTTGGAGAAGGTTCTGTGTGATGCTGAGAAAAAAGTATGTTCTTTGGTGTTTGTGTGTAAAGTTCTGTAGACATCTATTAGGTCCATTTGATTCATGACCTCTGTTAGCTTCATTATTTCTTTATTTTGCTTCTGTTAATGATTTGTCCTTTGGTGAGGGTGTGGTGTTGAAGTATTCCACTATTAATGTGTTGGGATCAATGTGTGATTTAAGCATTAATAATGTTTCTTTTATGGATGCAGGTGCCCTTGTATTTAGGACATAGATGTTCAGGATTGTGACGTCCTCTAGTTGGATTTTTCCTTTGATGAGAATAAAATGTCCCTTTCCATCTCTTTTGATTAATTTTGGTTGAAAGTCTATTTTATTAGCTATTAGGATGGCTACTCCAGCTTGCTTCTTGGGTGTGTTTGCTTGGAGAACATTTTTCCAGCCCTTTACTTTGAGGTAGTGTCTATCTTTGTTGTTGAAGTGTATTTCTTTAATGCAACAGAATTTTGGATACTGTTTCTGCAACCATTCTGTTAGCCTGTGTCTTTTTATTGGAGATTTAAGTCCATTGATGTTGATAGAAATCAATGATTGTTAGTTTCATTTATTGTTGAGTAGTTGGTGTTAATATGTTTGGGTGTTTGTTTTCTTTTGGTTTTGATGTTGTAAGGTTATCTGTATCCTGTTTTTTCTTGGCTATAGTTGACATCGTTGGATTGGAGTTTTTCTTCTAGTTTATTCTGTAAGTATGGGTTGGTGCATAGATAATTTTTAATTTTTTGTCATAGAATATCTTGTTTTCTCAATCTATGGTGATTGAAAATTTTGCTGAGTATAGTAGTCTGGCATCTGTCGTCTCTTAGTATCTGCATGACATCTGCGCAGGCTCTTCTGGCTTTCATAGTCTCTGTTGAGAAGTCTGTTGTGATTCTGATAGGTCTACCTTTATATGTTACTTGGTCCTTTTTCCTTGTCTTTTAATATTCTTCTTTGTTCTGTAGATTTTCTGTTTTGATTATAATGGATGGAAGGAATTTCTCTGGTCTAGTCTATTTGGTGTTCTGTAAACATCTTATATGTTTAAGGGCATCTCTTTGTTTAGGTTGAGAAAATTTTCTTTTATGATTTTCTTGAAAATATTTTCTGGGCTTTGGAGCCTGGAAACTTCTTTTTGTTTATCCCTAATAGTTTTACGTTTCATCTTTTCATGGTGTTCTTGATTTCTTGGATGGTTTGTGTCAGGAACTTTTTTGCCTTAATGTTTTCTTTGAGTGATGTATCGCTTTCGTCAATTGTATCTTCAATGCCTGAGATTCTCTTCTCCACTTCTTATATTCTGTTGGTGATGTTTACCTTTGTGGTCCTGCTCTCTTCTCTAATTTTTCCATCCCCAACGTTTTCTCAGTTTGTGCTTTCTTTATTGATTCTATTTCTGTTTTCAGGTCTTGGACAGTTTCATTCATTTCTTTCTTGTCTGATTGTGGATTCCTTGATGGCCTCTATTTGTTTGGTTGTATTTTCCTGCATTTCTTTGAGAGACTTGTTTGTTTCTTCTTTAAATGCCTTTAAAAATGGCATAAGCATATATTTAAAGTCATTTTCCTGTGTTGTTGTTGCATTAGAATATCCATTGTTTTCTGGGATTTCTAGTGGAGCCATGGTATTCTTGTTTTTTTTTATTGTGTACTTGTGCTGGCCTTTAGCCATCTGGTTATCCTTAGACTTGGCTGTTTGTTCCTTGAACCTGCACTGAAGACTTGATCCTCCTGTTTCTGGTGTCTGGAGTAGTCTTCAGAATGATGAGAGACGTCCAGGGGAATACGAATGGGTTCTGGTGTTTTGGATGCTGCACACCGGGGTGGCTGTTTCAGAAGGCAGGGCAAGGATACAGGGGTCTTGAATGGCAGGGGTGCAGGCATAGGTGCCTTGAAGGGTTGGGCATGGGTGTCTTGGGTGCTGATGGGGTGGCGGAGTGTCCTCCTCAGGTGCTTCCAGTGCCTCACAAGGCAGCTAAGCTGTGGCTTGCAGGACTGCCAGACATTGAGGTCCTTGTATTCAGATTCGTCTGGGCTCCACCATCTTGGATTCCGGATCCGTATGATTTTATTGTCCATCTGGTCTCTATAGGGGCACCAGTAGAAATGGGTTTAGAGGTTGGGATGCTGTCCCAGAAATCCAGACTCTACCCTCAGGGAAGTGGGAGGGATCTGATGTCTGCCTGCTGGAGTGGAGG